>NC_089846.1:103720665-104020665 GCF_035609145.1 Eleutherodactylus coqui
TTTCAAGAGGAAGTTATCAAGGACCTAATATTTGGGGACCAGGAGGTGGGGGAGAGGCCCAGTACTTCTGGAAGCGAGGCCACAAGAATTGTACCAGGGCAGCATTTTCTCAGTGAAATTCCCTCCACTGCGACGAAGGGAAGGACTCAAAAGAGGTGCAGAGTGTGCTACAAACAGGGGATAAGAAAAGAAACCATATACCAGTGTGAAACGTGCGACACACAACCCAGCCTCTGTATAAATGAGTGTTTTAAGATCTACCACACGTCCCTGAAATTTTAATTTTTTTATTGCCCTGACGTTTTACCCTGATGTACTTCGCACAGCTTGTACATAAAGCCACATGCTAAGTCCTTCCCTTCTGAGCCCTGCGCCCTAAAAACAGTTAAGATTCACATATGGGGCATTTCCCTGTTGGGTAACATCATGGGTTACGTTTTCTCCTTCTGCCCCTGGTAAAAAATATAAATCTGGGCCTAAACTGAGCATTATTGGAAAAATGTGAATTTTTCGTTCTCAACTCAAATTGTTAAAAAAAATTCCTCAAATACCTGTGGGTTCAAACCGCTCACTACACCCCTTAAAAAATTCCCTGAGGGGTGTAGTTTCCAAAATGGGGTCAGTTGTTGGGGGTCTCAAATGCACTGGTACCTCAGGGGCACTGCAAACACTACACGGTGTCTGAAAATTATTCCAGCAAAATCTGCATTCAAAAAAAGCGCTCCTTTCTTTCTGAGCCCTGCCATGTGCCCAAACAACAGTTTACATCCACATATGGGGCATTTCCGTGCTCGAGAGTAATTGGGTAATGCATTATGGACTATGTTTTCTCCTTCTGCCCCTGGTGAAAAATGAAAATCTGGGCCTAAAGCTGAACATTATTGGAAAAATGTGATTTTTTTTTAACAATTTGAGTTGAGAACGAAAAATTCACATTTTCTTCAAGTTAAACCCTGAAGAAACATACAAATTACAAGCCAGCATCAAAAAGTCCCATGAAAAAATATATATGTACATATATCCTTAACCTATTTTTCTCTATATTAATGGAATATTAAATCTTTGTAAATAAACGCTTAAACATTGTGTGTGCCAAAGTAGGTGGTTTCAATGCGTTTTCAAGGCTATTATTGTGGTAACATGCGTTTTCTATGCGTTTATTATGCTAAGAACACACAGGAAAAAAAGAGAAAAAAAAAAATATTTTTTTTTTTGAAAGTTTTTTTTTTTTTTTTTTTTTCTCTTTAATTTCTAGACAAACATAATGCATTCACAACAGCTATACTATAATAGACAGCATATGATTTTTATGCATTTGCAACATAAGTATGATACAAAAGATATGGCACACACAATGTTTAAGCGTTTATTTACAAAGATTTAATATTCCATTAATATAGAGAAAAATAGGTTAAGGATATATGTACATATATATTTTTTCATGTGACTTTTTGATGCTGGCTTGTAATTTGTATGTTTCTTCAGGGTTTAACTTGAAGAAAATGTCTATTCATAAGATATATGTCTTCCTAATATAAAGATTATTCAATACGTTCACAACGTGGGTCATTAGGTAACAGATATATAATAGTATTCTTTAAAAAGATAAGAAATATCTGTTCATATGATGCATCAATATCAGCATGCAGTTTGCATGCGTTTTTTCTTGTGGGTGTTACATCTAATCATATATAAATAATGAAAGCCATGATACTTGAACAATAGGAGCAACTTATTACCGCTAGTAGAATGTTTCCATATTAGTATGCGGTTCCAATGCGTTTGTTTTGTATATGTCATATAAAGACACACATGAGTTATAGTAAGTAAATGCTCACTTATATGTTAGGCCACTTTATGCTGCAATGATTATACTATTTTTATCATGATAAAAGCCATACAATGATGTTGTCATAACGTTGGTAATTGTGTTTGAAAGATACTTCTTTCACTATTATATCACATAAAAGGAATCTTTTTAAGATTATGACATGCCTAAAAGTCCCAGTTTAACTAGTACCATAAGGTTTAATAACAATTTGTAAAAGTCAATTAATGAATATGGTTTGAGCTGCAGGTCTGAGGGAAGGAAACCAGCAGACAACCAGCAAGTAACGAAGGAGTTAACATGTCAGACATTTGGTATCAGCAGTGATTGTTTTTAACCTATAAATAAGCAGTCTTATGTTTTGTACATTGAGGTTAACAAGGCTTTACGCCGATACGCGGTCTTGTACTTGTAAAACCATGTACCTGTGAAACCATGTACCTGTGAAACCATGTACCTGACTATGCAAGCGTGATATGGAAATAAAGCAAAGGAAAAATTTTATCCATGTGTCCGGATTCCCACACCTTTTTTTGCTAATGAACAAGCCATAGGACCGGATGGCTAAACGGATCTAAGGCTGTTTTTCCTTTGGGCAGACAAACTACAAGCACCGCAAAAGCTCTTCTATAGGTGAGATAATTCTTTCATTATTGCAAAAAGACACATTTGCATCTATTGTTTGTTGTATTTCCTGCTGGCAGGCTGCATATTTTAGTAAGTTGTCGTTTAGGGAGGCCGGAACCGGAGCCCGCAGGGCCATAGGTAGAGGCAGACATGACGGGGTTAACGGGGAGGAAGGGGTTAATAGATTTGAAAGTGGGGTGCCATTGGCCCCTGATAAAACGGAGGGACCCATGACTTCCCTTCAGTTTTTGGGTATCTTGATTGATACAGAGGCAATGGTGTGCCAGTTACCGGAGGACAAGTTGCAGGATTTAAAAAACGAGGTGGAAAGAGCCCGGGGATTGCAAAAAATTACGCTGAAAGGCCTCCAGTCATTATTGGGCAAGTTGAATTTCGCTTGCAGGATAATGCCTATGGGGCGAATTTTTTGTCGAAGAATGGCGTCGGCCACAGCGGGGGTTCGAGCCCCGCATCACTACATCAGATTGGGGAGGAATGTTAAGGGGGACTTGGCAGTTTGGTCGTCATTCTTAAAGAAATACAATGGGAGGTCCATGATCATCTCGGAGGTGAGCGAGAACGTGGACTGTGAGCTTTTCACGGACGCGGTGGGGAGTGCAAGATTCGGGGCATATTGCCAAGGGCAATGGTGCGCTGGAGTATGGCCAGAGAGATGGAAGGTAGAGGGTATGACAAAGAATCTCGTGCTTTTGGAATTGTTTCCAATAGTGGTGGCTATTGCGCTGTGGGGCGCTCGTCTTCGGAACATGAAGGTGAGGTTCCATTGCGACAATATGGGGGTGGTACAGGTGATTAATTACCTGACTGCTTCTTCCCCCCTGTGGTGAATTTGTTACGCCACTTGGTATTGGAAGGCTTGAAGCTGAATATTTGGATAGTGGCGGTGCACGTACCAGGGATAAAAAATTCAATCGCGGATGCTCTTTCTCGGTTTTAGTGGGAGCGATTCAGGACCCTGGCCCCGGAAGCGGAGGAGCGAGGGAGGACGTGCCCGTCTCAACTTTGGAGTGTGGTAAGAGAGCAGTGGGGCACCTGATTGAGAGGTCACTGGCTCCGGGTACTAGAGCTGCTTATATCGCAGCATGGCAGGAGTGGGAAGGTTGGTTAGGACAATTTAGGTCAGGAGAGTCGGAGGAGGATAGAGTGGGGGGCGTTGTTGAGTTGGTTGGGAAAGGTAGAGCAGGACAACATTTCGGTGTCTCGTGTTAATCGTTTTATGGCGGGGGTAGCGTTCGGGTGCAAATTACGGGGTTTGGGGGATATAACTAAGAATTTTTTAGTTACGCAAGCGGTAAAGGGCTTTAAGAAAGGAAAAGGGAGGGTTGATTCACGTAGGCCAGTTTCGTTTGAATTATTAGAAAAGATTGGGTTGGTGCTGGAAGGAATTTTTAGGGAATTATTTGAAAGATTGTTATTCAGGTTAGCATTTTCGTTAGCCTTTTTTGGGGCATTAAGGGTGGGGCAGTTGGTTTCACCCAGTAAACTGGTTGGGGGAGGTTTACAGGTAGCGGACGTGAGGGAAGTCGATGACCACTTAGAGTTGTTTATTCGTCGATCGAAAACAGATCAGGCAGGGCGGGGACAGATGGTTAGGTTGGGTAGGGTTCAGGGGGCAACAATGTGCCCTGTGAAGGCGTGGAAAAATTATATTAGGGCAGCGGGCGAGAGATTGGGCCCTTTACTTCAGCACGAGGGGGGACAGTTTTTGCCACATTTCCAGTTTGCAGCAGTCTTTAAGAAGGCGCTGCTAAAGTTGGGTCTGGATTGCTCACAATTTGGGACTCACTCATTTAGAGTGGGGGTAGCTACGGAAGCAATGGTGCAAGGGTTACCGGGAGAGTCGATTAGGAGGATAGGCAGGTGGCAATCAGGGCGGTATAAATTGTATGTGCGTCCTCAGTTGTTGTAAAGTTTTTGTGGGTGGGGGTAGATTAAAAGGGGTGTTGTTCAATATTGCTTTTCTTTTGTTGCAGGTCCTCAATCGGCGTTAGTTTGGATTATGGGGCACTCTTATGTGTATTGGGGGGCAGAGAGAGCTAGCGTTAGGCAAGATGGGAGGCAGTTGAGGTTCCCTAGGTCTGAGGCGGTGTTGAGATGGATGGGAATTAGAGGGATGTCGTGGTGCAAGGTCTTGCACGAATTTGAGAGAATGGTGAGCCTAGACAGGGTCCCGGATATAGTTGTGGTACACGCCGGGGATAATGACTTGGGTAAGAGGCCATTTAGGGACTTGTCGAGAGATATCAGGTATAATATCTTGAGACTACTAGCGTTGCATCGTAAAATGGTAGTGGTTTGGTCAGAGATAGTGCCAAGAAGAATTTGGAAGTTTGTATGATCAGTAAAAGGTTTGGACAAAGCGAGAATCAAACTTAACAGAGAGGTCTCTCGCTTTGTCGGTAGGAACGGGGGAGTAGCGGTGCGACACATAAATTTGGAGGCTGGCACAGGGAATTATTGGAGACAGGACGGGGTTCATCTGAATGAAATTGGGCTGGATTTGTGGCTAGAGGCAGTGCAGGAGGGAATTGAGCGCGCCTTGGTCTTGTGGAGGGTGGGGCAGGCTTGAGGGCTCAAACCGTGCTGGCTGTGGCGGTTAGGGAGGGGTCCTTGTAGTCAATATAGGAGGGGTGGGGGGGGCAGGGGTAGTAGAGTTACCTCTTCCCCCCTCCGGTTCGGATTAAGTAGTAGGTGGGTCTGTCGCCTCTTGGTTTAACAGGGGGTTCCCTGCAAAAGTAGTTGTTGTTGCTAGCCGGGGTATGGCTAGATAGCCCCGGGGTCGGGAGGTAGGCGACTCGAGGTGAAGTGGCGAGTCTCCTGAGTCAGGTAATTAGAGACTGGAGGCGTGGTTTAGGAAAATAGGGTCTCCCGAGTCAGGTTTTAGGAGACGGGAGACAGTTACACCTATTTTTCCTTGGTTGGTGAGGCGACAGATAGTTTTAGTTGGGAGCTCCAAGGATCTCTCCAAAATAGTTTCGGAACAGGGTTTAAAAAAGTGTATTTATATGTTATATTGTTATGTTGTAATAAATTGGCTGCTGTGGCCAAAAAATTAATCCAAAAAGAAGTTGTCAGTGGTTATTTTAGATAAGTGGGGGGAAAAAAGGGGTGTAATAGGCTACAGCAGACGACTCCGTTGTATCAAGTCAAGGGAGGCCGGAACCGGAGCCCACAGGGCCATAGGTAGAGGCGGACATGACGGGGTTAACGGGGAGGAAGGGGTTAATAGATTTGAAAGTAAACAGGAGAGTATGGGGTGAAAAGGGTGGGGGGGGGGTGAAAAAGGGGGAGTGAAGGATTATGGGTAGAGAAAGAGCGCGAAAATAGGGGGAGGAGCCATTCCGGGTGCAGCAGAGGAAGAAGAAGGACCTGGAGCTGAACGGAAAGAAGAGTCCCACCCGCCCACCCAAAATAGGGGGAGGGGGGGTATTCATATCGTCATAGCAGCGGTTAGGGAGCGGTCCTTGGAGTCAATATAGGAGGGGGTGGGGGGGGCAGGGGTAGTAGAGTTACCTCTTCCCCCCTCCGGTTCGGATTAAGTAGTAGGTGGGTCTGTCGCCTCTTGGTTTGACAGGGGGTTCCCTGCAAAAGTGGTTGTTGTTGCTAGCCAGGGTATGGCTAGATAGCCCCGGGGTCGGGAGGTAGGCGACTCGAGGCGCAGTGGCGAGTCTCCTGAGTCAGGTGATTAGAGACTGGAGTCGTGGTTTAGGAAAATAGGGTCTCACGAGTCAGGTTTTAGGAGACGAGAGACAGTTACACCTATTTTTCCTTGGTTGGTGAGGCGACAGATAGTTTTAGTTGGGAGCTCCAAGGATCTCTCCAAAATAGTTTTGGAATAGGGTTTAAAAAAGTGTATTTATGTTATATTGTTATGTTGTAATAAATTGGCTGCTGTGGCCAAAAAATTAATCCAAAAAGAAGTTGTCAGTGGTTATTTTAGATAAGTGGGGGGAAAGGGGGGGTAATAGGCTACAGCAGATGACTCCGTTGTACCAAGTCAAGGCGCCAGCTAAAGCTTGGTTTGTCTCCCTGTCCACAGGCCAGTGATTCCCAGACCGGAGCATGGTCCGACCACACAAAGGAGCCCATGGACGATGACAGCTGCCTGTCTAATAGCCTGTGTGATACAAATAGATAGTCTATCCTATGATAACTATTGTGTGCTAGTGAATGGAAACTAAAGTCCCTTTCTCTAGTGTGGAGTGTCCTCCATAAGTCTACAAGTTTAAGGTTGGCTAATTCTGTTTTGATTCTGTGCGCTGTAGAGGGGGGAGCCCCCGACTTACCCCCCGAGGAGTCACGGTCTGGGTCCATACTGATGTTAAAGTCTCCTCCGAGGATGATGTTGGATCCTCTCGCGAAGGTCGCCAAGGCCCCCAATATCCGGACTCCGAAACTTTTCTGTCCCTGGTTTGGGAAATAAACATTAGCCGAGGTTGTGACTTCATTATTTACTTGAATTTTTAGGAACAGGAATCTCCTGTTTTTGTCTATTTCCGAGGCCAGGAGCTTGTGTGGCAAGCATTTGTGTATTGTTATGGATGCTCCGCCTGCTTTCTTTGTTGGATGTGTGCTGTGATACCAAGAGGTGTAGTGGTGATGTTTGCATTTGGGCACCCTGGACTCCTGGAAGTGGGTTTCCTGTAGAAAGACTATCATTGCCTTTTTGCGGTGGAAGTGGTCTAGGATCTGCCCCCCCTTGGCTTATTTAGTCCCCTTGCGTTGAAGGTGCTGAAGGTGAGGTCATCCATTTTGTCGAGTTGTGGGTCGTCTCGGCTGAGGTCGGAGGTAGTGGGGCGGGTGGGAGGTGGGAGGGACTGGGGTGTGAGGTGCGGGTGAAAGATCATTATGTTGGAGATACAGAAATGCATGAGGGAGAGGGAGAAAAAATAAAGGAAAAAAGGCTTGTTATTTTAAGCCTTGCGCAGCGCTGGGGCACAGCGTATGCCTTCTGGGTGAACTACTGGCTTGGATATTGCCAGCATTCGCACAAAATGCGATTTGTCACCCTTTGTGGGGCGCGTGGAGGTACCGGCCAGAGGTACGCCGAGCCCCCACGTCCCCCACCCAGATAGACCATGTGTAGTGGCCACTACTGGCCCCTTTCAGGGCCTTGGGTGAAAATCCCTGAGGCACCAGGGATTGCATTATGTCGTTCCGCAGCTTGGGGAGAAAAGGACAGTTGATAGTGCAGTTTAAGGTATGAAAGTGGGAAAATGCAATAAGAGGGTGTAATCTATGGTTAACGCTTATGACTGTCGGTCTTAAGGAAAGTCCTATGGGCTTAGTCTCGCAACAGGAATATCAGTCAATGAGGTCTAAGGTTCTCTGCCATCTTCTTATGCGCGCTTGTTTGATGGCACTCCTCTCGTGCATGTGTAGCCGCTTGTGAGGGAAGAAAAAGAAAGAAAAAACTGTCTGTTGTTTCTTCTTCGTGTGGTGCAATCGGAGTTGAGGTGAGGAAGAGGCCTGAGTCTCTTTAAGGTTCTGAGGTTGTCTGGAGTCTGACTGAAGCAGTCCGTGTAAGGGGAGTCGATTAACCCTTCTGGGCGTGTTTCCTGGTAGCTCAGGTGTTTCTGTCTGAGCGGGTTCGCTTGTCTCGTTGGGCCTTAGGTTGTATGGTCTGCCACTGCTCCTGGGTTGTTGGGGCTACGACTGTTGGAACCATGGGCCAGTCTGGTAGGGCTATCATTGGCAGTTGCAAAGTCCCCAGGAAATTGGGGAGGTCGCCTAAATTGTGGAAAACGGCCGTTTTTTCGTCTTTTGTAGCTGACAGAGAGAAGGGGAATCCCCATCTGTATGGGATCCCTTGCATTTTCAGTGCTGTCAGTAGGGGTCTCAGGGCTCCTCTCATGCGTAAAGTGTGGCGCGCCAGGTCTTGGAGGAGTATGACGGGCTTGCCGTTATGGTGTAAGTCCCCTCTCTCTCTGGCTTTTCTGAGGATTGCGTCTTTGTCTCTGTAAAAATGGACCCTGCATATAACGTCCCTGGGTCTGTTAGGGTCAGTAGCTCTTGGTCCTAGGGCTCTGTGTATTCGGTCGATTTCTACGGGACTGTCTGCTGGTCGCTCAAGCAATTGTTGGAAAAAGGACTGAGCCCAGGCGTCTAGGTGTTTTCCCTCTATCTCCTCCGACAGACCCCATATCCAAAGATTATTTTGTCGATTCTGATTTTCCAAATCGTCGACGTGCATAATGAGACCCGTTATATGGTCGGCTTGCGCTTGTATTGCTTGTTTATGTGTCTCTAGTATTGCCGCTGTACCCTCCTGGGCTTATTCTACTTGCACTATTCTGTGGCCTAAGTGTTGTATGTCTGAGCGAATATTGTCAAGAGCTTGTTTGTTAGATGTTTCGAGTCTCTGAAAAACTCGTTAAGCTCGTTCTTTGTTGGTATCGCCATTATGCGACTTTTCCACGCTTCTTCCTCCGGTTTGTCTGGGGGGCTCCTGGTCCCTTTAAGGGGCTGACTGGGTGACATGCTGGGTATAGGAGAGAGTGTCCATAATGGGCTTCCACTTCTATTAATTGGAGGGGTCTGGGGTGTGGGGGAGGGTGAGCTATATTGTGTGTAAGGGTTGCTGCCCGGTGTACTCACTGCCCCCTCGTTCTGCATGGCTCTCCTTTCATCCAGCCGTCCTGTTGCTGAGGAGTCCTTGGTGTTCTCCTGGCTCTCTGATCTCCTGGCTGCTGCTCCCCATTCTCTTCCAGCCTGTGGGACGCTGCCCTCTGCATGTTCTGCTGCTGGTGTCTGAGGGGGGAGCTCCGGAGCCCGCGCTTCTGCCGGCGCCGGCGCCATCTTGCTGCCTGCTGCCTCGTCCCCCGTTCCGCCGAGAAAGCGCTCCAGGGTGTTCCTCCTGCTGACCGGAGTGCAGGACTGTGAGTGGGGGATTCTCCTCTTCCCCATGTGCGGGTCGGATGCCTCCTTCTGCCGCTGCCGGTGCCTCAGGACAGCGTTAAAGGTAGGGGAACGCGGGAGCTCGCAAGAAGCGACTTATCCCGCCATCCACTAGGCCACACCCCCATTTTTCATTTTATATACATTGGGGCAATAAAAATAATCTCATTGTGAAGGTGAACATAGACATCATTCCATTAGCTACATATGACAGAAATGTGTAACATAGGCCAAACAGTAACTATGGAGCAGACTCGGCAGCGAAACCCACTCCATACCCAGTTGACACTCACTCTCAACATAAATACAGTGGCTTTGACAACTGTGACATCCATGACATTATCCAGTGAGCTCTCGATTGCCCCATTGTCGTCATCCCCAACAAGCAATGGCAAGGTGCGGAGGGGTTACCGTAGCAGTCCAGGGCCTAGTTCAGACAGACATACATGTTGTTCTTGTTTTCTTATGATTGTCATTGCTAACATAATTTCCATAGTCACCTAGCTCTGTCAGTCACTACCACCATAGGACATGAGAATTGACCTCTATGTGTCAACTTTATGTTCCAGTACTCTTCCTCCAACCAGCTCAAATATCTGCTATATGTTTAACTACTAGACATTAATTTTGATTTTTAGCTTTCCAAGTTCTCTATTGTAGGACATATACCCCATTCTGGCCAGGTCACTTTCTTTATGGGCTTTTACACAGCCTGATGACCAGGCAAGAATGTTCCTAGAGATATTAGTGTCTCTGAGCTGTGGGAAGTACTTGGGAGGAGGGGGAACAGTTCTGGTTCTTAGTAAGTAGACCCAGTTGTGTGTGCAGTTTTATTGGCAATGCTCCATAGGGAAAAAATGAAAATTAACTCCCTTTCAATAGGAAGGAATCTGTCTGGCTACTGCCATCACTTGGCATATCCTGTGGATATATATGCAAATCTGATAGATGTAGGTCCCAGGTGGTCAGGACTTAAAGGGGTTGTCCCGTGAAAGCAAGTGGGGTTTTACACTTCTGTATGGCCATATTAATGCCCTTTGTAATATACATCGTGCATTAAGTATGAGCCATACAGAAGTTATACACTTACCTCCTCCGTTGCTGGCATCCCCGTCTCCATGGCGCCGACTAAAGCTGCCTTCTCCTTCCATTAGACGCACTTGCGCTGTGCGGTCTTCTGCTCTGTTGAATGGGGCCGCTCCAGCGTGCTCGCGCCGGAGAGCTGGTATGCGCATGCGCAGAAGACATGTGCGGCGCGAGCACGCTGGAGTGGCCCCATTCAACAGAGCAGAAGACCGCACAGCGCAAGCGCGTCTAATGGAAGGAGAAGGCAGCTTTAGTCGGCGCCATGGAGACGAGGACGCCTGCACCGGAGGAGGCAAGTGTATAACTTCTGTATGGCTCATATTTAATGCACGATGTATATTACAAAGTGCATTAATATGGCCATACAGAAGTGTATAACCCCACTTGCTTTCACGGGACAACCCCTTTAAGAGTAAAGCCAAGCAGGCTTCACTATGCCAACTAAGTCAACAGAAGTTATGCAAATAATGCAATACAGGAAGCTCTGCTGTTTCTGTAACTCTGTTTGTGCAATTTTGTAGCCATCAGACTTTCATGACATGTCCTGTGAATATGCCATGAAAGTGTTAACAAACCTTGCAACATGTCTAGGCTATTAATGACTCTAAAATAATATATTTGTTCATCATTTCTAGCTAGGAGTCTTGGTGCGCCCCTTTATTTAGGTAGTGATTGCTGACAAGCATTGCAGCTTTGTGTGATCTTATTGTCATCAGTCCACAATAAATGCAGGATTAGATAAGAAGGTAAAGGCAGTATTATAGGATGTGCACAGTAAGTTAGGGATTCTTTGGTTTGTCTTCAGCATCATCTTCCTCTTCTGCAGTGGTTACCATGAGCAGTCACTTGAGGTCCACTCATCTGCTGGTCGTAGTTGGGTTAGATAACGGTATCCATGGCCACAAAGCTAAGGAACAAAACAGACATTTATTTAGTTGATACTAGCTGGTAGGGTACATGCAGATGGGCAGAAGGATTGCACGTGTGCCGCAATCCTATGCAGACAGCCGCGATTTGACCTTGTGAAAACCTGTGCGATAAACAAATTGCGGAGGCCCGCACACAAATGTCACTGGTGACGCGTTGGCACATAGCAGAGCAGAGACAAGACGCCAGGAGGGGGTTAGCCACAGGTCAGGGCAGGGGCACAGGGAGCATCCTGCCGCGAGAATTCTAGCAGCGGGATCCGAACCGGCCGTCTGCAGTGACCTGTAGACAAACAGAAAGAAAAACAGGAGGAAATGGTACAACTAATACTTGTAGATATAGTGACAGACAAAGATATGGGAAGAATCATGTCATCTTCTGTTAAAGAAAGTCTCTTATTGTATCTCAGACTAGATTCACTCCACGTTTGCATCATGCATGCAGACATTCTGGTATAAATATCTAACATACCTAGTAGCTATCCATAGCCAAACACATGTCATAAGAGTGACTTTTAGTGTACATTTGGCTGGTATTCTTTGGTGTCGCTTTCTTTAAACTGTATTTAAAATCTGTGCTATGGAGTATAAGAGTATACGAAAAGAAAAGTGTTCTATGTTCTTTCAATGGGAATCAATGGCAAATGTACACAACTGTACAGACATAACATGGTATGCCTTAGGCTTCATTCACACAGGTGCGATGATTTTTGGCCGGCTGTGCCACAGCCACAGCGTGGCCGAAAATCACGTGAACGAGAGGCAGCCGTGACCGAGTCACAGCTGCATCTCCAATTTATGCGTTAGATCTCATGGCGCGGGGTGACGTGTATACACCGCACCCGAAATACTGTAGGGCGGAGGGAGAAAGTTTAGCTCTGCTAAACTGCCTCCCTTTCTCCGCGCCTTACTGGCTCCTAGCAATGGTGGGGGTGAGATGGGGCGGGAGCTAGATTTTTAAAATCCCACCCCATCTCTGCCCCTTGCCATCTGCCAGCAATGGGAGGGGGCAGGGTGCTACTCACTCACCCGGTCCTTCCCCTCCTTTTTGCCCACAGCCAGCAAGGGGTGAGAAGGAGGAGGGAAGGGGAGGGAGAATAGCAGAGCCGCTGCTAAACTCCCTCCCACCTCCCTTTTTCCGGGCAGCTCTCAGAGGCTCCCACAGGAGTCTATTGGAGTGGTGTATTCCGTCCGGGAAAGATAGGA
Source organism: Eleutherodactylus coqui (assembly GCF_035609145.1). Taxonomy (NCBI): domain Eukaryota; kingdom Metazoa; phylum Chordata; class Amphibia; order Anura; family Eleutherodactylidae; genus Eleutherodactylus; species Eleutherodactylus coqui. The sequence continues at coordinate 103,733,257 of NC_089846.1, forward strand.
CCAGAACTATGCACTATCTTTGCCAGCCAGCTGTTTTTATGCCCCGGCAAAACAGCCATCTGAACTGAGGCAATGGAAGCCAATGCCTCAGATGGGTGGCTTATATCAGCCGGCCGTAAAAATGCGGCCAATATATGCCTCTGTGAATTCAGCTTTACTGTGATTAAATGTGCAGGGCTCATTAGTGAATATATCAAAGCATACACTATACAACTGTGACTGTATCAAAGGACACCAACGATGTGCCATAAATGTCTTATAGGTGGGATTTCCACCTTTGGGACCTTCACCTACTGGGAGTACAGAGACCCCTGACACCCGTTCTGTGGGGTCAGACAGCCTCCACATTCAGGCAGAGATAGAACTGGAGAGGACTGCATAATCCTGAAGATACGGCATAAATGTATTTAATGGTAAAACCCCTACGATCCAGCAGTAACTGAGAGAACCTCTAGGAATATCCAGTGACTAAATATGCCTAAAATTAAAGCTTCACATTGATAACTACCGGAGGATATAGGTCATAATGTCGTGCCAGTTTCTCTGGGCTATACGGCATATTATGGTACTGTAAGTATTCCATCAGCTCATTAGGGATTTCCAGCTGATGGATGAGACGAAGCTTCCCCACTTGTTTCAGCCGCCTTCTTATAGCAATACGACACTGAGACTTCAGGGATCTCGGATGAGCTGTACAGAAGATAAGACCAGAGTACAGGATGAGAATGTAGTCTGACACTACTGTACAGTACAGCGATCTATACAGGAAGAAAGTATATTAGAATTAGTCCAAAGAAGTAAAAATATGTTCAAAATAAGTTAATCACAGCAGGGGCGTAAGCTAAAGACTCTGGGGCCCTGGTGCAAAAGTTCACCTTGCCACTCAACTTCCCCCACCCCACTGCCTTACCTGTACCCAAATCTAAATTGTGATGCATGCAGTTGCAAAACAAATTTACATACATGATCTAGCCCCTTGGCATTGGCTTTCCAAACATGACGCATTTCCTGGACTACTTGAAAATCAGTTTGCAGCCCCTTAGACTGCTTTCATAATTTTTGTTGCATTTTCAAATCACAATTAAAAAACACATCCAAAAACTGCATATCGTATTCAAAAAAACACACGTGCTTTTAAGACACTGCAAACACTATTAACCCCTTCCAATCCACTGTCTGATGTCTAAAGACAATATGATTTAAGGCTGCACAGCTCCGATGTTGGAAGACATCCGTCGGGGTTCTCTTACTGTATATGGCCAGCCTCTCTGCTGTCGGAGCCTATCCAACGTGTCACCTCATGCAGTGCAGGCTTTAGCCAGCATATAGCACCGTTGTATAACGGCAGAAAAAGAGTAAGACCCCTAGGAAAACCAGGATACAAATTGGATTGGAAAGGGTTAAAAAACGCATGTGGATTTAAACAATACATGCATTAATTTAAAACCGCATGCAGGTTTCTGATGTGTTTTTTAATTGTGTGTAAAATATTCAATCAAATACAGTAAATATCCAGTTTATACCAGTATGCTCCATATCACTATATACAGGACTAGCAGATATACCTGGCTTTGCCCGAGTTAATTTGAAGGTGTTTACATGTTTTTCACACAGAAACTTTTATGAAGTCAAGGTTACTTTAGAGGAACCGAAGTATGTATACACATAAAGGGAGCGTTAGATTCTCGTCAGACTGCATGTACCGATGTCCCTCTGCAGAATGTGCCACCCCTCCCACTCCCTTCACTTATGACCTAAAGAATGCTCGTGCCAAATTTCATGCTTGTATGACACTGGGAAGTTAAATTACATAGGGGTGCACTTACTTTTGCATTTAGCGCTGAATAATCAAGTTGTGACCCCTTTACTTTTGCTATTTAGGACCTGAAGAAATCACCTGCCAAATTTCATATTTGTATGACATCGGGAAGAGAATTAGATTAGGTACATTACACAGGGGAGCCAAGACTTTTGCACTTAGCATTGAATAATCAAGTTGTGACCCTTTTATGTTTCCTATTTCGGTCCTAAAGGATGTTCGGGCCAAATTTCACGCTTGTACAACACCGGGAAGTTACATTAAATTGGGGTGCTAATACTTTTGCAAATAGCATTGAATTTTTGGGCTGTGACCCTTTTACTTTTTCTATTTAGGACCTGAAGAATGCTCCTGCCAAATTTCATGTTTGTATGATCTCGAGACATTAGAGAATAAGATTGGATACATTACACAGGGGTGCGAATACTTTTGCACTTAGCATTGAAAAATCAAGTTGTGACCCCTTTATGTTTCCTATTTAGGACCTAAAGAATGGACGTGCTAAATTTCACGATTGTAAGACACCGGGAAGTTAGAGAATTAGATTAGGTACAGTACATAGGTGTGCCAATACTTTTGCACTTAGCATTGAATAATCAAGTTATGACCCCTTTACTTTTCCTATTTACAACGTAAAGAATGGTTGTACCAAATTTCATGCTTATACAACACCGGAAAGTTAGAGAATTAGATTAGGTACATTACATAGGGGTGCCAATATCTTTGCACTTAGCATTGAATAATCAAGTTGTGACCCATTTACTTTGCCTATATAGGACCTAAAGAATGGTTATACCAAATTGCATGTTTGTAGGACATTGGGACGTTAGAGAATTAGATTAGATACATTACATAGGGGTGCGAATACTTTTGCACTTAGCATGGAATAATCGAGTTTTGACCCATTTACTTTTCCTATTTACGACCCAAAGAATGCTCCTTTCAAATTTCATGTTTGTACAACATTGGGAAGTTAGAGAATTAGAGGTGAGTCAGTCAGTCAGAGAGGGCTTTTACCTTTATCTATATAGATGTATAACTTATACCAGCTGCACATATATAGTTATATACAGAAGATTACCCAGGCTATAAATAAATGTGAACTCTCTACCCTTGACAAGATGTTTACCCATTTGTGTTATTTAGGCTTCTTGTGAGTTTTTTTTTAATAGGATTACAAATAGCCAAAGCAATTGTCAGGACAAGCACTCCAGACCCCACAGAAGAGCAATTTGGGGAGCTCTCCATTGTACATTAAAGAATGCGCTGGCATTATCTATTACCTGAAGCTTAGAGGAATCGTACTTGACTGCAGTCACTGAACTCATTGTGCATTTATTAACCTAGTAAGTTGCTGTTAGCTATATAGTGCCATTAAGCAGCCATGTGTGCCTGTCTTCTCAGTGAGGAGAGAGGAATAAGCAGTCAGACAACTCTGGCAACGGTCTATCTCAGATTTTACATACAAGATCCTCTATTGAGAAGAAACAGATGTCATTACCCTTCTCTCTGTTCAGAAGTCTTGTGGCATCATTATCAACGCCGAGAAGGGCTTCCTGTATATCCGATAAGTACATATTAGCACCAAACTGGATGAGAAGTTTCACAAATGGGGCTTCATAGTTCTTTTCAAGACACATCCCTAGTACTGATGTAGCATCTGGAGTACTGGTTAATAAATCACGGTGGGAACTGTTATAATCGGGGTCAGCCCCATAAAGAAGCAACATTCTAAAGCATTCAAAATCTGCATTTTCTGCAGCAATGTACAAGGGTTTAGATGATATCAGATCCTCATCAGAATCGGCGTTTGCTCCATACTCCAACAGCAGCTTGAGGAAATCGATGTAACCTCCTTCAAAAAGTATGTGTAGCACAGAGCACCTGTCAAGCAGAATCCTTGGGTTGGCTCCAGCTTTTAACAATTCTTCAATACATCTAGTATAGTTGCAAGATATAGCAACTTGAAGACAACGCGTTAGCACGTTCCCACTGGTTTTTCCTGATAAGTTTCTTGGCTTTATTCTTGGACAGTAACGCACGTAGTTCTTCTGCTCTACAAGCCCTTATAGCTGTGCAGGCTTTACGATGCAGCGCCAACTCCTTTATAGAGCGAAGAAAGGCTAACATGATGACACTTTGTATCGAGGTAGAATGTCCGTGACCGTATATGTACAATACAAAGTAACGGGTTACGTATCTCTGCGCTCTTCAGATGAAAGCAAAGTCTCCTTCATTTCAGAGTCTGAACAGGTTAATAAAGTCTCCTCCCAGCAATCCGCCGAGTAATTTCCTGAAGGTTTACCGTGCGCCGACTGATTCTTCATGCTGATGGGACCTTGGATGACATCACAGCCACGTGACGGACAGGAGGCAATGGGTTGGGCAGAAGCGAGAGCGCAGTTGTAGAAGCAGCTGCTGTTTATGTAGATGACGCTTGTTTGGAATGAAATTCATAAAACATCTGGAATATTTCTTTTTGGTTTGGTAGGTCGGACGTGCTAAGGAGGGAAAGTCATGTGAAGGGAACTGCAGCCATCCTACATCTCATTCAATGTAACACCTCATTCTTATCTTACAGGGTCATATTATATTTATCACATACATCAGTATTGCTAATTTCATACACCATTATTAACTGATCTGTGATAAGAAAAAATTGTCAGTCTAACAATTTCCACACTTTACCCCTTAAGGACCAGACAGATTTGCATAATCCCTCTTCATATGCCCTACTGGCGGTTTTAAATTTGGGTGTCTCTTTTTTTTTTACTGGATGATCTGCTGCCATCGTAGCAGAAAGAGACCACTTCCAGAACATGTTCCTTGCCTCAGTGATAGCAGCTGTCCCATGACACTAAGAGCGTTTTTTCTTTTACTTCTCACAAGCTTGTTCTGAACTTTGCAATTGGGTTTTACTATTAATCTCTTACAGGGGCCATAACAAAAAATTAAAATCCATGTTCTGGGGTTCCCTAGGGCCTGTGTGCCATACCATCATGTACGCATCCATGCCTTCTTGGTCAAGTACATTATTGCTATTTCAATATAGGGCAGCAGTATTGAGATATAGCCCTGGATCCGTCTTTTTGACCACACCCTGTATAGCAGCATAGCTTTTAATGCGGCTCAGTGCTGTCCATTGAAGCAAACAGACAGCACACAGCCCAAAAATAGGGTCATGTGCAACTAGCCTAAGGCTAATTTCACATGGGCGAGCGTGATATTGGGCCGTGAAACTCTGCCCAATATCACGCTAGGGAACATGCAATAGTCCCACAGACATGAGGCATTTTTGTGTCAAATAGCGATCTTCATTATTTTCATTGGGAAACCTTGCATCACATCGCACTCGTGTGCACCTCGCATACTGACTGTGCAATGTTTTTTATGGACCTATTAAAATCAATGGGCGGGGCATTCCGCGGGAACGACCAAAGATAGGACATGCAGCATTTTTTGGCGCAGCATGATGCAGAAAAAAATTGCTCATGTATATGACGCCACTCAAAAGAAGGTGGGTACGATATTTGTGCATCTCGTTTTGCACAAGTGTCGCACGATTTTCTCAGCTGTGTGAAGGCAGCCTAAAGGTGCTTTTACATGGCCTGATTATCATTCGAATTCCTGTGATCCAGCGAGAATCTGAGGGATTATCGTCCAGTGTAAATGCATGAACCGAGAGTACAACAAATGAGAAGCCATTCATTTCTTGTTCTTCGTTCAGAAAACAGAACAGCGTATCGTTCCATGTAAACAGGCAATCATTCACTTATGAACAACTGTCTGCTTACTGTGAATGGAGGCGGCAGGTCGGAGCGATGCACCGGCCATTACTTCTCCATTCAGTCAGCGATACTCTTTCCTGTGTAAAAGCACAGGAACAACTGTAGTGGCCCAGTGGGTCCTACAGAACACTCACAGCACACTTGTCCTGTCTCACCTGTCTGTATGCCATCCATGGATACAGAAGGCACCGTCTGTAGGACAGACTCTGTGTCTCCCCTTCTGCTCTAAGCCTAGAGCTTAACACTGATGTCAGCTGGTCTCTCATTGGCTGTCAGTCTGGTTCAATTTTACTGGTGCAGATTCCAAAGGTGGGTAAGCAGCTTCACAAGTCCCTATGTAGGAGGAGGAGTCCAAAAAGTGCGGGAACTGGGAGAGGTTATAAAAGAGAGTTACAGTGAGCAGTTAGGCAGACTCAGACAGGTGTGAGAGATTAGAGGTTGCAGTTCAGTTGGCGGAGAGGAGGAGTCAGTTACAGCACATTTGTCATCCAGGGTGGAGTGAGGTGAAAACCCACTCCCTTGGCATCACACAGCGGAGGAAAAAGGAGAACCTTTCTACCATCTTCTACAAACAGTGAGTCATAGCTAACCAGTGAACTCAAAGCCAGGGTTAGCATTACAGCCACTTTTCCCTCTGCTTCATCAATCCTTCACTAGAAACTAAATCACTTCTTCATTCAAATTTACTAGTGGGGAAATTGCCTAATTAATCAATCTTCAGGAAAGGAAGTGAGAGAGCATTGAAGTCAGAGTATCCTCAATTCAATAGCACTGTATCTTATTGTTGTGCTCAATTGCCTGCTTAGTGCTGCATCTCTGTGTACCTGTTACAAATATGTTTGCAAGTAACTGTGAATTCAACTTGTTGTTGCAAATCCCAAAAGTTAGTTAATCTGCGCACTCTCAGATTGCTAAACCATTACTGGACTCGACTCCGTTATTTCTGCGCCATGTCACCCCGAAGGTCCTGATAGAGTGCTGGCAACACGTGGCAAAAACTAGGCCTCCGGCCATATATACAGTAAGTTCTTTGGGGCGTTACAACCCCCCAAATCTTGGCATCCTACGAACTTGATAGTTCCTTTTGTTCCTTTCAAGTATAAAATAAAGATGTTGGTTGTAGGAGATAACCCTGCTGGTAACCAGCCGGCCATCAATGACCCTGCAGATGTTGCTGCGCCAGTTAATGCTGCTGCACCAGTTATTGCGCCTGCAGAATAAGCTCCTGTGACTACTAGCACCTCCAGTTTTGCGCCACTTACCATGCCCTATTACCTAGGAGCGCCATGGCTGCCCAAGTACAGTGGCGAGCGCCATACTCTTAGAATTTAAGCGTAAAATGGGAGCAGTGTTTTGTTTGTATTTATTAGCTATAGAACAGAAAGTGGAAATTCTCATAGGTCAATTAGAAGGTCCCGTTGCTAGAGAAGTTAAAACATGGTCGCGGGAACACAAAAAGACAGTAGAAGACATTACGGATAGGCTGCAGACTATCTTTGATAAATGCACTATGTCAGAGATAAAGAAACGCTTCTTTAACAAAAGACAGAAAGTTTGGGAGACTCTGAGAGAATACACACTGTCCCTGCAGGAGGACATGAAGGCCATAATAAGGACTGACCCTAAAGAGGCTGCTGGTGCAGACCAGGCTCTTAGGGAACAGTTTATTGAGGGCTCATTAGCGGAGACTCTCAGAAACCAGATGAAGATGCTGTCGGTGCAGTACCCCGATAGTACATTTTTGCAATTTAAAGAACTGGCCAATACTATTCTGGGTACGAAGCCCTAGACTACTGAGGGGGAGGAGCTTAAGAAGGGGATGAGTGTGTTGTGTGAAGAAAGCTTGTCCTGCCCCCCACAAGAGTGACGTGTAGAGACAGGCAGAGCAATTTAGTGGTGATAAGTCTGCTCCACTGCTCGAAATGCAGAAGCAAATGACCGAGCTGACTCGTAACGTTGCCTTGCTGTGTCAGAAAGTCAGCGAGCTAGAAAGCCCAAGTTCCATGCCTCAGCCATTACTATCCGAGCGCCGGTTATCACCGGGACTGCATCGGCCAGCTGGAGGTTATCCACGCCCTCACGGCCATTTTGTGAACATTGACGCCAAAACAGACATGATATCAATACATGTTACCTTTTAAACGGGCAACCCCTGGGCAGAAGGACCACACCCTGGGAGGACAGACAATAGGTCCACACGCCGCAAAAGGCATTGTTAAAAAAGTTGGCCACCGTCCAGAAATTATGCTGTATGTGGACGGTATGCCCCTGCCTGCACTTGTTGATACCGGGTCGCAAGTCATCACTATCCGCAAACGGGACTTTGAGGAATACTGGTCCCGGGAAGTCCTCAGCTGTCCACCTATGCAATTAATTAATGTTGTAGTAAGCAACGTCCTGCCCGTACCTATAGTGGGGTACTGGGAACCAACCCTCATAGCTGGGAGAGCAGAGCTACACCAGCAAGGGATACTGGTGGTAGATGTGTCCAACAACAATGCACCAATTATCACATTGGGAATGAATATCGTAAAAAATTGTTATGTTGAAATGCTGGAAGCGCTGCAGAGTAATGTGCCCCCAGCGTCCCAGGCCCAGTGAGCTGTGTTAAAGACCACTATAAAAGCCTTATCAGGTCAGCAGTGGTTTACCAATCCACAGGGCCATATGGGAAGAGCCCGTGTGAAACAGAACAGACTGGTTTTGGTCCCTCTGGAGTCTGAATTTGTTTTATGGTGCCAGACACGTCCAGATCTACATGGCCGTGCTTATGAGGTGATAGGAGAGCCCATCCCCATAGATGGTAACCGGTATTTACTGGCTGCACAGAGCCTAACCACTGTGACCAATGGGAAGGTGCTGGTCTGCCTCATCAATATTGGGAATATTCTGCACAGCTGAACAAATATACTGCTGTGGCACAAATGTCCCTACTGGAACCCACTGATGTGTTTGAGAGTGAGACTGACACTGTGTTGCAGGGGGCACAATCTGCAGAGCAGGTTCCACTCAGGCTCCCTCCTGGCTCTCTGAGCTACATATTGGGGATACTCAGACATCCCTTGATCAGATGCAGGGAATAAAGAATGTGGCTGTGGAAAAAAAGAGATAATTTTAGCCAAAATAGCCTTGATTTTGGCCAGGTCAAGGACCTCTGTCACTCTATCCCCACCAACGGCCACGTGCCAATTAGGAGAGGTATAGGCCTATCCCGCCTACCTCATATCAACAAGTCAAAAATAAAGACAACAAGTCAAGAAATGGAGGACAATCATATTATCAGGGAGAGCCATAGTCCCTGGGCTGCTCCCATAGCACTTGTGAAGAAAAAGGATTGAGGCATCAACTTCTGTGTCGATTACAAAAAGCTTAACAGTGTGACACACAAAGATGCCTATTATCTCCCTCGTATTGAGGAGTCTCTGATGGCCTTGGGTTCTGCTGCATATTTTTCCATTCAGGATCTGACTATTGGATATTGGCAGGTACCCATAAATGAGTCAGATAGGGAGAAAACTACCTTCACCACCCCTATGGGGCTATTTGAATTTAAGTGCATACCCTTCGGCCTCTGCAATGCCGCAGGCACTTTCCAAAGGTTCATGAAAAGGTGCTTGGGCCATAAAAACTGCTGTACCTAGATGATGTAATCATCTATTCTAAAACCTATGAGTAGTATACCCAACAGCTCAGAGAAGTGTTTTAAACTCTCATTGATCACAGGTTGAAGATAAAGCCATCTAAATGTAATTTGCTGCAAATTGAAGTACACTACCTTGGGCACAATGTCAGTGCCAAGGGGGTATACCCAGATCCTGATAAGGTGAACACTATAAAGAATTGGCCTACTCCTAAGACCTTAAAATATATCAGGAGCTTTCTAGGGTTTGTGGGGTATTACAGGCACTTCATCCCCAAGTTTTCGCAGATTGCGGCCCTACTACAAAAAGTCTTGCGCGGACACCCAAAAGAGACTTTCAGGAGACCCATTGCCATAAACTGGGAAAAAGAGCAAGAGCAGGCCTTCCACGTCTTAAAAGAAAGTCCAACTACTCCCCCTTATTCTTGACTATCCTGATTATACACTCCTGTTCAATCTCTATACAGATACTAGCTTTAAGGGCCTAGGCGCAGTGCTTAGCCAGGTGCAAGAGGGCAAGGAAAGGGTAGTCGCTTACGCTAGCCGCTCACAAAAAAGTGCTGAATGAAATTATCAAAATTACAGTTCCCTCAAGCTGGAACTTCTTGCACTAGTCTGGGCTGTGACTGAAAAATTCAAAGACTATCTTTCTGCCGTCACCTTTACCGTATATACAGATAACAACCCAGGTGCCCATCTGAATTCTGCAAAACCAGGGGCATTGGAATAAAAATGGTTGTCCGCCTAGCCAATTTCAGCTACACCACCACTACACCAAGTTTACAGATGCTATTCCTGTCAAAGATCTCACCGCCAGAACCACTGCTGCCATCGTTTGGAAGCATTGCATCCTCAGTTATGAATGCCCTGACTAAATACTTTCTGATAGAGGACGAGCTTTTGAATCACAACTCTTCCAAGAATTATGTGACACCTATAATTATATGAAGTTTTTTACCCCTGCTTGTTCCCCCCAAGGAAATGGACTCTGTGAAGAGTCTGTAAAGAGGCAAATTAGACCATACTAGAGTTACTCCCAACTATTCCATTCAAGCAAAGAAAATATTGGCCCACGTTACTACCGGAACTAATCTACACTTATAATAATATCCCGCATTTTTCCACAGGGTACACCATACTATTTGATCTTTGGCCACCAAGGAAGGATACCCTCCGATCTAAAACTATGAATTCAAGTAGCTGATGATCACAACCCAATTCCCAAATCAGACGGGATCTAGGACCATCAAAGAAGACTCAAGGAGGCTCAGGAAAGAAAGAAAAAGAGAAAAACAAGCTCGTGATTTTGACAAAAACATCCATGCATCTGACCTACAAGTTGGAGACCGAGTCTGGTTGAAGAAAGAACACCGTACCAGAAAATTAGACACCCATTGGTAACTCACCCCTATATAGTCATCACGGCCATATCCCCAGAAAAAGGACTCTACCGCATAGACATCCTGATGGAAAATTCAAGTTTTCCATCGTAACCGCCTTAAAATTTACCTTGCCCAACCTGCTTCACCTACGGATTCAGAAGAAGAAGAGGAAATTATCCAGTCTACTCCCCAATCAGTCCAAGAATGTCCATCTCCATTCAGCCTGGAAAACCAATTGCTCTGGTATCTGAATCCATTCTCACTAAGGATGAGCGAGTATACTCCCTAAGGCACTACTCGTTCGAGTAATGTGCCTTAGACGAGTATCTCCCTGCTCGTCCATAAAGATTCGGGGACCGCCGCGGCTGACAGGTGAGTCGCGGGGGGGAGCAGGGGAGAGCGGGCGGGAGAGAGGGAGAGAGAGAGAGATTTCCCCTCCGTTTCTCCCTGCTCTCCCCCGCAGCTCCCCGCTCCGCGGCGGCCCCCGAATCTTTGAGGACGAGCAGGGAGATACTCGTCTAAGGCACATTACTCGAACGAGTAGTGCCTTAGCGAGTATACTCGCTCATCCTTAATTCTCATGTCTAGTATACCACGCAGCGTTGCCCAATTCAGCAGGAGCATCACCATCATCTTTATCATCAAGTTCTTCCACTTCATCCAACATCATCGCCGACTCCAAGAAGAAGACTACCAGCATTGCCCACAGTCCTAAGAAGATCCACTTTGTCACAATGACAGCTACTCTGACAGATATGGCATCTCGCGCAGCAGGCGGTTGGTAAGAGTCTCTGCATAGTTTAGGCACTGACTGCTGATATTTGTATATGATGTCAATGCTTTTATATGAGAAAAACCTTACTTATGGTGATGAAATAACGAGACCAGTCCAATTGGATGCCATAAACTGAAGGCATGCAGTTTACTATGTAATGTCAGGTCATAGAGACAGTTCACTCTTGTGGATTTGGGAGTAATGCTAACAACAACAGTTACATTTGTATCCACATTGACAGTGTCAGATTTCTTACTTCTCTCAGGGTAAATAGGTTATTTGGATACAATAAAGATTTTTCCTTTACTTCGTCCGGGGCTGTCAGCGACAGGCTGGAAGGGCTTGTGCCTGGTAGATTATATTCCACTGTTAGTTAACTGTGCAAGGGGAGGTAACACTCACTATTATGATGATCTCTCTTTCTGACTGGCTCCGATTTGCTTACTCAGGGCTCAGTCACACGGGCATTTTTACGCGCGTATGTACGCACATAAAAACGTTCACACTACACGCGTAAAAGATGCGTGACCAAGTCCATTGCCACCCATATGTTCTATCTTTTGTAGGTGCGATTTTTTTTTTCTTGACGAACGCAGTACGAACGTTTTTACGCATGTATATACGCGCGTAAAAACGCCCGTGTGACTGAGCCCTCAGGATGGAGTAGAAACTCCACTACTCTCCATTCTTCCTCCCTCTATCTCTTCTTTTTTTTTTTATAACTCAATTTTATTAACATTTTAAAGGAATACATACATGAGCAGATGGTTTAAGAAATCCACAGAGAAAATTGCATAACACCCTTTTTATTTACAGTAGATTTGCCTTATTTAATCCCCATCTCATGCGTATTCTTCTTTGTAATCTTTGTATATTGTGTTAAATCTAGCTCCTGTACACCCTTCCCATTATTACAGTAATTCCCCTCTCCCTGGATGTCGTAACATTTATTAACGTTTTAAAACAAACATTAAAACTTTTTATTACTAAATAATAACTAACCCGCTATCTAAACCCCCAACGACCATCTCCTCTTCACGACCAGCCACGTCATTTTCGATATTCCCAAATTATTCATATCATCCTAACTGTAATACCACGTTGTATTGGTGAACTGCGTTATACATTCCTTGATTTCACTGGGACTAAGGGATTTTTCCATAAATTCCCTCAATTTTTGAAAACTTTTGGAGCTTGGGATTCCGCACTCCGTTTTATCTCAATTCGCTCCTCTATCTCTTCTGATGACACACTCGCTGTCTCACCGCACTATATTCCCGTTCATGAATTCATGAATGGGTGTGAGTGAGACCTGCCTCTGATTGGCTCAGGCTGAGCCAATCAGGGGCAGCTTTGAGTCACACCCCCTTCACACCCACTGCAGGCCGGCCGCGCTGAACTCCGGCTGCCGGGACAAGGTAAGTATATATATATTTTTTTATTTTAACACATTTCTGGATGAATTGCAGGGAAGGGCTTATATATTTAAGCCCTTCCCGACAATTCATCCCGCGCTCGCCCGCGGCGCATTGCTTTCAATGGAGCCGGCTGAATTGCCAGCCTTATTGAATGCAATGCGCTGGACAGCTCCGGCCCGTTTCTAATGAAACGCGGCTAGGAGCAGATTTTCGGGCGATTTTTGGGCATCGGTCACGCGATTTGCGGATGCGCATCTGTCATGCGATTCCGCAAATCGCACGAAAAAACGCCCGTGTGACTAAGGCCTTAGATTATCCTTGGAAAATCTAATAAAAATAGAATCAAAAGAGTAACAAATAAGCATCCTGTATGATGTCGACAGGCCTTTGTTACAATAGTAACTACCTAGAGTGTTCATAATTAGAGACATTACCTTTACATTCTCTTCATGATTTCTTTGGTAAGGACTTGGGAGGGGAAAGTTTTGGCTCCTGGTAAACAGACCCAGTTGTGTGTGCAGTTTAATTGGCAATACTCCATAGGAAAAAGAATGAAAATGAACTCCCTTTCAACAGGAAGTAATCTGTCTGGCTGCTGACATCTTTTGGAAGTTTTTTTTGCCGATAAATCAATGTCTGACCCTTTATAGGGGTATTTTCATCTAAGACTTTCATGGCATATCCTTTGGATATATGTAAATCTGATAGATGTAGGTCCCAGGTGGTCAGGACATGTGAGTACAGCCAAGCGAGCTTCACTATGCTGTTTCCTATAGAAGTCAACAGGAGTTATGCAAGCGGTGCAATACAGGAAGCTCTGCTGTTTCCGTAACTCTGTTTGTGCAAGTTTGCAGCCATCAGACTTTCATGACATATCCTGTGAATATGCCATGAAAGTGTTAACAAACCTTGCAACATGTCTAGGACAGTGGTTTCCAAACTTTTTCAGCCATGGAGCCCTTTTTGAAGCAAAAGTTTCTCATGGAGCCCCAAGAGGGACAGAGGGTGTGGTCAAGGCAGGGGTTAGGGGCGTGGCTTACCACAGCATATGATTTTTACCTCCGTTGTTATAAAAAGGACAGGACCGTTTAAAAGAAAATAAAAAAAGGAAAGAATGCTGGAGCACTGGATGGGCTATTGATATATATTATATTTAAAATTAACATGCTGCGGAATTAAATCTCACACCACATGTTAATTTCCGCACGGGGTTTGTGCAGATTTTTTTAACAGCGTGTGGATGAGATTTTTAAAATCTCATACAGTTTGCTGCCACAGCTACTGTATATTTCGCAGCAAATCCGCCCTGTGTAGTATTAGTGCCCCCCTATATTGGTGGCTCTAGTAGTAATAGTGACCCCGTATTTTGGTGGCCACAGTAGTACTGGTGCCCCCCTATATTGGTGGCCCCAGCAGTAATAGTGCCCCCATATTAACCCCACTCTAGCCCCAGTTATATTAACTCCATAGCAGTCCCAGTTATATTACCCCCTCAGAAGCTCCTCAGCCCCCACAGAAGCTCCAGTAGCAATAGCCCCCCCATCCATATATTTACCTCCTCCTTGCAGTCATCGCCACTCCCCCTCTCCTCAGCGCTGAGCCCAAGCACACACTAACAGCAGTGCATGCGCCTGCACTCCTCCTCTCGGGACCTTTCCTCCTGCAGAACTAAGAGGACTCAGGGGAGGAGGATTCTGGGTGCACACTGATGTCAGAGTGCGCACCAGGATAAGCGCCACTGCGTGATTACCAGCGGGAAGATGCAGCACCCCGCTGGTAATTATTACAGTGGTGAGCGGCTGTCAGCAGGGAGGCTCTGTGTACTCCCTCCAGGACACCTGACATAGGTTTGCCACCCTCCGTCGGAGCTCCTGACTGTCACTCGCGGAGCCCCGAGGTCTAGGGTGTTAATGACTCTAAAATAATACACTTTTTGATGTTCTCTAGCTAGTAGTCTTGGTGCGCCCCTTTATTTAGGTGGTGATTGCTGACAAGCATTGTAGCTTTATGTGATCTTATTGTCATTAGTCCACAATAAATGTAGGATTAGATAAGAAGGTAAAGGCAGTATTATAGGATGTGCACAGTAAGTTAGGGATTCTTTGGCTTGTCTTCATCATCATCTTCCTCTTCTGCAGTGGTTACCATGAGCAGTCACTGGAGGTCCACTCATCTGCTGGTTGTCGTTGGGTTAGATGATGGGATGCATAGCCACAAAACTGAGGAACGAAACAGCCATTTATTTAGTTGATGCGAGCTGGTAGACAAACAGAAAGAAAAACAGGAGAAAATGGTACAACTAATACTAGTAGATATATTTGACTGACAAAGATATGAAAGTGAGAAGAAACATGACATCTTATGTTAAAGATAATCTCTTATTGTATCTCAGACTAGATGCACACCATTTTTGCATCATGCATGCAGACATTCTGGTATAGACGTCTAACATACCTGCAGGCTATCCGTAGCCAAATACATTGGCATATGAGTGACTTTTAGCGTTCATTTGGCTGATACTCTTCGGTGTTGCTTTGTCTAAACTGAATTTAAAATCTGTACCATGGAATATAAAAGTATATAACAAGAAATGTGTTGTATGTTTTTTTCAATGAAAATCAATGGCAAATGTATAGAACTATGCAGATGTACCATT
Source organism: Eleutherodactylus coqui (assembly GCF_035609145.1). NCBI lineage: Eukaryota > Metazoa > Chordata > Amphibia > Anura > Eleutherodactylidae > Eleutherodactylus > Eleutherodactylus coqui. The sequence continues at coordinate 103,748,735 of NC_089846.1, forward strand.
GTATGCCCTACAGTGATTAAATGTGCAGGGTTCATTAGTGAATATATCAAAGCATACACTATACAACTGTGACTGTATCAAAGATGTGCTATAAATGTCTGTTAGGCGGGATTCCCACCTTTGGGACCCTCATCAACTGGTTGTACAGAGACCCCTGACACCCGTTCTGTGGGGTCAGACAGCCTCCACATTCAGGTAGAGATAAAACTGGAGAGGATTGCCTAATCCTGCTGCTTCTTATAGAGATTGGAAAATAAAGGAAGCACCATTTATATTTTTTAAGAATCCCTGGTGTGCTGTTCCCTCTTCTATCTTGGACTACAGTTACAAGGATCCGAGGAGTCGGGGGATCCACTGGAGCGTGCACCCTCTCAGACTCTCTCATGTAAGTGCTTTACTGGGAGGTGATATTGCCGTGTTGCTGGCTTGTTTAATTTGCTTTTTGGATAATCCCGAAGATACGGCATAAATGTATTTGCTGGTAAAACCCCTACGATCCAGTAGTAGTAGAGGGAACCTCTAACAGGGGCGTAACTATAAACGATGCAGGGGATGCGGTTGCACCCAGGCCCAGGAACCTTGGGGGGCCCATTAGGCCTCGCTTATCCATATAGGGAGCCCAGTACTTTGAATAAAGCATTATAGTTGAGGGCCCCTTTCCAGATTTTGTATTGGGGCTCAGGAGCTTCAAGTTAAGCCTCTAACCTCTAGGAATATCCAATGGCTAAATATGCCTAAAATTAAAGCTTCACATTGATAACTACCATTGATACGTAATTATATCTTGCCAGTCTCCCTGGGCTGTACGGCATATTGTGGTACTGTAAGTATTCCATCAGCTGATCAGGGATTTCCAGCTGATGGATGAGACGAAGCTTCCCCACTTGTTTTAGCCGCCTTCTTATAGCAATACGACACTGAGACTTCAGGGATCTCGGATGAGCTGTACAGAAGATAAGACCAGAGTACAGGATGAGATTGTAGTCTGACACTACTGTACAGTACAGCGATCTATACAGGAAGAAAGTATATTAGAATTAGTCCAAAGAAGGAAAAATGTGCTCAAAGTAAGTTAATTACAGCAGGGGCGTAAGTTAAAGACTCTGGGACCCTGGTGCAAGAGCTCAGCTTACCAGCCAACTTCCCCCACCCCCCTCTGCCTTACACACACACCTGTACCTCTACCTGTACCCAGATCTAAATTGTGATGCATGCAGCTGCAAAACAAATTTACCTACATGATCTAGCCCCTTGGCATTGGCTTTCCAAACACGACACATTTCCTGGACTACATGAATATTATTTCGTAGCTCCTTAGACTGCGTTCATGGGTTTTGTTGCATTTTCACACCACAATTAAGACACTTCCAAAAATTGCATATGGTATTCAAAAAACATGTGTTTTTAAGACACTGCACACAGTCATTAAAAATGGCATGTTTAATGGAATTTAAACAATACATGCATTTTTTTTTTTTTTTTAAAACCTCATGCAGGTTTCTGATGCGTTTTTTAATTGTGTGTCTATATCATTATATAAAAGATGTATAACTTCTACCAGCTGTATATATAATTACAATTGTATCCAGGAGATACACAGGTTATACCAACATTCTTCACATCACTGGATACAGTATAGCTTATACAATTGTACATATATACCGTAGTTATATACAGAAGATGCCCAGGTTATAAATAGATGTGAACTCTCTCCCCTTGACAAAATTCTTGCCCATTTGTGTTATTTAGTCTTCCTGTGAGTTATTTCACTAGGATTATAAATCAATGCAGTTGTAAAGGCAAGCACTGTAGATCACACACAGAAGTGCAATTTGGGCAGCTCTCCATAGTATATTAAAGAATGCCCCGGCATTATCTATTACCTGAAGCTTATAGAATCATATTTGACTGCAGTCACTGAACTCTTTGTGCATTTATCAACCTGGTAGGTTGCAGTTAGCTATATAGTGCCACTAGTAATTATTAGGAAATTATTGTACCATTGTTTCTAGTGGCCACATAGCTCTGCTACATGGTACATCCATTATGATCTCCATACATCACACACACAGCTCTACTACAGCCATCCTGATTCCCACACATCACACACAGCTGTGGTATATCTATGCTGATTTCCAGACATCACCAGCGCAGCAGACTCCTGGATACAGTGATCAGCCCCTCGTCATGTGATCCCTGACTCCACCCACAAAGGTGATTACATGATGACGACATCATCACAAGTCCTGGTGGCTACTGTTGGCTTATCCAGTATACAGTATTTTCTATCAAACTGCACAATAATGATGTCACCACAGGTCCTTCAGCCCACTGGATCTCTGTTCTGGCGATAGATTGGTGTCTTCTGTCTGAGCCACTGAATTGTGTCTGAGATAATAGCGACTTAGTTGTATGCTCATTTTGTTATTTTTGTCCTCCCCTTCCCAGAGCCCTAATTGTGTTGTTCTGCTGTCGGTCAGGTTCTGTGTTTTATATATGTTGTAAGACCTGTGATGACATCACCAGGGATGGAGTGATGACATCACTAGGGGCGGGGCATGAGAAGCACACACACACAAACATACATACTCACGGTCAAGTTGTCGTTAGTAGTCTGATTGGTAATTATTAGGAAATTATAGTACCAGTGTTTGGCACATCATACACACAGTAGCTTGATTACCATACAAGACAAACACAGTTTGGCTCCTCCCACAGCAGTGACATCACCACAGGTCCTAGTCCATCGGATCTCTGTGGTGGAGGTAGGTCAGTATGTTCTGTCAGGACTGCTGAGTTGTGTCTGACATAATAGCAGTTTAGTTGTATTCTCATTTTGTTATTTTTGTCCTCCCCTTTTTTAAAAGCCCAGTGTTGTTCATTTGTCTGTCAGACTCTTGGTTTTATACATGATGTAGGACCTTCAATGACATCACCAGGGGGTGGAGCGATTACATCACCAGGAGTGGAGCATAATAATCACACACACACACATACATACGGTAGTGGTGCATTTTGATGCCACCAGGAAGTCCTGGTGGAGACAAGACTGACAGAGGGGTGACACCCCCTGTACCGCATTGGCTGCAGATAACGCTCCCCAGTAGGTCCTGGCAGGGGATAAATCTGCAGCTGTCCCAGGTGGCTTTGCGGAAGGAATTTCCCCGCTACTGGGCAGCTGGTGATGTAAGTATCTGTAGCCCCATTCCTCCCTGCTGCCGCTGTGCCTTAGCTCCCAGTTGCCGCTGTATTTGTCCCACCAGCATGTTTTCACACTCACCCCCTGATGCTGCGCTCCTCCCATCCCAGCAGTGTGCTCATGTTGAGGCCGCTCCTCACACTCACCCTCTTCCTGCATTCCCCTATCTCTTGAAGCGCTCCTCCGGTGGTAGGAGACTTGATAAAGACCTATGGTCGAAACATTGCCTTTTTAAATATGAAGCAATAAAGAAATCTTGACTTTTACTTCACACCCTTGATGCTGCCTCCATTTCTTATACTCAGGGGCGTTCCTCCTGTCACACCCTTAGCTTTCAGTGGCGTCAAGATACACCAGTACACATACATACTCACAGACAAGTGGTCGTTAGTAGTTTGATTAAGGGGCCAAGTGAGCCTGTTTTCTCAGTGGGCCGCAGTCTATCTCAGATTTTACATACAATAACCTTTATTGAGAAAAAACAGATGTCATTACCCTTTTCTCTATCCAGAAGTCTTGTGGCATCATTATCAACTTGGAAAAGAATTTCCTCTATAACAGGTAAGTACATATTAGCACCAAACTGGATGAGAAGTTTCACAAATGGGGCTTCATAGTTCTTTTGAAGACAAATGCCTAGTACTGATGTAGCACAGGTAAAGAAATCATGGTGTGAACGGTTATGATCAGGGTCAGCCCCATAAAGAAGTAACATTCTAAAGCATTCAAAATCTGCATTTTCTGCTGCAACGTAAAGGGTTTAGATGATTTCCGACCCTCATCAGAATCGACGTTTGCTCCATACTCCAATAGCAGCTTGAGGAATCTGACATCCCCTCCATTATGAATTATGCGTATCACAGAGCGGCTATCAAGCAGAATCCTTGGGTTGGCTCCAGCTTTTAACAATTCTTCAATACATCCAATATGTTCGCGAGCTATGGCAACTTGAAGACAACGCCTTAGCACGTTCCCACTGGTTTTCCTGATAAGTTTCTTGGCTTCATTCTCGGACAGTAACGCACGTAGTTCTTCTTCCTTACAAGCCCGTATTAATGTGCAGGCTTTACGATGCAGCGCCAACTCCTTTATAGAGCTTAGAAAGCCTGCCATGATGACTCTTTGTATCGAGGCAGAATGTCCGTGACCGTATATGTACAATACAAAGTAACAGGTTACATATCTCTGCGCTCTTCAGATGAAAGCAAAGTCTCCTTCATTTCAGAGTCTGAACAGGTTAATAAAGTGTCTTCTCAACAAACCGCCCGAGTCATTTCCGGAAGGTTTACCGTGCGCCGACTGATTCCTCATGTTGAAGGGACCTTGGACTGATTCCTCATGTTGAAGGGACCTTGGGTGACATCACAGCCACCTGACGGACACGAGTCAATGGGTTGGGCAGAAGCAGAGTGCAGTTGTAGAAGCAGCTGCTGTTTATGTAGATGACGCTTGTTTGGAATGAAATTCATAAAACATCTGGAATATTTCTTTTTGGTTTGGTAGGTCGGACGTGCTAAGGAGGGAAAGTCATGTGAAGGGAACTGCAGCCATCCTACATCTCATTCAATGTAACACTTCATTCTTATCTTACAGGGTCATATTATATTTATTACATACATCAGTTCTGCTAATTTCATGAAGCATGTGCTAAAAAATAATAATAATTTGTCAGTCTAAGAATTTCCACCCTTTAACTCCTTAAGGACCAGACAATTGTTGATAATCCCTTTTCTAATAAGGTTCCTGCCAACGAATGGATTAGCATTGCGGTTTTGCAGGAAATACCGTTCATAGCATGCTATGGAAAAGAGCTTTTTCCTGCACACTCACGGAAACGAATTGCGATTTCCGCGAGTGGAGGAAAAATCGCAGCATGCTGTATTCTTGTGTGGTGTTTGCATGGATGGCTTCCATTGAAGCCAATGGAAACGGTCTCACCCGAGGGCCATTGGCAATTGACATTTTGGATAGGTCCGGGTACCCGCATCATCGCATAGCAAAGCTGCTGGAAAAAGAAACATTAAAAAAATAATCTGTACTGCACATGTCCAACGGCGGCTCCCCGCGGTCATGGATAGTACAGCAAAAGAAGATAAATGACAGGTATGCGGGGTGGTTAGCCGGACACAGGATCAGATTCCACTGCGGGCTTTCGCATGCAGGATCTGAACAATCTGTGTGCAGGAGCCCTTAGGGTTTTCAATATTGGGGATGTCTTTTTTACTGGATGATCTACCCCTATCATAGCAGAAGGAGACCACCTGTATGATTTCTTTAAGGTTTTTTCACACGGTCGTATTTGCGTACCATACTATGTGCACAAAGTTTACACGCGTAATACGCAGTGAATAGAACCCAATTGTTTTCAATGGGTTCACTCACATGGGAAAACTAGCTGATATACTCGGCTTCGCCCAAGTTAATTTGATACAGGTGTTTACGTGTTGTTTGCACTGAAAATTTTATGAAATGTTGGTTACTTTAGAGGAACTGAGGAATAAAATATGTATTGACATAGAGGAGCATTATATTCTTCTCTAGCTGCATTTACCGATGTCCCTCTGCAGAATGTGCCACCCCTCCCAGTCTCCTTACTTAGGATCTAAAGAATGCTCAAGCCAAAGTTCACGCTTATATGACACCAGAAAGTTACATTACACAGGGGTGCCAATACTTTTGCATGTTTGTACCACACCAGGAAGTTAGAGAATTAGATTAGGCACATTACAGAGGGGTTCCAATACTTTTGCACTCAGCATTGAATAATCAACTTGTGACCCCTTTACTTTTTCTACTTAGGATCTATAGAATGCTTGTGCCAAATTTCATGTTTGTACGACATTGGGAAGTTAGAGAATTAGATTAGGTACATTAGATAGGGGTTCCAATACTTTTGCACTTAGCATTGAATAATTAAGTTGTAACCTAAAAACTGGTCATGCCAAATTTCACATTTGTTTGACACCGGGAAGTGCTGCATCTGATTGGCTGAGTGTTGTGACCAATCAGAGGCAGCACTCAGCCATTTCAATGAATGGCTGAGCGCTGCCTCTGATTGGTCCCTGTCACAGTGTTTAGTGATGAGGGTACTCCCCGTGGAATCCCCTGCCACAGCTGTCACAGCAGTGGCAGGGCATCGCGATCATCTCCTATTGCTTCCAAAGGGCCGGCGCAACTGCCACCAGCCCCATTGGAAGCAATGCGTGATATCACAAAAATAATGGGCATGCTGCGATTTTTTTTTCACACAGCCTCGCTGGAGTGAAAACATCACAAATGGGAATGAAACCATTGAAATTTATTTGTTTCATAGTCATGCACTTTCACGTGCGCACATAAATGCAATGCCCATCGTGCAAATGTGTGCGTAAACACGCTTACACCCGTGTAAATCTGGCCTTACTTTAGTCATAGCAGCAGTACCATGACACTTAGGCTACCTATACGCAGGCAAGCGCGATATTGGGCTGAGAAACTTGGCCCGATATTGCGCTTGCCAACGTGCGTTTTCATGACGATGCAAGGCGTTTTTTGGGCACAAAAGGCTTCCCATCACTTCTGTCAAGTTGCGATTCTCAGGTGCTGCTTTCAGCTGCGTTGGAGGATTGGTAAGTTTTTAAAAATTGTTTTTAATGAGAAACCTCGCATCGCAAACCGCGCAATGTGTTTTACATTCCCATTGAAAACAATGGGCGATGTGTTCTGAGGAACGTGAAAAGATTGGACATGCCGCACATGTATATTACTCTCTTCAAAAGAATAGGATTCATATTCGTGCGAGACCTGTGCGTCTCGCAATGCACAAATTTCGTGTGAGTTTCTTGGCTGTGTGAAAGCAACCATACAGAGATGTAGGAAGCAAATTTCTGCTTTTCACATGTGACTCTTCAATTCTGCAATTGGGCTTCACCTTTTATCTCTCTCGGGGGCCACAAAAAAAATTGAAATCCATATTCCAGGGTCCCCGGGGGTCCATGCACCATACCATGGTGTAGAGCATCAATGCCTTCCTAATCCACTACAGTATTGTTATATAGGACACCAGTATTGAGGTACCGCACTGGATCCACCTTTTAGACTCTGTGTAGCCCTATAAGTTTTAACCCCTTAACGACCAGCCCATAGTGTTTTTACGTCCTCCCGAAGTGGGCTTTATTCTCTGAGGACATAAAAACGTGTGTCCTGCAGAGAATAATGCCCCTCGGGCTGTGGACGTGACAGCTCCATGCTGTCGGTGTCCGCAGGTAGCTGACAGCATGGAGCTGTCATCCCGGGCTGTTCGGAGCCCCCCCCCCCCCCCCCGGCATTGCGATCGGCGCTATGCAATGGATAGCGCCGATCGCAAAAAAGTAAATAAAAGTGCAATAAAAGTTAAAGATTCAGCTGCTCTGATGGATCGGATCCATCGGAGCAGCTGAAATTACTCACGGAGGTCCTCCGCACGACTCCCCGCTGTCCCGATGCTTTGGGCGCCGTAGCCGTCCTTCTGCACATGCGCGCCAGGCGGCATTACGTCAGCCGCATGCGCAGAAGGCCCGGCGGCGCGGGAGACTTAAAATCTCCTGGCTCCCGGCTCCTGTAGGTAGCTGGGAGCCAGGAGATGTCAGCGGGGACTGCGGTGAGCGGTCCCCGATACCGCGATCGCCGTTATACAATGGATAACGGGAATCGCGGAAAAGTGCAAAAAAGTGTAAAAAAAGAAAAGTTTCACCTCCCCTCATGGATCGGATCCATGAGGGGAGGTGAAAATACTCACCTCAGGTCCGCCGATGTCCTCCGGCCGGTGTCGGGACCCCCCGCTGGTGTCTGCGATGTGCCGATGCGGCGCGCATGCGCAGAAGCCGGCGAGCCCGGCAAATTCAAAATCTCCCTGCACCCGGCTGTCACAGATAGCCGAGTGCAGGGAGATATGACTGGGGACCGCTGTATGTGGTTTCCAGTCATATGATCACCGTTATCTATCAGATAACGGTGATCATATAAAGTTAAAAAGTAAAAAAAAAGTTTAAAGTAAAAAAAAGTTTAAAAAGTTAAAGTTTCATCTCCCCTTATGGATCGTATCCGTAAGGGGGGATGAAATTACGTACCCAAGGTCCCGGATTTGTTCCCTGGTGGGATGTTGATCCGCGGATCTTACCCCAGCTTCGGCGCATGCGCCCGTCAGCATGATGGCGGACGCATACGCAAAAGTGAAATATTGCCCACGAAATATAAAATCTCCCTGCTGCTGGCTACAAAAGGTAGCCAAGAGCCTGGAGATGTCACAGGGGGGAGTGGTATGCGGTTACTGGTCACGTGATTGCCGTTATCCAATGCATAATGGCGATCACGTAAAAGTTCTTTAAAAAGTGGCAGTTTCATTTCCCCTCACCGAAGCGATCGGTTGGGGAAGATGAAACATCTTCTCGGAGGCTTCCGCATTTGAATCCAGATGCGATAATCCTCCATGGACCCTTCCGGCTGCTGCGCATGCGCCCGCCGTCAAAATGCCGGACACATTCGCAGGAGCCGGGAAGCCCAGGAAATGTTAAATCTCCTTGCTCCCAGCGACCAACGGTCGCTGAGTGCTTGGAGCAGTGACCGGTGGCCTCGCTGAGAGGTCCCCGGTCACGTGATAAAGTAGCGATCTAACATTAGGCCGGTCACACGTGACCGGAGAGGAATTACAGGTTCTGCATGCGCTTGATCAGCGGTAATCCACGGATCAATCGCATGCATTGGATTACACAATTCCCCCCAATTAGCGGGTCGGAATTACGTAATCCACTCGCAGAAACAGAACACAGCATGCTATATTTTACAACGAATATCTGCGACCTAGAGCCCATTGTGCTCTATGACCGCGGATATACCCGCACCCCATATGCAAACACATTGTGTACGGGCTGCGGGTACCCGGGTCATCTCTAAGCGACGGCACGGGAAATGCAAACAAAAAACCGCCTGTGTGAGTAGGCAGTTATGTGCAGTACATTACGCAACCGTACGCAGGGTCACAGCCGGGCTCACAGCTGGAATCCGCTGTGGGCCTTGGCAAGCAGATTCCGCCTACGGCTACGTGAGCCCGGCGTTATTCAGACCGCTACCTGTAATCCGTAATTTACAAGAAGCCCCGGGAACGTTCGTCTTCCTGCAGTTCCAGGAGCAGCTTGTTGAGCGCCTTCTCTGTGAGACCGCTGCACCGCAGCAAGATTACAAAGCCTCACAGCGCCACTTTCTACACCCCATCCCCGCCGCTGAGGTTACGAAATACCCCCCAAAATACATGAGAGGAGGGGGGCGGGGGATACCCGGTTTTCTTGCCCCATGTGCCCAACCCAACCAGCCTCCGTAATTACCCCTGTCTTCGGACATAAAACGCAGTTTATATTATTACCTTTATCTAATATTTAGGGAATGCCAAAAAATGGGGATGGCCGGGGGATGGGGGGGGATTATTTTTAGGAAGTCAAATTTTTTTCCGTATAAGTGGGCAATGGGGCCTGGAATTCATTCAGTTCTGCCTTGAAATCCAGCGGGCATTCCCTCCATTATGGGCCTAGCCATGTGTCCTGTAAGTAGATTAGGGCCACAATGGGTATGTTTCTGAACACGGGACAAACGGGGGTATCCATTTTGGGGTGGAAGTCTTTATTCCTATGTACACTGTACAAAAAGGGAGTGAATTTCTTACCGAAAATTCCTTTTTCCCGAGTCATCCTGACGGCAGACATGGAGGTTGCACCTTGACCTCGTAGGGACAGGAAGCAAGAGACTTTAAAAGGCTCCTCCCGTCTCCCATTCACCAGTGTCTTCTAAATTACTTACATGGACATGTCGTGGTTAACCAAGGAAGATATTTATTTGCTCCGAAAAAAATAACATGGTTAGTTTCATTTGAACATAAACAAGAAGAGGGTAGCTTACCCGGACATAACACAAGATAATATGCACAAATTTTCCGCATAAAAGGAAATGTCCAACATAGCAGCCTCTGGGCTACTGGTTCGTGCCCGCATAAACGTTTATATAAACGTGTGAATTTTTGGGAGGGAAATACGTGCCGTCAGGATGAATCGGGAAAAAGGAATTTTCGGTAAGAAATTCACTCCCTTTTCCCGACGTCATCCTGACGGCAGACATGGAGTATACCAGATTAACTCTTTATGGAGGGACCACTGCCTGCAGGACCTTTCTCCCGAAAGAGAGAGATCGGAGGAGAGGTCCGCATTCGGCCTGTAATGTTTTGCGAATGTGTGCAGGTTGGACCATGTGGCTGCCTTACAGATTTGGTCCGGCGTCGCCATAGCCCTCTCTGCCCAGGAGCAGGATACTGCCCTGGTAGAATGGGCCTTGAGTCCTTCCGGGATAGTGCTGTGGCAGGACGAGTAGGCCTGCTGGATGGTGGATTTTATCCGGTGGCTAATGGGTCTCCTAGAAGCTGCTCTTCCTCTGCCTGGCCCCTGAAATTGAACAAAAGACAGTCAGCCTTCCTAAAAGGATAATGTCTGCTCTGGGTAGCATAGAATGGCCTTCCTTGCATCCAGGCTATGGTAGTCTCTTTCCCTATCGTTTTGGGGATTTTGACAGAAGGATGGGAGAATAATTTCTTGCTGTCTGTGGAATTCTGAGGCTACCTTTGGAGGAAAACCGGGGGTCTGTTTTTTGTATGACCCTATCGTCCTGGCTTAATAGGTAAGACGCCTTGCAAGATAGGGCCTGGAGCTCGCTTCCGTGCCTTGCTGCTGTGATAGCTACCAGGAACATAGTTTTAAACGTGAGGAACCTAATTGGAATCTGATCGATAGGTTGAGGGGGTCCCATGGGGGGGGGGGGACTGTACTACGGCTAACTGACCTCATTCTTTCTGCCGCTTTCATGAACCTGCGGATCAGTCTATGATCCGCCAAAGGTTGGTCTAGAATGGCTGAGAGCGCTGCTACCTGTACTTCCAGGGTTCCTGGTCTCAGGTTTTTATCTGGAGGAAGTCCAAAATCTCTGCCACCAAAGTGTCAAGATTGGAGACCTCCAGCCCCCTCCAGGAGAATAATTTTTTCCCCGATCTTATTATAAGTAGCTTAGGTTACAGGTTTTCGGGACTGGCGTAGAGTCGCAATAACTCTGGAGGACAGACCTTGTCTTAGCGTCTGTTCCTCAATATCCACACTGTGAGGTTCAGTCTCTCTAGGTTGGGGCAAAGAACTGGGCCCTGCGCTAGAAGGTCCTTCCTGGATGGAAGGCGGATTGACTCAGAGATGGCGAGCTTTAGGAGCACCGGAAACCATGCCCTTTTTTCCCAGTGTTGGGTGATCAGGATCAGCGTGATGTTGCTCTGCTGGACCTTCTGAAAAACCCTCGGGATCAGGGGTATGGGGGAGGGGGAAGGCGTACGCCAGACTGAAATCCCAACTATGGGAAAAAGCGCCTAACCCCTCGGACTTGTCCCTCGGATCTAGGGAAAAATAGGCGGGACATTCTGAATTTTTGCTGCTCGCAAACAGGTCCACCTGTGGACTGCCCCAGGTTTCTGTAATGAGACGAAATTCCTCTTGATTCAGAGACCATTCCCCGGGGTCTAGGCCTCTTTGACTTAGAAAGTCGGCTGTCAGGATCTGGGATCCTTTGAGATGGACCTTTGTCAGGGACTGTACCGTGGACTCGGCCCATTGGAAAATCCGGGCTGTTAATTTCAGCAGGTGAAAGTTTCTGGTTCCTCCCTTGTGGTGAATAAGTGAAACGGCGGTCCCGTTATCTGAGAAGATCTCAACATGCTCCCAGATGGCCCTAAGCTCTCTGAAATTTGAGGTCTGGGCACGCAATGTCAGACCCCATCTGCCCTGGAGCAAACGCTGCCCCACTTGCGCTCCCCAGCCAGGCTGGCTTGCGTTGGTGACTACGGAGATGAAGGGCTCTGTCACCCATGGGGACTCCGCCTCTAGGTTGCCAGTTGACCGCCACCAGCGGAGGGACCTTGTGACCGCTGATGACACGGGCATTCTGCGGTTCAGAGAGGTTGTTGCCCCATCCCAGTTGCCCAGGGTGGCTCTCTGTAGCGTCCTTGAGTGAGCCTGGGCCCAAGGAATAATGCCGATACAGGAGGTCATGAGGCCCAGGAGCCTCGTTGCGTCCCTAATCGTTATTTGTTTCTTCTGGCCGCATTTCTGTGCTGCCAGCCTAAGGTTTTCCTGCCTGGGTGGAGGCAAAGACAAGATCTGAGACACTGAGTCTATCTGTACCCCCAGGAGGTCTTTCGCGTCTCGGGGAGAAGACTAGATTTAGGGAAGTTAACTATTCACCCCAGTCTCTGACATAGGGAGATGATTCGGCTGGTATCCTCTTTGAGGATCTTCGGCGCGGATGCCATTACCAGGAAATCGTCCAGGTATGGGACAATGTTTATGCCTGCCACATGGAGATGCACCACCATCTCTGCCGCTATTTTAGAGAATATCCTGGGTGCCGTTGAAATTCCGAGGGGTAGGCACTGGAATTGAAAATGGTGTACACGGCTGCCCATCCAGATGGCAAACCGCAGGTACTTGTGATGTTCCGACAGGACTGGGACGTGGTAGTACGCGTCCTTTAGATCGACGGTACTCATAAAGTCCCCTCTTTTGATCAGAGTTACTGCAGACCTGATGGTTTCCATCTTAAACCTTTTGTAGGTAATCAACCTGTTCAGGCCCTTCAGATTAAGGATCATCCGAAACTGTTGTTCAGTTTTTTGATCAGAAATAGGGGTGGGTAGAACCCCAAGCCCTGTTCTACTGCGGGGACCTGGACTACCGCCCCCATCTGTAGCACCTTAGAAATTTCATTTCTAAAGATACCCTGCAGGGCGGGGGATTGCGTGGGGGCCGGGAAAGCTCAATAGTCTGCCCCTCACCTGGTACTCGCCTACAGGGGAAGGGGTTATTTTTGTCTTACTCCTGCCTCCTTTGGGGTAGGACCAGCACCCCGTCTTTCCTTTGCCTCGGTATGGCTTGAAGGATGGCTGAGGTTTGTGGGGAAATCCCGTTCTTGCTTGATCCGGGAAACTGTGGGTCCTGTCGGTAGCTCTTTTTAGGATCTCCTCCGAGTCCGCGCCAAAGATGTGCTGGCCATGAAACCGAGATGTTACACGGCCTTTCTTTGTAAGCCATATCTGCTTTCCATGTTTTCAGCCAGACCGCCTGTTGCTGATCTAAGTAGAGGCATGCATTCCAGTAACGCATCTCTAGGGGCCGTCTGTTTAATCTGGTCGTCGAGTTCCCCCAATCAGAGGAACATCGACCTCGCCACAGAAGTCGCTGCGATATTGGACTTCAGCATATAGGCCATTGTTTGCCAGGCCCGTTTCATCAAGGCATCAACCCTGTCCATCGGGTCTTTAAGATGAGAGGAGTCCTCGAATGGCAGGGCTGTCCTTTTTGGCCATTATGGCCACCTGTGCCTGACGCCGCGCGCAGCCGCACCGGCATGCTTGGAGGAGAGAGGCATCTGAGCCTATGGCCCGCCGCTCTCCCCAGCTGAAACCACTGCGCCGAGCTGTGGCAGAGGAAGGAGGGGACCCAAGGACCTCTGGTCCGCCGCTCCGACCGCTGCGGTGGTGAACCCCGGGCGGTCAGACCTGTGGCCCGCCGTGCTCCCGGACCACGCGTAGATGCTCACGTCTTTCTCCGCAAAGCGGAGTCTCTCTTTATATTCGCGGGACAAATAGAGGTGTTTGTTCGCGCAGCCCACTCATACGTGATTACTTTCTTCAGGGTATCATTAACCGGAACACTGTGCGGTTCCTTGGTCTGAGCCCGCCGGACACGACGTCCTGTACGGACCTTGGCTCGACCACATCCTCGACCTTCCTTGTATCCCCAACTGCTGTGATCAGGTCAACCAGGTCCCCAGATGAGAAATAGTACTTTTTATTCTCATCCCTGGTGTCAGGGGGACGGTCAAAGAGTTCGCCATCTGACAAGTCGCCCAGGGATTGCTCAGACTCTGAGCTCGTTAGCGGTATGTGGCTCGCCCTTTTAGCGGCCCTTCCTTCCGCTGAGCTGGGGGGAGACTGGAAATCGATGCCCGGACCTCCTCTCTAACCCGGGATCTAATATCTTCCCTGAATGCGCCTGTTCATCCGTAAGGATCTTGGAGGTACAATTGGGGCATAGCGGCTTTTTTATACGCCTCGTCCAGTTTTTTTATTTGTTTTTTTTTTTAAAGACACAGAGCGCCTTTCCTGTGTTTTTCCTTTAGGTCCTGTTTAGACCGAGTGGATTCCCTGTCCTGCAGAATATACATGCATGCACATAAGGGAAAACCCCCCACACAATGCTAAATCCCTGAGCATAACATTCCTGCAACAAGTAACACTTACAGTTTGCAGGGCTTCCATCTCTGGTTCCTTTGTAGTCATGATGCAGAAACGCAGACAGAACCAGATTAGACAGATGAATCCTTCTCTGAAGGTGTGCTGTCAGTGGAAGCTTGTCGGGGGGTCTCCATTTTCAAATCTCCCGCTGTTCCGGGTCAGCTGACGGCGTCTGACGTCACCGCATCACGCCGCGTCATTGGCTCTGTCCCCCGACGCCGCGCGCGGCCGCGCCGGCATGCCTGGAGGAGAGAGGCATCTGAGCCTGTGGCCCGCCGCTCTCCCCGGCTGAAAAACAACTCCGAGCTGGAAGAGGAAGGAGGGGACTCAAGGACCTCTGGTCCGCCGCTCCGACTGTTGCGGTGGTGAACCCCGGGCGGTCAGACCTGTGGCCCGCCGTGCTCCCGGACCGCGCTGACACCCCGAAGGGAAATGAGAAGGGAAGCAGCCCTGTGGACCGTCAATCCCTACAGTCAGCCTGCTTGGAAAAGGGTGAGGGGGGAAAACAGCCCTATGGACCGTTCCCCCAGCTGTCATCCTGCAGCTCCCTGGAGGGAGCTCCTCTTGCATGTCCCTGTAGGGACAGGAAGCACTGGTGAATGGGAGACGGGAGGAGCCTTTTAAAGTCTCTTGCTTCCTGTCCCTACGAGGTCAAGGTGCAACCTCCATGTCTGCCGTCAGGATGATGCCGGGAAAAAACAGTTTTTAAATTGACAAAATTGCCAAACAAATGAAAATCGTAATTTTTTCCTTTTGCTTTGCTTAGATTCATCCAAATACTTTGGGGTCAAAATATGCAGTACACCCCTAGATGAATTTGTTAAGGGGTCTAGTTTTTAAAATGGGGTCATTTGTGGGGGTTCTCTATCGTTTTGGACACTCAGTGGCTCTACATGTGGGCAATGGGGACTGGAATTTATTCCGTTGTACCCTGAAATCCAACGGGTGCTCCTTCCATTATAGGCCTAGCTATGTTTCCTTTAAGTAGATTAGGGCCACAATGGGTATGTTTCTGAACACGGGACAAATGGGGGTATCCATTTTGGGGTGAAAGTCTTCATTCCTATGTACACTTTCCAAAAAAACAGTTTTTAAATTGACACAATTGCCAAAAAAATGAAAATCATAATTTTTTCCTTCTGCTTGGCTTAGATTCATTCAAAAACTGTGAAGTCAAAAAAGTCATCATACCCCTAGATAAATTCGTTAGGGGGTCTACTTTTCAAAATAGGGTCACTTGTGGGGGTTCTCCATCGTTTTGGTCACTCAATGGCTCTACAAGTGGGCAATGGGGACTAAATCTCCTTCAAGCAAAATTTCTGTTCCGAAAGCCACCGGTTGCTCCTTTCATTTTGGGCCCCATTGTGCATATAGACGTAATACTAGGGCCACAATGGGTATGTTTCTGAGCACAGGACAAACAGGGGTATCCATTTTGGGGTGCAAGTCTTCATTCATATATGTGCGGTACAAAAAAACTGCTTTTGAAATGACAGAATTACCAAAAAAATGAAAATCATATTTTTTTTCCTTCGGCTTGGCTTAGATTCATTCAAAAACAGTGAAGTCAAAAAAGTCATCGTACCCCTAGATAAATTCGTTAAGGGGTCTACTTTTCAAAATGGGTTAACTTGTGGGGGTTCTCCATCGTTTTGGTCACTCAAGGGCTCTACAAGTGGGCAATGGGGACTAAATCTCCTTCAAGCAAAATTTCTGTTCCGAAAGCCACCGCTTGCTCCTTTCATTTTGGGCCCCATTGTGCATCCAGACGTAATGCTAGGGCCCCAATGGGTATGTTTCTGAGCACGGGAGAAACAGGGGTATCCATTTTGGGGTGCAAGTCTTCATTCATATATGTGCTGTACAAAAAAACTGCTTTTAAAATGACAGAATTACCAAACAAATTAAAATCGTAATTTTTTTCCTTCGGCTTGCCTTAGATTCATTCAAAAACTGTGAAGTCAAAAAAGTCATCGTACCGCTAGATAAATTCGTTAAGGGGTCTACTTTTCAAAATGGGGTCACTTATGGGCGTTCTCCATCGTTTTGGTCACTCAAGGGCTCTACAAGTGGGCAATGGGGACTAAATCTCCTTCAAGCAAAATTTCTGTTCCGAAAGCCACCGATTGCTCATTTCATTTTGGGCCCCATTGTGCATCCAGACATATGATTAGGGCCACAATGGGTATGTTTCTGAGCACGGGAGAAACAGGGGTATCCATTTTGGGGTGCAAGTCTTCATTCATATATGTGCTGTACAAAAAAACTGCTTTTAAAATGACAGAATTACCAAAAAAATGAAAATTGTAATTTTTTTCCTTCAGCTTGGCTTAGATTCATTCAAAAACTGTGAAGTCAAAAAAGTCATCGTACCCCTAGATAAATTCGTTAAGGGGTCTACTTTTCAAAATGGGGTCACTTGTGCGCGTTCTCCATAGTTTTGGTCACTCAATGGCTCTACAAGTGGGCAATGGGGCCTAAATCTCGTTCAAGCAAAATTTCTGTTCCGAAAGCCACCGATTGCTCCTTTCATTTTGGGCCCCATTGTGCATCCAAACGTAAGATTAGGGCCACAATGGGTATGTTTCTGAGCACGGAACAAACAGGGGTATCCATTCTGGGGTGCAAATCCTAATTTTCATGTGTACTATAGAAAAAAGTCCTGTCTTTAAAATGACATATTTGCAAAAATATGAAATTTTTGTTTTTCTCTTCTAAATTGCATTGACTCCTGAAAAAAAACTGTGGGGTTAAAATACTCCTGACACCCCTCAGTGAATACGTTAAAGGGTGTAGTTTTTAAAATGGGGTCACTTGTGGGGGTATCTATCATTTTGATTCCTATGAGCCTTTCCAATCTTGGATTGGTGTAGGAAAACAAAGTGTTCCTCAAAATGCTGAAAAGTAATGTTACATTTGTACGTCTCCTAAATGGTTAAAAAAAAAACGAAAGTTTTTCCAATGTGCGCCCAAAATAAAGTAAACGGATGGAAACATAAATCTTAGCAAAAATTTCTATATTATGTTTGCACATATTTGAGATATTGCAGTTGGAAATGTGATAAAATGACGATTTTTTCAAAATTTTCCCAATGTTGGCGCTTTTAATAAATAAACACAAATTCTATCGGTCTTTTTTTTCCACCTAAATGAAGTACAATATGTGGCGAAAAAACAATGTCAGAATCGCTTGGATATGCAAAACCTTTCTGGTCTTTTTCCATGCTAAAGTGACACGTGTCAGATTTGCAAAATTTGGCCTGGTCATTAAGGCGTAAACAGGCTTGGTCACTAAGGGGTTAATGGGGCTGAATGCTATCTGTGACAATACACAGACTGCATACGGCCCGAAAATATGGTCGTGCGCTACTAGCCTGAGACGTTCTAATTTAAATTCTAAATGTGCAAAAAAGAAAGCATGACTTCTTTAGTCTAACTTCACACTGGGGAGCATGATATGGAGCTGTGAATCTCGCCCCTATATTTCGCTCCCCATCATGTGAATTCCCAGAATATGCAAGGCATTTTCATGTTAAATCAGCCTTGCATCACTTCAAGGATAAAGGGAACCTCTGCTGTGGCTCTTTTGGGGGGGGGTGTGGCGCCATGCGACCACCGACCCCATTGAAAACAATGGGCGCTGCAATGCGTTAGAACGCAGAAAGATAGAACATGCTGCGATTTGTTTCCTGCAGCGCGGTGTCATGCAGGAAAACATCGCTCATGTGCATGACCCCAATCAAAAGAATGGGGTACATATTTATGCGCGATTTTGACACCCATGTGAAGGCAGCCTTAGGTAGAAAAATAACTGCACACAAGAGGGCAACTAATATACCAGAAATTTCTAGTGATACCAACCTTTATTAAGAGTATTTTGAGCCCATACTGGCACTATGAAGTCAGAGAGACTGTGTCACCATATGCATTTATTTTATTGTATTTGAATGCATGTCTGTAGATCCTATAAATCTGCCTGGCCTTAGCAAGATCTTTTGCTATCGGTCAGCCCCTCTGTGGTACCTGAGCTCTGATTGGTTGAGGAGTGGTTGATCTAGGAGATACTAGAAACTTCTGGAAGGGAAGGTTATATAAGGCCCTGCACCTCCACAGAATTAAGCTGTGAGTCAGTCAGAGTATGGAGTGATTTATCTGTTCGCACTCCGCTGATGCAGCATACGGCACCTGAAAACTGCAGGCTTATTGCCAGTCCTAAAAGCAGCCTCAGCCTGTCTTTGTGTGTGGAGACCAACAGGAGTAAAGCACTGAACCCAAAGTGGACTGTGAGGAGTCATGGGCCGGTAATCATGTAAGAGAAGCAGGGGTCTTCCAGAAGGAGTCACTGTGATTAGTCTGCTGACAGTTATATACCACAGAGTTACCCGGGCTTGTACAGAGATATCCAGGTCGGAAATACTGTGGATTCTACAAATACTGTGATTTGTGGTAAAGATCGGCTATAATCTGTTACAAAATGTTCAGTTAATGATTAGTTTCTGTTTCCACTGGTTCCCAGCTTTGTTTGTCCTCCGCTGAACACCTCAGTCACCTAACACTATATTGGTATTAGTGTATCTTGACGCCACCAGGAAGCTAGCGGTTTGACAGGAAGAACGCCCCTGTCACACCCCCAGCTCCCGATAGGGTCAATGCAGCAAAGCCCTAGTACGCTTATATTATTAGCTGTAAATACTGGCATGTTACCACTGTAACATGCCAACATGAACATGTAATAATGTAACAATAAAAATTACCCTCACCCTAAGGTCCCCCGCTCACAGCTGCTGCCGTGACCGCGTGTTTGCTCCACCGGGTGGACACACAGCTCTGTGTTGCACGCTCCCACGCTCACAGCTGACGCCGTCAGTGGTTGTGCTCCGCGGCCACAACTATCAGGTCCCTGCACGCTGCTCTACCACTGACTGATGCCGCGCTCACGGCTTCTGGTCCGGCTGTGGAACTCTGATATCCCTGCCGGCCGCTCCCTCCCCCCCCCCCCCCCGTCCGGTGACAGGTTCCGCCGTCAGTGCATGTGCTCCAGCATGTTTGGCCGCGGGGCTCTCATATCCCTGCCGCCCGCTCCCCCCGGTGACAGGTGCCGCCTTCAGCGCATGTGCTCGGGCATCAGAAAAGCCGCATCAGCTGGTCTCGGCACCAAGCCCTGTCGCCGGCCGCCCTGGAAAAGCGGCTTGAAGGTTTTCCCACACTGCTACAACAGTGAGCCGCTGTGTGCCTTGTGCCTCCAGCCTGGTGTGCAGCCAATCAGCATCAGGGGGCGTCACCCCCTGTGAATCTTGACTCCACCAGGACTTCCTGGTGGCGTCAAGATACACTAATACCCACTATATCAACCAGCGTGTCTGGAAGCTGCAGGAAACTGGCGTCACAAACAAGGACCACTACAGCCATTATTACTTTATTTGTAGTATAGAGGGAGTCAGAGCACAATGCTGCCCCTCACTTTGGCAAACTACAAATTGACGTCACGAACTACAACCACTATTACCTTAATTTGTAGCATAGCCGGCTGAGACTCAGAGCCCATAGCCACTATGATATTACCCAAACTGATTCCCCATGCTTGCTACAAGATAATTTTGGCATCACAAACAGGATCAAATCCTCTGTGTCTTAGGCTGCCTGTCCACGGGCGTTGCGGTATCCCACGGCATATCTCCGCCACCCGGGCATAGGAGCTGACAGATAGGCTGACCGTGAAGAATTGCGTCAATCCGCAGCATGCTGCGACTTGCCGTCTGCGAGCGGAGAATCGCAATGATTCTCCATTCATGGACAGGGGAGCTGCACTTTCCATAGCAACGCTATGGAGAGCGTTCACTGCGTTTCTCGCTGCCAGATTATCGCCGCAGGGAACGCAATTCAAACCCGCCCGTGGACAGGTAGCCTTAAAGGGGTTCTGACATGAAAAAAAAAAATTTGTACTCACCTTGCCTGGCCTGGCCCGATCGCCAGGCATGTCCCCTCCAGCCGGCATCTTCTTCTGTGCCTTTAAAGCAGAGCAGGAGCGGTCAAAAAGACCGCTTCCTGCTCTGGTCCGTCCGTCAGGCACTTCCGAGGTCAACGGACGGACCGCCACAGCAAGCACGTCACAAGCAGCAATGCTTGCTGTGGGCGGCCCGTCCGTCCTGGCTGAACTCCGGAGTGCTGAGCATGCGCTGTGGAGACGTGGCCCGTCCTGACTCCTGTCAGAGGGCACCTTTCCACTGCGCATGCGCGCGATCCCGGAGCGGCGCGGCTGCTGGAGGAAGAAGACTGCCTGCCGGGAGGCATACTAGCACTTTCTGCTTAGGTTAAGCAGCGCTGCTGATTAGAGCCACCTGATTGGCTCTTCGGCACCACGTGACTGCACAGCGTGCACCAATCAGGTGGCTCTAGTCAGGCTGCTTAACCTAAGCAGAAAGTGCAAATATGCTGCCGGGAGATGACCCCCCCGATGTCAACAACAACAGGAGAACAGGTAAGTATAAGATTTTTATGCTTTAGCAGCCATTAACCCATGGGTTCCCTGGGTCCATTAGGCAGACCAGGGAACAATGGCTGCTAAAGCATAAAAAAATTATTTGTGTCAGAACCCCTTTAATTTGTGTGACAGCTATTTTGAGAGAGACTGTTGTATCTTCTACTTGTGGAGTTGTGACGGATCGTTTGCTGACACAGAGGCATGTTACGGCCTTTATTTGAGAATTTGCTTTCTGCGGAGATATTGTGTTGTTGTGAAGAATCGTACTATCAGAGACTTTGCCACAAAGATTGTGTATTACTGGGTGCAATTGTTTGCTTGTCAGCATTGCTCAGCTCTGTCTATTAGGGGAACTAAGGTTTTAGCTGCTTGCTTCTGTGGGGAGGAAGATATCAGCAGTACCGCGCAGACCAGCTGTGCGGCGTGAGCACGCTGGAGCGGCCCCTTCAACGGGACAGAAGAGGCAGACAGCGCAAGCGCGTCTAATCGAGCCATGAGAAGAATTCGGTCAGCGCCAGGGAGACGGGGACGCCAGCACAGGGGGGGGGACCCCTGTAGGTAAGTATATAACTTCTGTATGGCCAATATTTAATGCACGATGTATATTACAAAGTGCATGTATATGGCCATACAGAAGTGTTTAACTTTACTTTATTTTGCGGGACAACCCCTTTAATATTTCCCAGCACTATATAGCATATGTGGAAAACCTGTGATATTGGTGAGGGCAGAGGCCGTTTATAAGTAAGTGAACACTGTGTGCTGAGTGTCCGGTACTGATATCTGCAAGTGAGGAATGGCTATAGCCATGTCTGATACTACTGATACTGAGCAGCCCGGCTACAGTGGATCCTGTGTTACTGCCTCAGTCATGCCTCGCTCTGTGCAATATTACCTGGGGGCTCCATGGTTGCCAACTACAGTGGGGAAGCCAACACATTAAGGGTTCCTTCACACAAACATGGTTACATTGCTATACCAATCTGTCATAGGCTCCTGTGTTGCCGATCATATATATATATATATATATATATATACACACACACACGCATGTTCTATGTATACACGCCAACGTAGTGCATGGCAATCGGCGGCACGCAGCATATACACAATGACATTATAGACAATTGTTGTGGTGAAAAGAAGCAGACTACACCTTTGGTGTTTCCATATTTTTGTCCACTCCTTGTTTTTGAGACCTGCATTGCCTCTGAGCTGAAGATGCAATTCTTTAGCAAGAAACGGAGTTGATTAGTTTTTGCAAGACTACGCCTTATGTCTCAAAGAGGCTATAATGGCAGTCATCCAAGTGAACCCTCGAGAGGCAGAGGAAGTAGATCCAGGTCTCTGAGAACAATTTATTAAGGGGGCTGCCATGGAAGCATTACACAGCCATCTGAGGATGTCATCCCTCCAACATCCTGAAGCTCCCTTTCTGGACTTCAAAGAATTGGCTATCCAGGCCTTTGGGAAAAAGTTAAAGCTAGTAGCTGAAAAGCCTGAAGAGTCATCACCCAATGGCACTAGGGATGCTCACCTCCTGTCCTCGCCATCTATGTCTATGAACATCTCCGGTGTTCAAGCTGGCCGGACACAGGCTTCATCGTTAGACGCTATTACTAAACTGCAGAAACCAGTGACTGAAATAACTTGTAGACTAGCTAAGGAAAGAGAATGCCCGGAAACCCATCCACAAGAGCCGGCAGCTGCATCTTTGGCGCTGTGAATAGGATACGCAGAGGGTTAAAAGCTGACTTTTAACACAATTTCAATAATCCGGAAATTAAGAACTCCCTCCAATAATTAGGAAAATAGTGTGATATTGCATAAAACGTCTCTTTTTAAGAAAAAGAAGTTTTTGAATGAGGGCTCAGTCACACGGGCGTTTTGATATACGAATTTTAGTGCTCAAAAATTTGCATGACCGCAGTGGGCGGCACGCAGGAAAAACCAGACCTGGATGCAGAGAGGCAGACTGCGCAAGCGCGTCTAATCGAGGCAGAAGAAGGCTTCGGTCGGCGCCATGGAGACGGGCGCCAACACCGGGGGAGGGGGGGGGGGAGTATATAACTTCTGTATGGCTCATATTTAATGCACGATGTATATTACAAAGTGCATTAATATGGCCATACAGAAGTGTTTAACTTCACTTGCTTTCGCGGGACAACCCCTTTAAGGAAAAAATGATGAAACAAGCAACTGCAGTGAAAGTTCAAAGTGACTTGACAAGAAGAGTGTTGATGATGAGTGTTAGGAATTAAATAATTAAAACTGCTCCCCCAGCGTATAAAGCAGTAATCATGCCTCTATTGAAAAATTAAACTGGTTATCCGGTGGCTGAGGTTCTGGAAGCGGTAAAGGCCCACTTTCACTCAAAGACAATCTTTCAAATGAGTTTTAACGATCATTTTGCATAAAGTGTTAATGGACAATAATGTCCATTAGCACTTAATCATCTTCATTTACGTGTAAAAAGGCCTCTGGGAGCTGCTTGCAGATCCCAGTATGTGGTCAGAGCTCTGCACGCAGCTCCTTTGTTATTGTAGAGGCTGTGCAGGGGCTGTTGGCTGAATACAATGTAATCTCTGACTGCTGTGTAGAACACAGCGTGCAGTCCCTGTTATCTCTCTCCGGCTAAACAATGGATTTTAAGCTCACCTTAAAATTGCTGTTCAGCCGAAGAGTGAACGATGGCAGCATTTACACGCAGTGATTATCGTTCATATGCCATTGTTTGAATTAATTTTGGTCGCTAATTGCCTGTAAATGGGTCTTAAGACAGTTGGGAGATGGGGTCTAGTCCGTAATGAGGTTGGATTACAGCAAGATTAAAATTCAAAGTGTAATAGAAGAGCTAAGGTGAATCAAAACAGAGTAAGCAGAAAATATATGTCCCTAGTTTTATTGAAAGCTGGGGTCTCGCGGGAGAAAATAGATGGGATCCATACAGATGAGAAGTGGAGAATATATAAGAACAGGGGCTTATATGACCCTGTGGGAGAATCAGGGGAAAGAGCACCTGATAGAACATCAATGTGGAAAGATTATAATGATTGGCCTAATCTTTTGTTTCATTTGCTATATGTATCACTGTTTTTATTCTTCCTTTTCCTCTTCTAGGTAACGTGATGAAGACTATTCCAACAAGGATATGCTGGCTGAGATATTTGATTTTGAAAAATAAATGGTTTATACCTTTGTTTAATGATTAGAGATGAGCGAACACCAAAATGTTCGGGTGCTCGTTATTCGGAACGAACTTCCCGCGATGCTCGAGGGTTCGTTTCGAACAACGAACCCCATTGAAGTCAATGGGTGACCAGAGCATTTTTGTATTTCGCCGATGCTCGCTAAGGTTTTCATGTGTGAAAATCTGGGCAATTCAAGAAAGTGATGGGAATGACACAGAAACGGATAGGGCAGGCGAGGGGCTACATGTTGGGCTGCATCTCAAGTTCACAGGTCCCACTATTAAGCCACAATACCGGCAAGAGTGGGCCCCCCCCCCCCTCCCAACAACTTTTACTTCTGAAAAGCCCTCATTAGCATGGCATACCTTTGCTAAGCACCACACTAGCTACAACAAAGCACAATCACTGCCTGGATGACACTCCGCTACCACTTCTCCTGGGTTACATGCTGACCAACCGCCCCCCCTCCCCCCCACAGCGCACACCAAAGTGTCCCTGCGCAGCCTTCAGCTGCCCTCATGCCACGCCACACTCATGTCTATTTAGAAGTGCGTCTGCCATGAGGAGGAACCGCAGGCACACACTGCAGAGGGTTGGCACGGCTAGGCAGCGACCCTCTTTAAAAGTGGCGGGGCGATAGCCCACAATGCTGTACAGAAGCAATGAGAAATACAATCCTGTGCCACCGCCATCAGGAGCTGCACACGTAGGCATAGCAATGGGGAACCTATGTGCCACACACTATTCATTCTGTCAAGGTGTCTGCATGCCCCAGTTAGACCGGGCTTTTTAATTCATAGACACAGGCAGGTACAACTCCCTATTGTGAAGTCCCTGTCGACCCACAGCATGGGTGGGTGCCAGGAAGCCACCAGCGGTACACAGAAATATCCCATTGCATTGCCCAACACAGCTGAGGTAGTAATGTCGTGCGTAATGCAGGTGGGCTTCGGCCCACACTGCATGCCCCAGTCAGACTGGGGTTCTTTACAAGTGTACAGATGTATTAAAAACTCCGTGTGCACCTACAGCATGGGTGGCTCCCTGGAACCCACCGGCGGTACACAAAAATATCCCATTGCATTGCCCAACACAGCTGAGGTAGTAATGTTGTGTGTAATACAGGTGGGCTTCGGCCCACACTGCATGCCCCAGTCAGACTGGGGTTCTTTAGAAGTGGACACATGTAGGTTAAACTCCCTGTGGACCCACTGCCTGGGTGGGTGCCAGGAAGCCACCGGCGGTACATAGAAATATCCCATTGCATTGCCCAACACAGCTGAGGTAGTAATGTCGTGCGTAATACAGGTGGGCTTCGCCCACACTGCATGCCCCAGTCAGACTGGGGTTCTTTACAAGTGTACAGATGTATTAAAAACTCCGTGTGCACCTACAGCATGGGTGGCTCCCTGGAACCCACCGGCGGTACACAAAAATATCCCATTGCATTGCCCAACACAGCTGAGGTAGTAATGTCGTGCATAATGCAGGTGGGCTTCGGCCCACACTGCATGCCCCAGTCAGACTGGGGTTCTTTAGAAGTGGACACATGTAGGTTAAACTCCCTGTGGACCCACTGCCTGGGTGGGTGCCAGGAAGCCACCGGCGGTACATAGAAATATCCCATTGCATTGCCCAACACAGCTGAGGTAGTAATGTTGTGTGTAATACAGGTGGGCTTCGGCCCACACTGCATGCCCCAGTCAGACTGGGGTTCTTTAGAAGTGGACACATGTAGGTTAAACTCCCTGTGGACCCACTGCCTGGGTGGGTGCCTGGAAGCCACCGGCGGTACATAGAAATATCCCATTGCATTGCCCAACACAGCTGAGGTAGTAATGTCGTGCGTAATGCAGGTGGGCTTCGGCCCACACTGCATGCCCCAGTCAGACTGGGGTTCTTTACAAGTGTACAGATGTATTAAAAACTCCGTGTGCACCTACAGCATGGGTGGCTCCCTGGAACCCACCGGCGGTACACAAAAATATCCCATTGCATTGCCCAACACAGCTGAGGTAGTAATGTTGTGTGTAATACAGGTGGGCTTCGGCCCACACTGCATGCCCCAGTCAGACTGGGGTTCTTTAGAAGTGGACACATGTAGGTTAAACTCCCTGTGGACCCACTGCCTGGGTGGGTGCCAGGAAGCCACCGGCGGTACATAGAAATATCCCATTGCATTGCCCAACACAGCTGAGGTAGTAATGTCGTGCGTAATACAGGTGGGCTTCGCCCACTCTGCATGCCCCAGTCAGACTGGGGTTCTTTACAAGTGTACAGATGTATTAAAAACTCCGTGTGCACCTACAGCATGGGTGGCTCCCTGGAACCCACCGGCGGTACACAAAAATATCCCATTGCATTGCCCAACACAGCTGACGTAGTAATGTCGTGCATAATGCAGGTGGGCTTCGGCCCACACTGCATGCCCCAGTCAGACTGGGGTTCTTTAGAAGTGGACACATGTAGGTTAAACTCCCTGTGGACCCACTGCCTGGGTGGGTGCCAGGAAGCCACCGGCGGTACATAGAAATATCCCATTGCATTGCCCAACACAGCTGAGGTAGTAATGTTGTGTGTAATACAGTTGGGCTTCGGCCCACACTGCATGCCCCAGTCAGACTGGGGTTCTTTAGAAGTGGACACATGTAGGTTAAACTCCCTGTGGACCCACTGCCTGGGTGGGTGCCAGGAAGCCACCGGCGGTACATAGAAATATCCCATTGCATTGCCCAACACAGCTGAGGTAGTAATGTCGTGCGTAATGCAGGTGGGCTTCGGCCCACACTGCATGCCCCAGTCAGACTGGGGTTCTTTACAAGTGTACAGATGTATTAAAAACTCCGTGTGCACCTACAGCATGGGTGGCTCCCTGGAACCCACCGGCGGTACACAAAAATATCCCATTGCATTGCCCAACACAGCTGAGGTAACGTCAGCTGGAATGCAGGTGGGCTAAAAATTAATTTGATTACACTGTAGGCGAGGGCCCACAAAAATTGCTGTATCAACAGTACTAATGTACATCCCAAAAATTGGCCATGGCCAGCCAAGAGGGCAGGTGAAACCCATTAATCGCTTTGGTTAATGTGGCTTAAGTGGTAACTAGGCCTGGAGGCAGCCCAGTGTAACGAAAAATTGGTTCAAGTTACAGTTCCAACGCTTTTAAGCGCATTGAAACTTATAAAAATTGTTCAGAAAAATTATTTGAGTGAGCCTTGTGGCCCTAAGAAAAATTGCCCGTTCAGCGTGATTACGTGAGGTTTCAGGAGGAGGAGCAGGAGGAGGAGGAGGAATATTAGACACAGATTGATGAAGCAGAAATGTCCCCGTTTTGGATGGTGAGAGAGAACGTAGCTTCCATCCGCGGGTGTAGCCTACGTATTGCTTACGTATCGCTGCTGTCCGCTGGTGGAGAACAGAAGTCTGGGGAAATCCAGCCTTTGTTCATCTTGATGAGTGTTAGCCTGTCGGCACTGTCGGTTGACAAGCGGCTACGCTTATCTGTGATGATTCCCCCAGCCGCACTAAACACCCTCTCCGACAAGACGCTAGCCGCAGGACAAGCAAGCACCTCCAGGGCATACAGCGCTAGTTCAGGCCACGTGTCCAGCTTCGACACCCAGTAGTTGTAGGGGGCAGAGGCGTCACCAAGGATGGTCGTGCGATCGGCTACGTACTCCCTCACCATCCTTTTACAGTGCTCCCGCCGACTCAGCCGTGACTGGGGAGCGGTGACACAGTCTTGGTGGGGAGCCATAAAGCTGGCCAGGCCCTTAAAGACTGTTGCACTGCCTGGGATGTACATGCTGCTCGATCTACGCACATCCCCTGCTACCTTGCCCTCGGTACTGCGCCTTCTGCCACTAGCGCTGTCGGCTGGGAATTTTACCATCAGCTTGTCCGCAAGGGTCCTGTGGTATAGCAACACTCTCGAACCCCTTTCCTCTTCGGGAATCAGAGTGGGCAGGTTCTCCTTATACCGTGGATCGAGCAGTGTGTACACCCAGTAATCCGTCGTGGCCAGAATGCGTGCAACGCGAGGGTCACGAGAAAGGCATCCTAACATGAAGTCAGCCATGTGTGCCAGGGTACCTGTACGCAACACATGGCTGTCTTCACTAGGAAGATTACTTTCAGGATCCTCCTCCTCCTCCTCCTCAGGCCATACACGCTGAAAGGATGACAGGCAATCAGCCGGTGTACCGTCAGCAGCGGCCCAAGCTGTCTCTTCCCCCTCCTCCTCATCCTCCTCATGCTCCTCCTCCTCCTCCTGTACGCGCTGAGAAATAGACAGGAGGGTGCCCTGACTATCCAGCGGCATACTGTCTTCCCCCGCCCCCGTTTCCGAGCGCAAAGCAGCTGCCTTTATGGTTTGCAGGGAATTTCTCAAGATGCATAGCAGAGGAATGGTGACGCTAATGATTGTAGCATCGCCGCTCACCACCTGGGTAGACTCCTCAAAATTACCAAGGACATGGCAGATGTCTGCCAACCAGGCCCACTCTTCTGAAAGGAATTGAGGAGGCTGACTCCCACTGCGCCGCCCATGTTGGAGTTGGTATTCGACTATAGCTCTACGTTGTTCATAGAGCCTGGCCAACATGTGGAGCGTAGAGTTCCACCGTGTGGGCACGTCGCACAGCAGTCAGTGCACTGGCAGCTTAAAGTGATGTTGCAGGGTGCGCAGGGTGGCAGCGTCCGTGTGGGACTTGCGAAAATGTGCGCAGAGCCGGCGCGCCTTTACGAGCAGGTCTGACAAGCGTGGGTAGCTTTTCAGAAAGCGCTGAACCACCAAATTAAAGACGTGGGCCAGGCATGGCACGTGCGTGAGGCTGCCGAGCTGCAGAGCCGCCACCAGGTTACGGCCGTTGTCACACACGACCATGCCCGGTTGGAGGCTCAGCGGCGCAAGCCAGCGGTCGGTCTGCTGTGTCAGACCCTGCAGCAGTTCGTGGGCCGTGTGCCTCTTATCGCCTAAGCTGAGTAGTTTCAGCACGGCCTGCTGACGCTTGCCCACCGCTGTGCTGCCACACCGCGCGACACCGACTGCTGGCGACATGCTGCTGCTAACACATCTTGATTGCGAGACAGAGGAGGAGGAGGAGGAGGAGGGTGCTTTAGTGGAGGAAGCATACACCTCCGCAGATACCACCACCGAGCTGGGGCCCGCAATTCTGGGGGTGGGTAGGACATGAGCGGTCCCAGGCTCTGACTCTGTCCCAGCCTCCACTAAATTCACCCAATGTGCCGTCAGGGAGATGTAGTGGCCCTGCCCGCCTGTGCTTGTCCACGTGTCCGTAGTTAGGTGGACCGTGGCAGTAACCGCGTTGGTGAGGGCGCGTACAATGTTGCGGGAGACGTGGTCGTGCAGGGCTGGGACGGCACATCGGGAAAAGTAGTGGCGACTGGGAACTGAGTAGCGCGGGGCCGCCGCCTCCATGATACTTTTGAAGGACTCCGTTTCCACAACCCTATACGGCAGCATCTCAAGGCTGATGAATTTTGCTATGCGGACGGTTAACGTTTGAGCGTGCGGGTGCGTGGCGGCGTACTTGCGCTTGCGCTCCAACAGTTGCGCAAGCGACGGCTGGATGGTGCGCTGAACTACACTGCTGGATGGGGCCGAGGACAGCGGAGGTGAGGGTGTGGGTGCAGGCCAGGAGACGGTAGTGCCTGTGTCCTGAGAGGGGGGTTGCATCTCAGTGGCAGGTTGGGGCACAGGGGGAGAGGCAGGGGTGCAAACCGGAGGCGCTGAACAGCCTTCGTCCCACCTTGCGGGGTGCTTGGCCATCATATGTCTGCGCATGGTGGTGGTGGTGAGGCTGTTGGTGTTGGCTCCCCGGCTGAGCTTTGCGCGACAAAGGTTGCACACCACTGTTCGTCGGTCGTCAGGCGTCTCTGTGAAAAACTGCCAGACCTTAGAGCACCTCGGCCTCTGCAGGGTGGCATGGCGCGAGGGGGCGCTTTGGGAAACACTTGGTGGATTATTCGGTCTGGCCCTGCCTCTACCCCTGGCCACCGCACTGCCTCTTGCAACCTGCCCTGCTGATGCCCTTGACTCCCCCTCTGAAGACCTGTCCTCCTGAGTAAGCGTTGCACACCAGGTGGGGTCAGTCACCTCATCGTCCTGCTGCTCTTCCTCCGAATCCTCTGTGCGCTGCTCCCTCGGACTTACTGCCCTTACTACTACCTCACTGCAAGACAACTGTGTCTGATCGTCATCGTCCTCCTCACCCACAGAAAGTTGTTGAGACAGTTGGCGGAAGTCCCCAGCCTCTTCCCCCGGACCCCGGGAACTTTCGAATGGTTGGGCATCAGTGACGATAAACTCCTCTGGTGGGAGAGGAACCGCTGCTGCCCAATCTAAGCAGGGGCCCGAGAACAGTTCCTGGGAGTGTTCCCGCTCCTGAGCAGGTGTTATTGTAGTGGAGTGAGGAGGCTGGGAGGAAGGAGGAGCAGCAGACAGAGGATTCGGATTGGCAGCAGTGGACGGCGCAGAACTGCGGGTAGACGATAGGTTGCTCGAAGCACTTTCTGCCATCCAGGACAGGACCTGCTCACACTGCTCATTTTCTAATAACCGTCTCCCGCGTGGACCCATTAATTGGGCGATGAATGTGGGGACACCAGAAACGTGCCTCTCTCCTAATCGCGCAGCAGTCGGCTGCGACACACCGGGATCAGGAGCTTGGCCTGTGCCCACACCCTGACTTGGCCCTCCGCGTCCTCGGCCGCGTCCACGTCCTCTAGGCCTACCCCTACCCCTCAGCATGCTGTATTACCAGTGATTTGATTTCACAGGCAGCTAATAAATTGGCGCAAGACTGCAGGCCAAATATAATTTTTTTCCCTTTTTTGAAAACGAAAGGCCCCACTGCCTCTAGTGAATGAATAATCTAAGTTTAATAACTGTGCTGTTTTCCTGCTAATGTGTCACAGAACGTGAGGGTAGCAGAGTTATTAACTGTGGCAGAGCAGGTATTTTTTTTCCCAATTAAGGAAAGCAAATGGCGAAGCCAGGAGTAAAACGTAGCTGGGTGCGTCTGATTTTTACAGGTTGCACACGCAGCCGACACGTGTCCACCGCCCTTAGGACGGACAGAGGCAGGACAAATAGAATTATTTTCCGTTTTTTTGCACCAAAAGGCAGCACTGCGTATATTCTATGAACATGAGAAGTTTAATAACTGTGCTGTTTTCCTGCTAATGTGTCACAGAACGTGAGGGTAGCAGAGTTATTAACTGTGGCAGAGCAGGTATTTTTTTTCCCAATTAAGGAAAGCAAATGGCGAAGCCAGGAGTAAAACGTAGCTGGGTGCGTCTGATTTTTACAGGTTGCACATGCAGCCGACACGTGTCCACCGCCCTTAGGACGGACAGAGGCAGGACAAATAGAATTATTTTCACTTGTTTTACAAGCAAAAGGCAGCACTGCGTATATTCAATGAATAATAACTGTGTTGTGGCCCTTCCTATACAATTCTTTCCCTGCAGTATCAATGGAGGGTGGAATGCTCTGCAGAGGCGATTTTGAGAAGCAAAAAAAAATGCAGCACAGCTAACAGCAGCCTGGACAGTACTGCACACGGATAAATATGGCCCTAGAAAGGACCGTTGAGGTTCTTGAAGGCTACACTCACTCCTAACACTCTCCCTGCCTATGCAGCACTTCTGTCCCTAATGCCGGGTGCAACGCTCTGTAGAGGTGATTTTGAGAAAAAAAAAATTGCCACTGCTAACAGCAGCCAACACACAGCTATCAGTGGCCCTAATAAGGACCTTTGGGGGGTCTTGAAGCCTACACTAACTACCAATTCTTTCCCTACAGCAGCTCCGGTACAAACAGCACTGTCCCTCATCTAACTCACACCGCATCTGAGGCGAACCGCGGGAGGGGCCGACTTTTATGTTCGGGTGACACCTGATCTTGAACGTCACAGGGGGAAGTTGTAATGCCTTCCCTGTCTTTCAATTGGCCAAAAAAAGCGCGCTAACGTCTCAGGGAAGGAAGTGAAAGTAACCAGAACACCGCATGGTGTTCGTTACGAATAACAAACATCCCGAACACCCTAATATTCGCACGAATATCAAGCTCGGAAGAACACGTTCGCTCATCTCTATTAATGATATGTCTTTGTTTACAGAGCAGACATCAAGACTGTTTGGGGGAAGGGGAATGCTAATAACCTTTTTGTTTGTTTGTAGGAATACAAACCCAGAACCTTAGTCATTCATTGACAGGTTATATCAATATACAATAGATAGTGTTAGCTTTGCTTCAGTGCTGAATGTTGTAAAACCAACCACAGATACCTGAATTCATATCGGGTTCTGAAGAACTCATGTGTTCAACAAAACCGACAATGTCTTTCTCATGAATATCAGCGTAGGAAAATGCCTAACTGTCCTCCATATTAAATGGATGGATTGGTGAAAATAGGGAAAGTGTGAGTGTGAGATGCACATGATTGATGACTGTGTGCTGGTATATTGCTATGTGCAAATTCATTTGCATGAGTTAGACTAATAGTATAGCGGAGATGAAGAAATCCTCTGCCACAGCTGTGGTGGAGGACCTCAATGTTCTTCTATTGCATTCAGTGGAACCAGCGCTACAGCTGGCTCCATTAAAAGCAATGGGCTGCCAGCAAGCCCTGCAGTGATTTTTGTAGAAGGGCTTTAAATATAAGCCTTTCCCTGAAAAACATCCCTAAAATGTGTGAAAAATAAAAAAATATATATATACACACCTCTCAGCATCTGCCAGGGGGTCAGG
The DNA here is from genome assembly GCF_035609145.1 of Eleutherodactylus coqui. Classification (NCBI taxonomy): domain Eukaryota; kingdom Metazoa; phylum Chordata; class Amphibia; order Anura; family Eleutherodactylidae; genus Eleutherodactylus; species Eleutherodactylus coqui. The sequence goes on from NC_089846.1 coordinate 103,781,711, forward strand.
TGCATCCAGCCGGGTCTTCTGCACTGCTGTGAAGTGATTTCAGCAGGGGGGGGTTAATTTCCCCACCTGCTGAAAGGGATGCCTCTGATTGGCTGAACACTGTGACCAATCAAAGGCAGCTCTCAGCTATTGAATGACTGCTGGGAGCTGCCTGTGATTGGTCCTTGTCCTAAGCCAATTATAGGCAGCACTCCCCATTCATGAATTCATGCTGAAATCACTTCACAGCAGTGCAGGAGAAGACCTGGCTGGGCGCGTCTGGGCCCCGGCAGCTGCTGAAAGGTGAGTGTGTGTGTGTGTATGTATGTATGTATGTATGTATGTATATATATATATATATATATATATATATATATATATATATATATAGTTTTTAGGGATGTTTTTCAGGGAAGGGCTTATATTTAAGCTGTAGCGCCGGCTCCATTGAATTCAATCGCGATCCTCTGCCCAAACTGTCACAACTGTGCCAGAGGTTCGCGATGTTCACAAGGTGAAACCCCTGGATGCGATAGTTTCCAAGGGTTTCACAATCAAAAAACACTGATGCCGCACTTACCTGCTATTTCAAAAACGGTGTCCTATAATTTTCACCGCAGGCGTTTTTCCACAGGTAAAATTCGAACGTGACCACTGCTATTGAAAAGTGATATTTTTTATGCGCCAAAGAACGCACGTTAAAATACCCCTGTGACTGAGCCCTGAATCTGTTGAGATCCTAAGTTCGGAGCAGGCTTCCTATAACACTTTGGTTACTGAGTGGTCATGTTATGTGGGTTTAAGTAAATCATGGGAAGAGTGTTTGAAGGATGTTGAACCAGTGAATGTGGTGGCTTGTTTGCAAAAAGTGAAATTGAGAAAAGAAAAGGATTTTATGAATGTGTGCAGACATGGCCGGATGTTGTTAGCAGCTCATCATATACAGCGAGAAGAGAAAGAGTGAATGTCAGTGCAAGAATAAGAAAAGCAGTAGTGTGATGCACGGAGTGCATTGAATATCGCACAATGTCAGCACAGGTTGATTATAGATAAAGCAGATCAATTCAGTACAATTGCAGAAAAGGCAGTTGTTTGGGTTGCACATAGAGATGAGCGAGTATACTCGCTAAGGCACATTACTCGAGCGAGTAGTGCCTTAGCCGAGTATCTCCCCGCTCGTCTCTAAAGATTCGGGGGCCGGCGGGGGAGATCGGGAGATCTTTCCCTCTCCCCCCCCCCCCCCCCCCCGCTCCCCGCCACAACTCATCTGTCACCCGCACCGGCCCCCGAATCTTTAGAGAGGTTCACAGCGGGATACAGCTGATACTATTGTTTCAGCTGTATCCCGCTCCTTGATAACAGACTAGGTATGAAGAACACAGTGGTCCAGCTCTGTTCTCCATAGCCGGCAAGGAGCGCTTGGCTGCATAACAGACTGTGTGCTGGCATATTGCTATGTGCAAATTCATTTGCATGAGTTAGACTAATAGTATATCTATTTGGGTTTGTTATGTGTGAAAACTATGACAACGGTGGTATGGTTAGTGATGAACATAGCGAACATTTTCATCAAGATATTGTAACAATGGAAGAAAGATACCAGGAAAAATGGTCCACTACCATGCTGGCCGCCTACCGCCGGACACTCCACTACCATGCTGGCCGCCTGCCGCCGGACACTCCACTACCATGCTGGCTGACTACCGCCGGACACGCCACTACGATGCTGGCCGACTACCGCCGGACGCGCCACTACCATGCTGGCCGACTACTGCCGGACGCGCCACTACCATGCTGGCCGACTACCGCCGGACGCTCTACTACCATGCTGGCCGACTACCGCCGGACGCGCCACTACCATGCTGGCCGACTACCGCCGGACGCGCCACTACCATGCTGGCCGACTACTGCCGGACACGCTACTACCATGCTGGCCGACTACCGCCGGACACTCCACTAACATGCTGGCTGACTACTGCTGGACACTCCACTACCATGCTGGCCGACTACCGCCGGACACGCCACTACCATGCTGGCCGACTACCGCTGGACACTCCACTACCATGCTGGCTGACTACTGCTGGACACTCCACTACCATGCTGGCCGACTACCGCCAGACACTCCACTACCATGCTGGCTGACTACTGGTGGACACTTCACATAGATGCTTCCGAACAGCTATACAAGAGACAGGCAGAGAAATCTAAGACATAGTCTATGGCTTGATTTGTTACAGGTATTAACCAGAGGCCTATTACTATTGGTATGCATTTCATGATGTAAACAATTATTGCAGACTACAAAAAATATAAAGCCAATTTTGCATTTTAACTGTTCATGTTGAGTAAATAAAAATTGATAAGAAATGACTAATTTTATTTCAGTAATAATAGTGATGCACTACAACTCCCAGCAGCCATGCAGTAAAATGCAGACGGTCAGAGGTAGCCGTAAGAAGGAGCTTTTTTTAAAAAATTTTTGAAAAAGAATACAGGCTATATAGCGTGTATATGACTTTCCCTCTATCAGGGCCTGTCGCCGCATGCTGTGCGTGAAGTTCACGGCAGACACAGACCGGTGTAAAAAATTATTGAATTATTGGCGTACAGTTGGAGGCTGACAGCGGTTATGTAACACAAACTGCAGCCAGAAAAAAATTATACGGAAGGCTGCAAAAAGGTGTGGCTCTGCAATAGTGATGCACTACAACTCCCAGCAGCCACACAGTAAAATGCAGAGGGTCAGAGGTAACCGTAAGAAGGAGCTTTTTTAAATTTTTTTTTTAAAAAGAATACAGGCTATATAGCGTGTATATGACTTTCCCTCTATCAGTGACTGTGGCCGTACGCTGTGCGTGAAGTTCAGGCAAACACAGACCGGTGTAAAAAAATATGGAATTATTGGCGTGCAGTTGGAGGCTGACAGCGGTAATGTAACTAACAGGAGTGACAGCATTGAGCCCCACCATGTCACCAGTTGCCTTGCACTAGAGATGAGCGAGCCTACTCGGACACGCCCCTTTTTCGCCCGAGTACTTCCGTACTCGGGCGAAAAGATTCGAGGGGCACCATGGGTGAGTGGGGGGTTGCAGCGGGGAGTGGGGGGGAGAGGGAGAGAGCGAGGGCTCCCCCCTGTTCCCCGCTGCTACCCCCCACGCCGTCACACTGCCCCCCGGCTCCCCCCGAATCTTTTCACCCGAGTACTGAAGTACTCGAAAATCGCGGTGCTCGTTCGAGTAATTACTCGAAACGAGTACGTTCGCTCATCTCTACTTGCCACTCTTAGGCTACATCAGTCCAGTGAGTTCGAGACGGGTGCACACCGCATCGTTGCTGTCACTGCTACACCTCTCCAGAGCATCACTGACCTCCGCAGGAACACATATGACATTCTCTACAATTTCAACAGTAACATTACCCTCGTACATTTCCTCAGATCTTGGGCACTCAGCTAACTCATACCAAGACACTAAATGCCCAAGATTCGTCCCCAACAATACATTTGTAGGCAGGTCATCATAAACCCCTTCCCGCACCCCTATCCAAATAGACCCGGGCCATGGTCAGAGTAGGGATGGAGCCCCCCACTCCTTTAATGGTCTGGGTTTTCCTGGGGATGATATCCTTGGAGGACACAAGTTCAGGGCGGATGAGGGTCATTTCTGTACCCGTATCACGCAGCCCCACAGTCACAGTCTTTCCCACAGTGACTGCTTGCAAGTTGTCAGTGTCCCTTCTACCACACCCACCAGCCAGGAGAATACCTGCAGTAGACCCAGGGGGCTCAGAGAAGGGAGCCTCCTTCTTACTATCTGGGCAGGTGGCACTGAAATGGCCCACTTTGTTGGAGGAAAAACATCTGTGGGTATACATATGAGGCCTGCAGGGGAGAGAGGGAGCAAACCCCTGGAGGATCTGTTGGCTGGGGAAGAGGAGTTGAAAGATTCAAGTTTCGGCTTACCCCTTCTCCTGCTTGTCACAGCTTTCCGCGCTATCGCTGCCGTGTTGGCGACGTACTCCTCGGCGATCTCAGCTGCTTCAACTGAAGTCTTGGGCTTATGGTCCATGATAAGCTGTTGCATGCCCTTTGAGCAGATCTCTAGCAACTGTTCTTCTTCATTAAGTCCTTCATATCCTGCACTGTGGAGATGGATAGTCCTTGGGTTCATTGCTGGAAGACAGTAGGCAAGCCACTTTGCGCAATGGCATGGCTGTCCTTGGGTCTGAGCCGTAGAGCCTGGACTTTTAGCGGTACATCTATAGAGTGAGGTTGCACCTGCGAGCCAAGGCTGCTTTGAGAGCCTCGTAGTCAGCATCCTGCTCTGTGGGGAGTTCCATAAACCTCCAGGGCTTTGCCTCTGAGATTTGGGGTTAGGAACTAAGATCATTCCCAGGGGGCTCTGGTACTGGCGACATGCCTTTTCAAAGGCCCCTAGAAATTGTCCAGGTCCCTGTCGGGCTCCATCACAGGGAAGTCCTCTGCCTGGAATTCCAAGGATCTCGTGTTGCGGGACCCATGGGTCTGTGGGATGGAGGCCTGGCTCTCAATTTGTGCTAATTGCAGTTGGTGCTCACATGCAGCCTGGCGCTCTGCAGCCTCTCGCTCAGCCTGGCGCTCTGCAGCCCTCCACTCATCTGCTGTAGCCCCAAGCTCAACCTGGTGCTCTGCAGCCTCTCGCAGCTGCATGTACCGATCAAGGTTTCGTGGTACTCAACTGCTGTAGGGCCCTCTGGGTAAACAAGTTCAAGTCCTGCTGAGAGCTGGTGTTGTCTGGAACTACTGGGGCTTGGTCCGCCACTGCCTATGCCGGGGAGACATTCATCCCTTGCATGGGACTTGCTGCAAGTTGTTGCCGGGTATCGTTCCCTATCACAGGGTTATCATCTGGCATCTTGTCAACACGGTCCCATCCAGATCTCTCTCCACACAGTGGGTGATTCCCTGGTCTCATCCTGGTAAGCAGCTGCCATCTCCGCCATTGATTGCAAAACAAAAGATAGAACAGAAAAGCAAGAGTGTTGGGGGGGGGGGGGGGGGGGGGGTCTGTCTGAGGGTAAAAATGATATATTAGCACCGAGTCAAAACCTTGTAAAAGTTTCATGGCGATCTTCGCAAAGAGTCTGCTAACTTTCTTTGCACAAGAATTAATTGCTTAATTCTGGCACAAACATTTTAAATATCCCACCGCTGCCACCAATTTGTCATGGATGACAACTAGGGGGACCTAGCTCCCATTGTCCTGTATAAAGGGGCCTTTAAACCAAATTTATACCACAATTGGATTGCCTAAAAATTTCAATATACATCTAGCATACCTTTAGGCCAGGGGTGTCAAACTCATTTTCACTGAGGACCACATTAGCCTTATGGTTGCCTTCAAAGGGCCGATTGAAATTGTAAGACTGTATAATAATAGCGAACCCCATAGTGGCCCCAGTGGTAATAGTGTCCCCCATAGTGGCCCCAGTAGTTATAAGGGCCCCATAGTGACCCAAGTGGTAATAGGAGGATAAAAATGGGAAAAAAGCGCCAAAGAAAAAAAGAGTATGTATATTTCTCCTTTTTCTCCCAAATAAGGGAAAAAAAATTTTTTATATACCACCTCCAAGATCTCACCTTACAGTAGATCTTCCCAAATTCTGTATTCGTTAACAACACACAAATATCCTCTCTTCGTTAGAGGAGAGACGCTGGAAGTCACTCAGGGATCCATCAAGGGAACCCCCATATGGAAAACAAAGAAATTTTTCATTTAGTAAAAAATTCTTCCTGCGCTCACAGAATTTCAAATTTGCATATAGGAACTTTTATCTTTCAAATAAAAGAAACTTACGTTTGAAGGAGGGGGTTATGATTGCCAATATTCCCCCTCCTAATTCCCACAGGTCTTAGTGTCTCTCCACAGATAAGGTTTCCAGTCCAGGGTTTTTCTTCTTAACAGTTTATTTAAAATGTAACCAAACAATGGTGCAACAAGCCGACTCATACAAGATGTGACAAGTTCACCCAGCGATCGTGACAATGCGTTTCGGTACGTATTGTACCCTTATCAAGTTATGCAATTGCTAAAAAATAAATGGTTTATATAGGAAAGTGTTCCTCTGAAGGTGATTGGGAATTAACATTATCAAGGAATGAAAGGTACACTTTCCTATATAAACCATTTATTTTTTAGCTATTGCATAACTTGATAAGGGTACAATACGTACCGAAACGCATTGTCACGATCGCTGGGTGAACTTGTCACATCTTGTATGAGTCGGCTTGTTGCACCATTGTTTGGTTACATTTTAAATAAACTGTTAAGAAGAAAAACCCTGGACTGGAAACCTTATCTGTGGAGAGACACTAAGACCTGTGGGAATTAGGAGGGGGAATATTGGCAATCATAACCCCCTCCTTCAAACGTAAGTTTCTTTTATTTGAAAGATAAAAGTTCCTATATGCAAATTTGAAATTCTGTGAGCGCAGGAAGAATTTTTTACTAAATGAAAAATGTCTTTGTTTTCCAAGTGGTAATAGGGTCACCCATAAAGGCCCCAGTGGTAATTGGGTCACCCATAGTGGCCCCAGTGGTAATAGGGTCACCCATAGTGACCCATAATGGCACCAGTAGTAATAGTGGTCCCAGTAGTAATAGTTACCCCATAATGGCCTTTGTAGTCATAGTGCTATTATAGTGGCCCCAGTAGTAATAGTAACCCTCATAATGCCCCCAGAAATCATAGTTGTCCCATGGTGGCCCCAGTAGTAATAGGGTCCCCCATGGTGGCCCCTAGTAGTAATAGGGTCCCCCATGGTGGCCCCAGTAGTAATAGGGTCCCCCATTGTAGCCCCTATATTGTCCATAATAGTAAAAAGTGACCCCCCACACAATATATATATCACACACACTCTATTATGCATATATAAATGCACACACAGGTGCACACAATTATACATGTGCATATATATATATATATATATATATATATATATATATATATATATATATATATATGTGCACAGGCACACACATATATACACACAATATTATATATATATTATATATGCACACTGTAATATATAAACAAATATACACGCACATGATTTTATATATATATATATATATATATATATATATATATATAAGCTTACTAGAGATGAGCGAGCGTACTCGTCCGAGCTTGATACTCGTTCGAGTATTAGGGTGTTCGAGATGCTCGTTACTCGAGACGAGCACCACGCGGTGTTTGAGTCAATTACATTTCCTTCCCTGAGAAATTTGCGCGCTTTTCTAGCCAATAGAAACACAGGGAAGGCATTACAACTTCCTCCTGTGACATTCCAGCCCTATCCCACCCCCCTGCAGTGAGTGGCTGGGGAGATCAGATGACACCCGAGTATTAAAATCTGGCCCGCCCGCGGCTCGCCACAGATGCACGCTGACAGAGGTCAGGGAAAGTGCTGTCTTGCTGTAGCTGCTATAGGGAGAGTGTTAGGTGTTATATTCATCTTCAAGAACCACAACGGTCCTTCTTAGGGCCACATCTGATAGTGTGCAGTACTGTTGAGGCTGCTTTTAGCAGTTTTGCACATTTTTTTTTTTTTGTATATCGGACGTGCAGACCATAGCGTCCTCAGTCTGCAGTCATTTTACAGAGTATAGGGGCAGTACTGGTGAGGCAGGGAAAGAGGTATACTGGCTATATAGGCAGTGGGCTTTTTCCCAAAAAGTGGAAAAATATACTATATTTGGCCTGGCAGTGACCGTCTTTAGTTTACGCCGTGTCTGCTGGGGGGAGTAGTCGGTGATTAATACCCAGCCTTGCGCATAATTGTTTCCTGGCTGCACTGGGCTTTCAGTAATCACAGTCATCCTCCAACAGGGAAATCCAAATACAGTGTATATCAGAGGCAGTGGGCTTTTTCCCAAAAAGTGGAAAAATATACTATATTTGGCCTGGCAGTGACCGTCTTCAGTTTACGCCGTGTCTGCTGGGGGGAGTAGTCGGTGATTAATACCCAGCCTTGCGCATAATTGTTTCCTGGCTGCAGTGGGCTTTCAGTAACCACAGTCATCCTCCAACAGGGAAATCCAAATACAGTGTATATCAGAGTCAGTGGGCTTTTTCCCAAAAAGTGGAAAAATATACTATATTTGGCCTGGCAGTGACCGTCTTCAGTTTAAGCCGTGTCTGCTGGGGGGAGTAGTCGGTGATTAATACCCAGCCTTGCGCATAATTGTTTCCTGGCTGCAGTGGGCTTTCAGTAACCACAGCCATCCTCCAACAGGGAAATCCAAATACAGTGTATATCAGAGGCAGTAGGCCTTTTCCCAAAAAGTGGAAAAATATACTATATTTGGCCTGGCAGTGACCGTCTTCAGTTTACGCCATGTCTGCTGGGGGAAGTAGTCGGTGATTAATACCCGGCCTTGCGCATAATTGTTTCCTGGCTTTGCTGTGCGTTCCGTAAGCGAAGTCAGCCTCCAACCACAGGCCAATAAGCGGCACATTTAATTACAGCGTTCTGTTTCTGCTCTACTCATAATACACCATGCTGAGGGGTAGGGGTAGGCCTAGAGGACGTGGACGGGGGCGAGGACGCGGAGGCCCAAGTCAGGGTGTGGGCAGAGGCCGAGCTCCTGGTCCAGGTGTATCACAGCCGACTGCTGCGCGATTAGGAGAGAGGCAAGTTTCTGGGGTCCCCAGATTCATCTCACAATTAATGGGTCCACACGGTAGACCTTTATTAGAAACTGAGCAGTGTGAGCAGGTCCTGTCGTGGATGGCAGAAAGTGCATCCAGCAATCTATCAACCACCCAGTCTTCTAAGCCGTCCACAGCTGCAACTCTGAATCCTCTGTCTGCTGCTCCTCCTTCCTCCCAGCCTCCTCACTCCATTAAAATGACACATTCTGAGGAGCAGGCAGACACCCAGGAACTGTTCTCGGGCCCCTGCCGAGATTGGGCAGCAATGGTTCCTCTCCCACCGGAGGAGTTTGTCGTGACCGATGCCCAACCTTTGGAAAGTTCCCGGGGTCCGGGGGATGAGGCTGGGGACTTCTGGCAACTGTCTCAAGAGCTTTCAGTGGGTGAGGAGGACGATGACGATGAGACACAGTTGTCTATTAGTGAGGTAGTAGTAATTTCAGTAAGTCCGAGTGAGGAGCGCACAGAGGATTCGGAGGAAGAGCAGCTGGACGATGAGGTGACTGACCCCACCTGGTTTGGTAAGCCTAATGAGGACAGGTCTTCAGAGGGGGAGGCAAGTGCAGTAGCAGGGCAGGTTGGAAGAGGCGGTGCAGTGGCCAGGGGTAGAGGCAGGGCCAGACCGAATAATCCACCAACTGTTTCCCAAAGCGCCCCCTCGCGCCATGCCACCCTGCAGAGGCCGAGGTGCTCAAAGGTGTGGCAGTTTTTCACAGTTTTTCACTTCATCAATCTGTGTATTATATTCATCCTCCTCCTCCTGCTCCTCCTCCTGAAACCTCACGTAATCACGCCGAACGGGCAATTTTTCTTAGGCCCACAAGGCTCAGTCATAATACTTTTGTAAACAATGTTTATACGTTTCAATTCTCATTAAAGCGTTGAAACTTGCACCTGAACTAATTTTTATTTTAACTGGGCTGCCTCCAGGCCTAGTTACAAATTAAGCCACAGCAACCAAAGTGATTAATGGGTTTCACCTGCCCTCTTGGTTGGGCATGGGCAATTTTTCTGAGGTACATTTGTACTGTTGGTACACCAATTTTTTTGGGCCCTCGCCTACAATGTAATCCTAGTAATTTTTATGGGCTTCGCCTGCACTCATGGTACAGCAAGGTGTGTGGGGTTGGCCTACACTTTTGCTACATAACTGTAACTGGGACCTTGTCTATACTGCAACTACTGAAATGTGAAAGAGACTGTTATCTCCCTAAACTGCTGCAACGGGAATGTTACTGTGGCCTGTCTTAACTGCTACTACTACTGAAATGGAACTAATACTGTGCTCCCCCTATACTGCTGCTTCGGAATTGTTACTGGGGCCTGTCGAGACTGCTACTATTACTGAAATGGAACTAAGACTGCGCTCCCCCTATACTGCTGCTTCGGAATTGTTACTGGGGCCTGTCTTGAGTGCTACTATTACTGAAATGGAACTAAGACTGTGCTCCCCCTATACTGCTGCTTCGGAATTGTTACTAGGGCCTGTCTTGAGTGCTACTATTACTGAAATGGAACTAAGACTGTGCTCCCCCTATACTGCTGCTTCGGAATTGTTACTGGGGCCTGTCTGGACTGCTACTACTACTGAAATGGAACTAATACTGTGCTCCCCCTATAATGCTGCTAGTGATATGTTACTGGGGCCTGTCCCTAATGCTACCGCTGAAATGTTACTAATTCTGGGCTCTGCCTATACCGCTGCTAATGCTATGTCACTGGGGTGTGGAAACGGAGGCTTCCCAAAGACATGATGGCGGCGAGGCCATTTCCCACCAACGCAGTTACTGTTAAGGTGCATATAACCATGGACACGTGGAGAGGACACGTAGTGCCTCAAAAACATCCCCTTCCTCCTCCAACAATGAAAACATTCTTGGCAAATACCTTTGCATTGGTCCGTCTGGTGGCAGTCCAAGAATTTCACCTTTAACGACACAACAAGAGAGCCCCCCCCACCATCCTCCCACCACGGCCCACTTAATCCTGGCCACATTCCGAAAACCAACTAAATAAAACCGCGCTACTAGGTTCGCAGTCGCCACCACATTCCCACCAACGCGGTTACTGTTAAGGTACATATTACCAGTCTGACTGGGGCATGCACTGTGGGCCAAAGCGCGCACCTGTATTGTATGTGACGTTAGCTCTGCTGAGCAGGGCACTGCAATGGGATTTGTTTATGTACCACCGGTGGGTTCCAGGGAGCCACCCATGCTTTGGGTCCACATGGACTTCACATTAGGGATTTGTACCTGCCTGTGTCTATGTATTAAAAACCCTGGTCAGACTGGGGCATGCAGTGTGGGCCGAAGCCCACCTGCATTTAATCGGACGTTACCTCAGCTGTGCTGGGCAATGCAATGGGATTTATTTATGTAACGCTGGTGGCTTCCTGGGACCCACCCATGCTGTCGGTCCACACGGAGTTGTACCTGCCTGTGTCTACTTATAAAGAACCCCAGTCTGACTGGGGCATGCAGTGTGGGCCGAAGCCAAACTCTATTTAATCTGACATTAGCTCTGCATTGGGACAAACTACAGGAGCAATACAGCGCTAATGAGACGTACACAGCTACGCTAGCATTGGAGTCCACTGTAGGCACGCGATTGCTGAGGGTTTGTGCAGAGGCCTATGTCCTGGGTGCAGTGAAAGTCCAGTTCCAGCCTAGGATTGCTGAATCTGTGGGCCGAGGCCTATGCCGTGGGCACAGTGCAAGTCTGCCATGTTTGGCCGCTCAGATCAATTTTTTGTTCATGTCTTGGGTTTCCTAGGACCCACGTATGCTGTTGGTGCAAACTTAGTTCCCATTGCGGTGTTTGACCTGTCTGGCACAAAGACACTGACTGACTTGGGTAGGGGGCAGAGTGCTGACGGCTTTCCCCTTGCAGTGTGGATTGAGCTATGCGACACCTTGACAGAATGAATACTGTGTAGCACATGGATTCCCTATTGCTATGTCCACGTTTGCAGCTCCTGACGGAGGTGGCACAGGATTGGAGTTCTCATTGCTTCTGTACAGCATTATGGGCTATCGCCCCGCCCCTTTTAAAGAGGGTCACTGCCTGCCCTGCCAACCCTCTGCAGTGTGTGCCTGCGGTTCCTCCTCATGGCAGACGCACTTATAAATAGACATGCGGGTGGTGTGGCTATGAGGCCAGCGTGTGGCATGAGGGCAGCTGAAGGCTGGGCAGGGACACTTTGGTGTGCGCTGTGGACACTGGGTCGTGCGGGGGGGTTGGGCAGCATGTAACCCAGGAGAAGTGGCAGCGGAGTGTCATGCAGACAGTGATTGTGCTTTGTTGGAGGTAGTGTGGTGCTTAGCTAAGGTGTGCATTGCTAATGAGGGTTTTTCAGAAGTAAAAAAAAATCACATCCGCATGCTTTTAGCTCCTCTGTATGTATTTCTATTACATTGGGAAGTGAGAGAATTAGATTTGTACGTAAAATTTGGACGCTAATTCTTTTGCGCTTAGAATTGAATAATCGAGTTGGGACCCATTAGCTTTTTCTATTTATGACATAATCAATGCTCGTGCCAAATTTAAAGTTTCTATGACATTGGGAAGTGAGAGAATTAGATTCCGTACGTAAAATTTGGACGCTAATTCTTTGGCGCTTAGAATTGAATAATCAAGTTGGGACCCATTAGCTATTCCTATTTATGACATAGTCAATGCTCGTGCCAAATTACATGTTTCTATGACATCGCGAAGTGAGAAAATTAGATTCCATACGTAAAATTTGGACGCTAATTCTTTGGGACTTAGAATTGAATAATCGAGTTGGGACCAATTAGCTTTTTCTATTTATTACATAATCAATGCTCGTGCCAAATTTCTAGTTTCTATGACATTGGGAAGTGAGAGAATTAGATTCCGTACGTAAAATTTAGATGCTAATTCTTTTGCGCTTAGAATTGAATAATCGAGTTGGGACCCATTAGCTTTTCCTATTTATGACATAGTCAATGCTCGTGCCAAATTTCATGTTTCTACGTCATCGGGAAGTGAGAGAATTGGTGGCAATGATGGAAATCGAACGATCTACGTGGGGGGGGCGTAACTGTCGACGCTCGCACGCGCGCCATTTATCATAGCATAAATGTACTATGCCAGTAATCCTCCCAGGAGTGTACTCAACAACTTCCCAAAGTTTCATGGCGATCGGATGAATTGTGTAGTAGCGCATAAAGGACAAACAGACAGACACACAGACAGACATTCATTTTTATATATATAGATATATATAAGACAATCTGATACTGGCAGCAGCACGGAGTCTGAGGAAACTTGCTGCGCAGCCAGCGGGCCGCATAAAATGAGGTGGCGGTCCGGATTCGGCCCGCGGGCCTTGTGTTTGACAAGTGTGTTTTAGGCTATCAATGGCCCAACGCATACGATAATAGTGTCTTTTAGTATATGTTGGTGCGCCTTTTGCCTAAACTTTATTCAAAAACAATGCCATGCAATACAAAAGTATGCAAAAAGAAATAAATTGTATACCATGTGGTAACTCAATGGCAAATGTGTGCAATTGTGTAGGTTGTGACAGTACAGTTAGCAGAATGACCAGCAGAGGGCTTCAGAGTGGTCATTCTGCTGGACTGATGAGAGAGGACGCCGCCGGGAGAACTCATCTGTCCTGTGACTCGTACTGGAGGAGACTGCCCTCTCTGGGATAAGGGCATATTAGATCCCAGAGAGGAGTATATAGAGACTTGCTGCCCAAGAGAACTTGATCTTGACAGGGAAGACGTTCCTGAGATTGGAATGGAATGTTATTGATGGACTGTGCATAACGTGTATACTATGACAGGAATGATAGCATAAGGCCTCATGCACACGGGCATGCTTGGAGTCCGCCGCTGAATCCTGCAGCAGAATCCAGACGTGCCCGCAGACATGGGCATTAAAAGACCGGTTCCTACCTCTCCGGATCCAGCACGGGTCTCCTCCGTTGCTGCCGGATCTTCTTTCTTCAGCACGGTGGATGCGTCCAGGCACGCTGGCCGACGCTGCCAGCACATGCGCAGTAACTTTTTTTTTATCTCCTGCTTTCCCGCGGCACATCCGCAGTGACAGCAGGATCCGCAGGAAAATAGGGCATGCTGCGATTTCTTCCTGCACGTGCGATCCGTACACCGGGGAAAAAAAATCACATCCGCATGCTTTTAGCTCCTCTGTGGGTGCCTTGTCTCCTTAAGGGTGCTTGATTTGCAGATCTCCCGTGCTGTTGCCACAAATCAAATCCTCCCGTGTACATGAGGCCTAAAGCTGGTACTGATACCTGTCTTATGTTAAAAAAATAAATGGATTTGCTTTATTTTCACCACAAACCTGCCTGGATGTGAGTTTTCTGAGTTCTGCCAACCGTCTCAAGGTGGAAGATGGGGATCCTGAGCGAGGGATAATCCCCCAAATGCTCCCAAGGTGCACCATTGAATGCCTTACTGTGATTAACCTTCAACTGGGGATGTGATTTTATTTGTTACACTTCCGTGGGCGTGGGGTTCTCACAGTCTGTTATATGTTGTGGTTGACATTTTTTCACAATAAGGAATTGGATGTTTACACGAACTTGCTTTTATTAATTTTCAGGTTATAAATAATTAAAAAAACATGGAGAAGTAATCAACTTTTATTTATATATTTTAGTAATGTCCATAATAAAGAACTATAGGAACTTTTCTGTCTTAAAGGAGATGTCTCGAGGAAGCAGTGATTTTTTTTTTTTGCCCAGTCCCCCTAATTAAACATACATTACTAATTACCCCTGTAAATTACTTTCCTAGCTGGTTTCTACTTACCGTTCCAGCGTTTCAGCAACTTATAAAAGTTTCCCCAAGATGGCCGCCGGCTCTTTCCCCGTCGCTCGCTGCAGCCCGACGTGCGCGCTCCCGAGACGCTGCCAGCTGTGTCTCCATGGCAACCGGACGCCAAGCAGCCGCCGACCGGACGCCCCGCAGCCGCCGACCAGTCACCCACCGCCAGGCAGAAGGTAACCGGCGCTAGCCCCCCCCCCTCCCATCACAGCGGCAGCCCCCCCGGCGCAGCGACAGCCCCCCCGGCCTAGCGCTAGTTCCCCCATCACAGCGGCAGCCCCCCCGGCGCAGCGACAGCCCCCCCCGGCCTAGCGCTAGTTCCCCCATCACAGCGACAGCCCCCCCCGGCCTAGCGCTAGTTCCCCCATCACAGCGACAGCCCCCCCCGGCCTAGCGCTAGTTCCCCCATCACAGGGACAGCCCCCCCCGGCGCAGAGACAGCCCCCCCCGGCGCAGAGACAGCCCCCCCCGGCGCAGCGACAGCCCCCCCGGCCCAGCGCTAGTTCCCCCGGCGCCAGCCCCCCCCCCCCCCCGGCGCAGCCCGGTGCAGCGGCAGCCCCCCCCCCCCGACCCATCACTTACCTGGGACGCTTCTCGGGGCTGCTGGGCTGGGCTGGGCTTCTCCGCTGGGCAGCTCCAGTTTCTGCACCTTCCTCTAACAGAGGATGGTACAGAATGGCCGCTCCAGCGCGCTCCCGAGCAGTGACAGCTCGTCTGCGCATGCGCAGAAGAGCTGTAGCGGGGAGCACACTGAAGCGGCTCGTGCTGAATGGAGAAGACCGGACTGCGCAAGCGCGTCTAAAAAAGCAAGCTGCCGGCGAATTTAGACGGAACCATGGAGACGAGGACGCTAGCAACGGAGCAGGTAAGTGGAATAACTTCTGTATGGCTCATATTTAATGCACGATGTATATTACAAAGTGCATTAATATGGCCATACGGAAGTGTATAACCCCACTTTGTTTCGCGAGACCACCCCTTTAATTGGCGATGCAACCTCCGCTCATATCAGTCGTTTGGTTGCGGGGGGAGTGGGGAAATATGTGATTCTTGGAAATCTAGAATGGGGAGGAGTCTGTGAGACTCTACGTCCACAATTGAAGGTTAAATGCAATGCAGAGGGTGGTAGATATATCAAACAACCCCAAAAACCTTTATGACATATCCGCAAGATATGCCATAAGTGCATGACAGGTGGGATTCTCACCTTTTGGACACCCACCTAATGAAAGTGCCTGTTCTGCCAGGTGAGATATTCTCCATATTTAGGGTGGCTGCACACCAGCGTGTTTTTGTGCAAGCATACGCGCGCACAAAAACACGCTTCTATTTAAACCAATGCATTTCTTGTCCGTGTTGTACAGGTGCGTGCCTGTAAAGATAGGACATGCGTGCACCACAGGGAATGCAGGCATTGTCTTCAATGGAGCCGCGGCTGCTGCTGGTGATGGCCGGGCTGTCAGATGCCGGGGGGTGCTGTCACATAGACTTCTTGTGGGGTGGGTGTGCTGTCACATAGACTTCTTGCGGAGGTGGGGGTGCTGTCACATAGACTTCTTGCGGAGGTGGGGGTGCTGTCACATAGACTTCTCGCTGTTGTGTGCTGTCACATAGACTTCTTGCAGAGGTGGTGGTGCTGTCACATAGAGTTGTCGCTGTTGGGTGCTGTCATATAGACTTCTTGCGGAGGCAGTGGTGCTGTCACATAGACTTGTCGCTGTTGGGTGCTGTCACATAGACGTCTTGCGGGGTGGGGGTGCTGTCACATAGACTTCTTGCGGAGGTGGGGGTGCTGTCACATAGACTTGTCGCTGTTGCGTGCTGTCATATAGACTTCTTGCGGAGGCGGTGGTGCTGTCACATAGAGTTGTCGCTGTTGGGTGCTATCACATAGACGTCTTGCGGTGGTGGGGGTGCTGTCACATAGACTTCTTGTGGGGTGGGTGTGCTGTCACATAGACTTCTTGCGGAGGTGGTTGTGCTGTCACATAGACTTGTCGCCGGGGAAAGAGTGGGGGGGGGCTGTGGGGGGTGACACTGTGGAGGGGCATGTGTGTGGTGGGGGCACTGAGGGGGTGTACTGTGGAGGGCACTGTGGGGGGGGGGGTCATTGTGGGGGGTGCAGTGTGTGGCCGCACTGTGGGGAGGTCATTGTGGGGGGGGGGTGCATTGTGTGTGGGCACTGTGGGGAGGTCATTGTGGGGGCAGTGCATTGTGTGTGTGCATTCTGAAGGGAGGAACTGTGGGGGGCACTGGAGGGGGACACTGTGGAGGGGGGGCAGTGTGGAGGGGGCACTGTGAGGGGGGTGGGCATATGCGTGTGTGTGTGCGTGTGTGTGTGTGTGTGTGTGTGTGTGTGTGTAGGGCATGCTTGGTTCTACTTTCACTTTCAATAGCAGAGGATCGCGATCCTCTGCTATTGAAAGGGCTGCTAGAGATCACGATCTCCTGCTACTGCTGTGACAGCTGTAGCAGGACATTCCTTCATCCCCACAGCATATCCTCTCATCACTGGACACTGGGACACTGTTGTCACAGTGTCCAGTGATGAGGGGACATGCCGGGGAGATGAAGGAATCTCCTGCTACAGCTGTCACAGCAGTAGCAGGAGATCGCACTGCTCTCCCTGCCCTCTCATTGCTTTGAATGGAGCCGGCCAGCTGGACAACCCCTTTAATCCCCGAGAGGAAAAAGAATTCCCTGCTGCATCTGCTACATCTGTAACAAATGCAGCAAAGAAATTCTTCATCCCTGTGAGAAATAAAGAATTCCCTACCACAGCTGTCAGAGATGACAGCTGCAGTAGGGGATCCAGCTGCCGATATCCTGTAAATGTTTTTCAGGGAAGAGCATTAAATATAAGCCCTTCCCTGAAAAACAAGAATAAATGGTGAAAAAAAAAAGAATACTCACCTTTCTTCAGCTGCCGGGGCTCAACTGCGTCCAGTCGGCTCTTCTCCCTGCACTGCTCTCAGTAGTATTCAGCAGGCGGGGATTTAAAATCCCGGCCTGCTGAATGGGCTGCCTCTGATTGGCTGAGCCCCGTGACCAATCAGAGGCAGCTCTCAGCTGTTGAATGATAGCTGAGAACTGCCTCTGATTGGTCCCTGCACTCAGCCAATCAGAGGCAGCACTCACCCATTCATCCGAAATCCATAATTCCTATCCATTCATGTGAGACCAGCCTAAGGTAGATCGCTACCTTTTTATCACGTGATCGGGGACCGCTCAACGAGGCCACTGTTCCGGGCTCTCAGCGACCGTCGGTCGCCGGGAGCAAGGAGATTTTTAATTTCCTGGGCTCCCTGGCTCCTGCGCTTGTTTTCAGTGATTGCATGCGCAGAATCCGGGAAGATTCACGGAGGAGGATCACGCCGGGATTCAAATACGGAGGCCTCCGGTAAAAAGTTTCATCTCCTCTTACCGGTCGCATCAGTGAGAAAAGATGAAACTTCAACTTTTGTTTTACTTTTAACATTGGATAATGGGGAACACGTGATCAGGAACCTCTCACCACGGCCCACTGTGAAATCTCCAGGCTCTCGGCTCAGTTTTGTAGCCAGGAGCAGGGAGATTTTAAATTACCCTGGCAACCCATGGCTTTTGCGCATGCGTCTGCCATTTTGGCAACGAGCGCATGCGCAGAAGCTGGGGTAAGGCCTGCCAATTTTATTTGAGTTTCCTGATGGCCACATGGTAGCTTTAGCAATTGTGTAACTACTGACAGCTTTATAGTAGAAGCAGAACTAAAAGACCGCAAGCGCACTCATAATATATTTACTATCAGAGGTATACATATCTCTATCAATACTCTAACCACATTAAATAATGCAAGGTTCTTGGTATATAACTTGATCACATTACATTGGCCCATCTACCAAGGTCCAGGTGACTAAGCTTTCAGATGGGTCCTAACTAGAGATGAGCGAACGTGTTCTTCCGAGCTTGATATTCGTGCGAATATTAGGGTGTTCGGGATGTTCGTTATTCGTAACGAACACCATGCGGTGTTCTGGTTACTTTCACTTCCTTCCCTGAGACGTTAGCGCGCTTTTTTTTGCCAATTGAAAGACAGGGAAGGCATTACAACTTCCCCCTGTGACGTTCAAGCCCTATACCACCCCCCTGCTGTGAGTGGCTGGGAAGATCAGGTGTCACCCGAACATAAAAGTCGGCCCCTCCCGCGATTCGGCTCAGATGCCTGGTGAGTTAGCTGAGGGACAGTGCTGTTTGTACCGGAGCTGCTGTAGGGAAAGAATTGGTAGTTAGTGTAGGCTTCAAGACCCCCCAAAGGTCCTTATTAGGGCCACTGATAGCTGTGTGTTGGCTGCTGTTAGCAGTGCCATTTTTTTTCTTCTCAAAATCGGCTCTGCAGAGCGTTGCACCTGGCATTAGGGACAGAAGTGCTGCATAGGCAGGGAGAGTGTTAGGAGTGAGTGTAGCCTTCAAGAACCTCAACGGTCCTTTCTAGGGCCATATTTATCCGTGTGCAGTACTGTCCAGGCTGCTGTTAGCTGTGCTGCATTTTTTTTTGCTTCTCAAAATCGCCTCTGCAGAGCATTCCACCCTCCATTGATACTGCAGGGAAAGAATTGTATAGGCAGGGCCACAACACAGTTATTATTCATAGAATATACGCAGTGCTGCCTTTTGCTTGTAAAACAAGTGAAAATAATTCTATTTGTCCTGCCTCTGTCCGTCCTAACGCCGGTGGACACGTGTCGGCTGCGTCTGCAACCTGTAAAAATCAGACGCACCCAGCTACGTTTTACTCCTGGCTTCGCCATTTGCTTTCCTTAATTGGGAAAAAAAATACCTGCTCTGCCACAGTTAATAACTCTGCTACCCTCACGTTCTGTGACACATTAGCAGGAAAACAGCACAGTTATTAAACTTCTCATGTTCATAGAATATACGCAGTGCTGCCTTTTGGTGCAAAAAAACGGAAAATAATTCTATTTGTCCTGCCTCTGTCCGTCCTAACGCCGGTGGACACGTGTCGGCTGCGTCTGCAACCTGTAAAAATCAGACGCACCCAGCTACGTTTTACTCCTGGCTTCGCCATTTGCTTTCCTTAATTGGGAAAAAAAATACCTGCTCTGCCACAGGTAATAACTCTGCTACCCTCACGTTCTGTGACACATTAGCAGGAAAACAGCACAGTTATTAAACTTCTCATGTTCATAGAATATACGCAGTGCTGCCTTTTGGTGCAAAAAAACGGAAAATAATTCTATTTGTCCTGCCTCTGTCCGTCCTAACGCCGGTGGACACGTGTCGGCTGCGTCTGCAACCTGTAAAAATCAGACGCACCCAGCTACGTTTTACTCCTGGCTTCGCCATTTGCTTTCCTTAATTGGGAAAAAAAATACCTGCTCTGCCACAGTTAATAACTCTGCTACCCTCACGTTCTGTGACACATTAGCAGGAAAACAGCACAGTTATTAAACTTAGATTATTCATTCACTAGAGGCAGTGGGGCCTTTCGTTTTCAAAAAAGGGAAAAAATTATATTTGGCCTGCAGTCTTGCGCCAATTTATTTCCTGCCTGTGAAATCAAATCACTGGTAATACAGCATGCTGAGGGGTAGGGGTAGGCCTAGAGGACGTGGACGCGGCCGAGGACGCGGAGGGCCAAGTCAGGGTGTGGGCACAGGCCAAGCTCCTGATCCAGGTGTGTCGCAGCCGACTGCTGCGCGATTAGGAGAGAGGCACGTTTCTGGCGTCCCCACATTCATCGCCCAATTAATGGGTCCACGCGGGAGACGGTTATTAGAAAATGAGCAGTGTGAGCAGGTCCTGTCCTGGATGGCAGAAAGTGCTTCGAGCAACCTATCGTCTACCCGCAGTTCTGCGCCGTCCACTGCTGCCAATCCGAATCCTCTGTCTGCTGCTCCTCCTTCCTCCCAGCCTCCTCACTCCACTACAATAACACCTGCTCAGGAGCGGGAACACTCCCAGGAACTGTTCTCGGGCCCCTGCTTAGATTGGGCAGCAGCGGTTCCTCTCCCACCAGAGGAGTTTATCGTCACTGATGCCCAACCATTCGAAAGTTCCCGGGGTCCGGGGGAAGAGGCTGGGGACTTTCGCCAACTGTCTCAACAACTTTCTGTGGGTGAGGAGGACGATGACGATCAGACACAGTTGTCTTGCAGTGAGGTAGTAGTAAGGGCAGTAAGTCCGAGGGAGCAGCGCACAGAGGATTCGGAGGAAGAGCAGCAGGACGATGAGGTGACTGACCCCACCTGGTGTGCAACGCTTACTCAGGAGGACAGGTCTTCAGAGGGGGAGTCAAGGGCATCAGCAGGGCAGGTTGCAAGAGGCAGTGCGGTGGCCAGGGGTAGAGGCAGGGCCAGACCGAATAATCCACCAAGTGTTTCCCAAAGCGCCCCCTCGCGCCATGCCACCCTGCAGAGGCCGAGGTGCTCTAAGGTCTGGCAGTTTTTCACAGAGACGCCTGACGACCGACGAACAGTGGTGTGCAACCTTTGTCGCGCAAAGCTCAGCCGGGGAGCCAACACCAACAGCCTCACCACCACCACCATGCGCAGACATATGATGGCCAAGCACCCCGCAAGGTGGGACGAAGGCCGTTCAGCGCCTCCGGTTTGCACCCCTGCCTCTCCCCCTGTGCCCCAACCTGCCACTGAGATGCAACCCCCCTCTCAGGACACAGGCACTACCGTCTCCTGGCCTGCACCCACACCCTCACCTCCGCTGTCCTCGGCCCCATCCAGCAGTGTAGTTCAGCGCACCGTCCAGCCGTCGCTTGCGCAACTGTTGGAGCGCAAGCGCAAGTACGCCGCCACACACCCGCACGCTCAAACGTTAACCGTCCGCATAGCAAAATTCATCAGCCTTGAGATGCTGCCGTATAGGGTTGTGGAAACGGAGTCCTTCAAAAGTATCATGGAGGCGGCGGCCCCGCGCTACTCAGTTCCCAGTCGCCACTACTTTTCCCGATGTGCCGTCCCAGCCCTGCACGACCACGTCTCCCGCAACATTGTACGCGTCTCACCAACGCGGTTACTGCCACGGTCCACTTAACTACGGACACGTGGACAAGCACAGGCGGGCAGGGCCACTACATCTCCCTGACGGCACATTGGGTGAATTTAGTGGAGGCTGGGACAGAGCCAGAGCCTGGGACCGCTCACGTCCTACCCACCCCCAGAATTGCGGGCCCCAGCTGGGTGGTGGTATCTGCGGAGGTGTATGCTTCCTCCACTAAAGCACCCTCCTCCTCCTCCTCCTCCTCCTCTGTCTCGCAATCAAGATGTGTTAGCAGCAGCATGTCGCCAGCAGTCGGTGTCGCGCGGTGTGGCAGCACAGCGGTGGGCAAGCGTCAGCAGGCCGTGCTAAAACTACTCAGCTTAGGCGATAAGAGGCACATGGCCCACGAACTGCTGCAGGGTCTGACACAGCAGACCGACCGCTGGCTTGCACCGCTGAGCCTCCAACCGGGCATGGTCGTGTGTGACAACGGCCGTAACCTGGTGGCGGCTCTGCAGCTCGGCAGCCTCACGCACGTGCCATGCCTGGCACACATCTTTAATTTGGTGGTTCAGCACTTTCTGAAAAGCTACCCACGCTTGTCAGACCTGCTCGTAAAGGCGCGCCGGCTCTGCGCACATTTCCGCAAATCCCACACGGACGCTGCCACCCTGCGCACCCTGCAACATCACTTTAAGCTGCCAGTGCACCGACTGCTGTGCGACGTGCCCACACGGTGGAACTCTACGCTCCACATGTTGGCCAGGCTCTATGAACAACGTAGAGCTATAGTCGAATACCAACTCCAACATGGGCGGCGCAGTGGGAGTCAGCCTCCTCAATTCCTTTCAGAAGAGTGGGCCTGGTTGGCAGACATCTGCCATGTCCTTGGTAATTTTGAGGAGTCTACCCAGGTGGTGAGCGGCGATGCTACAATCATTAGCGTCACCATTCCTCTGCTATGCATCTTGAGAAATTCCCTGCAAACCATAAAGGCAGCTGCTTTGCGCTCGGAAACGGGGGCGGGGGAAGACAGTATGCCGCTGGATAGTCAGGGCACCCTCCTGTCTATTTCTCAGCGCGTACAGGAGGAGGAGGAGGAGCATGAGGAGGATGAGGAGGAGGGGGAAGAGACAGCTTGGGCCGCTGCTGACGGTACACCGGCTGATTGCCTGTCATCCTTTCAGCGTGTATGGCCTGAGGAGGAGGAGGAGGAGGAGGATCCTGAAAGTGATCTTCCTAGTGAAGACAGCCATGTGTTGCGTACAGGTACCCTGGCACACATGGCTGACTTCATGTTAGGATGCCTTTCTCGTGACCCTCGCGTTGCACGCATTCTGGCCACGACGGATTACTGGGTGTACACACTGCTCGATCCACGGTATAAGGAGAACCTGCCCACTCTGATTCCCGAAGAGGAAAGGGGTTCGAGAGTGTTGCTATACCACAGGACCCTTGCGGACAAGCTGATGGTAAAATTCCCAGCCGACAGCGCTAGTGGCAGAAGGCGCAGTACCGAGGGCAAGGTAGCAGGGGATGTGCGTAGATCGAGCAGCATGTACATCCCAGGCAGTGCAACAGTCTTTAAGGGCCTGGCCAGCTTTATGGCTCCCCACCAAGACTGTGTCACCGCTCCCCAGTCACGGCTGAGTCGGCGGGAGCACTGTAAAAGGATGGTGAGGGAGTACGTAGCCGATCGCACGACCATCCTTGGTGACGCCTCTGCCCCCTACAACTACTGGGTGTCGAAGCTGGACACGTGGCCTGAACTAGCGCTGTATGCCCTGGAGGTGCTTGCTTGTCCTGCGGCTAGCGTGTTGTCGGAGAGGGTGTTTAGTGCGGCTGGGGGAATCATCACAGATAAGCGTAGCCGCTTGTCAACCGACAGTGCCGACAGGCTAACACTCATCAAGATGAACAAAGGCTGGATTTCCCCAGACTTCTGTTCTCCACCAGCGGACAGCAGCGATACGTAAGCAATACGTAGGCTGCACCCGCGGATGGAAGCTACGTTCTCTCTCACCATCCAAAACGGGGACATTTCTGCTTCATCAATCTGTGTCTAATATTCCTCCTCCTCCTCCTGCTCCTCCTCCTGAAACATCACGTAATCACGCTGAACGGGCAATTTTTCTTAGGGCCACAAGGCTCACTCAAATAATTTTTCAGAACAATTTTTATAAGTTTCAATGCGCTTAAAAGCATTGGAACTTTAACTTGAACCAATTTTTCGTTACACTGGGCTGCCTCCAGGCCTAGTTACCACTTAAGCCACATTAACCAAAGCGATTAATGGGTTTCACCTGCCCTCTTGGCTGGCCATGGCCAATTTTTGGGATGTACATTAGTACTGTTGATACAGCAATTTTTGTGGGCCCTCGCCTACAGTGTAATCAAATTAATTTTTAGCCCACCTGCATTACAGCTGACGTTACCTCAGCTGTGTTGGGCAATGCAATGGGATATTTTTATGTACCGCCGGTGGGTTCCAGGGAGCCACCCATGCTGTAGGTGCACACGGAGTTTTTAATACATCTGTACACTTCTAAAGAACCCCAGTCTGACTGGGGCATGCAGTGTGGGCCGAAGCCCACCTGTATTACGCACGACATTACTACCTCAGCTGTGTTGGGCAATGCAATGGGATATTTCTGTGTACCGCCGGTGGGTTCCAGGGAGCCACCCATGCTGTGGGTCGACAGGGACTTCACAATAGGGAGTTGTACCTGCCTGTGTCTATGAATTAAAAAGCCCGGTCTGACTGGGGCATGCAGACACCTTGACAGAATGAATAGTGTGTGGCACATAGGTTCCCCATTGCTATGCCCACGTGCGCAGCTCCTGATGGCGGTGGCACAGGATTCTATTTCTCATTGCTTCTGTACAGCATTGTGGGCTATCGCTCCGCCACTTTTAAAGAGGGTCGCTGCCTAGCCGTGCCAACCTCTGCAGTGTGTGCCTGCGGTCCCTCGTCATGGCAGACGCAATTCTAAATAGACATGAGCGTGGTGTGGCATGAGGGCAGCTGAAGGCTGCCCAGGGACACTTTGGTGTGCGCTGTGGGGGGGAGGGGGGGCAGTTGGTCAGCATGTAACCCAGGAGAAGTGTCAGTGGAGTGTCATGCAGGCAGTGATTGTGCTTTGTTGGAGGTAGTGTGGTGCTTAGCAAAGGTATGCCATGCTAATGAGGGCTTTTCAGAAAGTAAAAGTTGTTGGGAGGGGGGGGGGGCACTCTTGCCGGTATTGTGGCTTAATAGTGGGACCTGTGAACTTGAGATGCAGCCCAACATGTAGCCCCTCGCCTGCCCTATCCGTTGCTGTGTCGTTCCCATCACTTTGTTGAATTGCCCAGATTTTCACACATGAAAACCTTAGCGAGCATCGGCGAAATACAAAAATGCTCTGGTCGCCCATTGACTTCAATGGGGTTCGTTGTTCGAAACGAACCCTCGAGCATCGCGGGAAGTTCGTTCCGAATAACGAGCACCCGAACATTTTGGTGTTCGCTCATCTCTAGTCCTAACGCTAATACCAGGTGTTTTACTCTTAACCTGGCAAAGTTGGGTACCTACTTGAAGTGTTTTCTCTCCCTGCTATCATAAAAAAATTAATAAAAGTTTTACAATATAGTCTATGTACCCCAAAACAGCACCAATAAAAACTACAGTTCACCATGCAAAAAACAAGCCCTTATACGGCTGTTGGAAAAATAAAAAAGTTATGGCTTTTGAAAGATGGAGATGAAAATCCACCAACGTTGCGTCCTTAAGCCCAAAATAGGCCATGTCCTTAAGGGGTTATAAAAGGGCCTAGATAGCCACTTTTGAAGTGTTTATACATTTTGGGGGGAGTATTTAATATTTATGCACTATTTTATTTTTTAATAGAAATTAAACTATAACTGGGGAGATTCCATTTCCTGGTATCATCATCATTGCCTCAACTCCAGTAGCTCTCCAATTCTCTTCCTGTTTTGCCTTGGCACTGTGCAGACTTTTGATAATGGATAACTATATAGTGGCCCCCAAGGTGGGATGGGGTGGGGGTGAGGGGGCACATGCAGGCCTTTTAGTGGGGGACCTACAGGTGCTTGGGGAATGGTGTCTCAGGTGCCGGACTCCAAGCCATACCAAGAGTAATGGGTCAGGTCACCAGGATAACACATGACTTAGAGAGTCCAACGGTGGGGTAGATGCCGAACAAAGGCACACATGTCCAATGCATCAAATGATCTAATAAGAGGAAGCAAAATGACCCACAGTCACAGAGTCCAAAGAAAATCCTCCAGTTTTGAAGGCTTCCTTGCATCAGCAAATGGGAAGGGAGCAAATGATTGGACCTCTTGGTGGCGCAGGTTCTTTGCTAGTCTTAAACTTTGAGGAAATCTTCCTCATCGGTAAATCATCCAGCTTTTGATCAATCATGGTCAGGATACCGGGCTGTGATGCAATAAGGTGTCCAAAGAGCCTGGTAAAGGCCCTCTTCTGTCACGTATGACTTTTGGCAGTAAAAAGGACCTTTGACATGGATTAGCTTTTTTATACCGGGTGTACATGAGTCCCATCATCTGTATGCCTCACAGGACCAGCTGTGACCAATCAGAATCAAACAATATGGCCTAAGGCCTCATGCTCACGGGTATGCACTGATTCCGCTGCTGAATCCCGCACCGGAATCCACCTGTGCCCGCAGACATGGGCATTAAAAGACAGTTTCTCACCTCTCTGGATCCAGTGTGGGCGGCCGGACCTTCTGTCTTCAGTGTGGCGGATGCGTCTGGCCACGCCGACCAACACTCCTGGCGCATGCGCAGTGCCTTTTTTTTTTTTGAAACCTCTGCTTTCCTGCAGATCCCCGAACAACAACACAGTGACAGCTGTAGGTGTGCCACAGATCGGACAGCTTCCATTGACTGCAATGGAAGCCGTCCCTGCGGGATCCGCAGGAAAATAGAGCATGCTGCGACTTCTTCCCACACGTGTTATCCGCACGTCGGGGAAAAAATCACCTCCGCATGCTTTTAGCTGCTCTGCGGGCGCCCATGTCTCCCTATGGGCAGCTTGATTTGCGGATCTCCCACGCGGGGGCACCTGTGTGGGTTTCGCAAATCAAATCCGCCCGGGTGCATGACGCCTTTGGGTTGAAAAAAAAATCAGCATGGCAATAACTCCTGGCCACTAGAGGTCAGGCAAACCTAACAAACAAAACAACTCTAAGTCTGCTACGTAGTTGACTCCCAATGGACCTAAGGGGATGCGGGAGGGTACCCCCTTACAAGCAGACCTGTATATGAGCCTTAACCAGTATATGTGCATTCAGCTTGTCACACGCTGATCTGATTTAGCTATTGTGTGAGATCTATTGATTTTTGAAATATCTGAGAAGTATAAAAGGAAGACAAGACTACAGGAAGTGTAGTAAGTAGAGATGAGCGAGTATCTCTCCACTCGTCTCTAAAGATTCGGGGGCCGGCGCGGGTGACAGGTGAGTTGTGGCGGGGAGCGGGGGGGAGAGAGGGAGAGAGAGATCTCCCCTCTGTTCCTCCCCGCTCTCCCCCGCCGCTCCCCGCCCGCCGCCGACCCCCAAATCTTTAGAGACGAGCGGGGAGATACTTGGCTAAGGCACTACTCGCTCGAGTAATGTGCCTTAGCGAGTATACTCGCTCATCTCTAGTAGTAAGCCATGTTCAATGTGGCGGATTAATCACAACTAAATTACAGGCATAGAGGATTTAGGAAGTAAAGAAAGCACTATTGCACTGCACGGGGTTAAGTGTGTACCCAAGGAAAAAGGCCTGGATTGCCGGAGTTCGTGGAGAGATGGGTTGTGTAATGGGTTACATGAAAGCGCTCAACATAAAGAAGGTGTGTGCAAAGTGACATATATTTACGGTATATGGATGGAGTAGGCTCGGAAGCTCAGCCTGTGCCATCTGCAGTGGAAGCTAGCTGTGACTGACAGACAGCTCCCTGCTACAACACCAATCCCCAATGTTAGCCCCTTACATGCTGTGATCAATGCTGATTGCAGCATATATGAGGTTAACCGTGGAAGGCTGCTCCCTTAGTGATGTCATCAGCCCTCCACCATTAAATTACAGAGGGCAACTGGAACCCCCAAAGTGGCCTCCAGGTCTGCCATGGCTAGCAATGTCATAGTAAAGAAATAATGCATCTGAGTAATCATGAGATTGCAGGTTCAAGTCCCCTACAGGGACATAAAAAATGTAAAAGGGGAAAGTGTTAAAAAAACACCCTTTCTGTGCACTTTTTTTTCTGGTGGGGAAGGGGGGGATTGTTTTTTAAAAAATAAATATATTTTAAAAACCCAGGTTTGGTTTTTGGTCACATTCATAACGACCTGTACAGAAAATTCAACACACTTTTTTTTTTTTACAAACAATGTAAAAATGAAAATAAGCCAGAATTGTACATTTTGGCTCCGAAAACACGCAATAAAAGGGATTTTAAAAATGCATATGCATCCCAAGATGGTACCAATTAAAACTACAGCTTATCAAAGAAAAAAAAACTAGCCCTCACACCTCCACGCCAATAGAAAAATAAAAAAGTTATGGGTCTTTGAATGCAGCAAAGTGTAAAAAAATATAATAAAAAAATGTTTTTTATTGTGTAAGGGTGCATTCAGACGACCGTATTCACGCCGGCCGATATACAGCGTCTCTCTCTGCACGGGGAGGAGGCTGGAAGAGCCGGGAGCAGTGCTCTGAGCTCCCGCCCCCTCTATACCCCCTCTCCGCCCCTCTGCACTACTTGCAATGAAAGGAGGCGGGATGGGGGTGGGGCTAAGTTTCGGGAATTAGCTCTGCCCCTGTTCCGCCTCTCATCATTGAAAAAAGTGCAAGGGGGTGGAGAGGAGGCAGAGAGGGGATGGGAGCTCAGAGCACTGCTCTCGACTCTTCCAGCCTCCTCCCCCTGCAGAGAGAGACGCCGTATATCGGCCGGCGAGAATACCCGGCCGATATACGGTCATCTGAATGCACCCTTAAGGTGGAAAAACCTACAAAAATATAATTTTGGTATCATTGTAATCATATCAACCAACAGAAAAAAGTTTGATGGATGACAGAAAAAAAACAATGGCAGAATTGGTTTTCGCTCCCACCCCCCAAAAAAATAATAAAAGTTATAAAATATATTATATGCTCTAATAAAATTACAACAAGCCCTCGTACGCCCATTGTAAACAGAAAAATAAAAAAATTATAGCTTTTGAAAAGTGGAGGATAAAATCCCCAAAAATCATTTCGCTCTTAAGTCCAAAATAGGCGCGTCACTAAAGGGTTACGCTAAATACAGTGGCTAGAGCGTATTTTCCTATGTGTGTTTACTGTATGACCCCAGAGACGGCAATCCCATCAAACTCCTCTAAATTGTTACAATCAGTGGACCTTTCCAGTCAAACAGTTTTCTAGATTGGACTGGGTACTAGTTACTAATTCTTCCTTGACTTTATGGTATGCAGACGAGCAAAGTACACAGAAATCATAATGTCCCATAGCAAAACTCAGAAAGCACTTCAGTCTGTCCTGAAAGCTCCGTCACATATATATACTTTATGCTAATGTGTCCACCATATTGTTTTGCATAAATAAAAATAATTAAAGGATCACTTTGGCAAAAACACATTTTTCCATCCATCCCCCCCTCAACTTTTTGTCTGTCAAACTCAGGGGTATCCTCTGTGTATTGCATGCACTGCAGCCTCCTGTTTGATACTTTTCAGGCACCTTCTTGAGGCTAAATTTTTTTACCTTCAAACCAATCCCATAATGCATTAGCCCAATATTAGCAGAAACTATACCATTTTGTCTGTTAGGGGGACAGTTTTATTACCATTACCTTCTATAATATCCTAAATAAGCTATAGACAATAAGCATACAGTCAGGAGGATGAGCTGTGATCTCCTTTATTATATCTGTGTGCCAGGAGCCTCTAATCATCATCTGTAACTGTGACATGAATGCCTGTACTCCCCTCTAGGCAATTACTGTGCTAGAAGTTTGGCAATAGCATCACACGGACTGTGAAATTGACTAGTTTCAGACATCATAACCCCAAGTAGACCTGAGATTATATAACTATCTGAAGAGGAGGAGATTGGGAGTTTCAGAGAGAAGGGAATAACTAACCAAGGTAACACTAGCCAACTTTTATATACGGGGAGATGGCTACATTATGAATGAATAAAAAAAATCTCTGGAGTGGCGCTTTACGGTAGTTGTATAATATTTGTATTAGGCCTCTTTCACATGGGCAACTTTGGCGTCATTGGAATCAGTTTAAAGGGGTTGACCCCTACTGATCATAAAGTTATCCCCTATCCTGTGAATAAGGAATAACTTTATACCTTGACACAACCTCTTTAATGCTGGACTCCCTACCAGTCATGTCCCATGACTCTATGGCAGGTACACCACAGCCAAAGATTGTAAAAGTAAATTTCCCTGTTAATTATATAATACAGGTGATGTACCTGTGCGTTGTACGACGATTTTATGAATAGCAGTCGTTGGATATACAAAGTGGCCACAAAAATGAGCCCAACACTGCACTGTTATGAAAGCTGCCCAAAAGAAAATCTGTGTTGTCCGTAGCAACCAATCACAGTGCAGCTCTTATTTTACCTCAGCAGTATAAGAAATGAAAGCTGTGCTGTGATTGGTTGCTATTGGCAGCAAAAATAAAAGAGGAAGTCGGTGAATTTTTGATTTTTAATTACACCAGTATTGGTCGCTGGAGCTGGAGAACGCTCATGCAAAATTTCACTCAAATCAGACCGGAACTGTGGATTTGTATCCGACACAAACAAACAGCTTTAGCGTTTTATATATAGGACTAGCTTATCCGTCGCGCGTTGCTGCGAAGACAGACATACATACATACATTCGTTTTTATATATCTAGATAACAACCAATCACAGCGCAGCTTTCAAGTTACCGCAGCGTTATAATATATAACAACCAATCACAGCGCAGCTTTCATGTTACTTCAGCAGTATAATATATAGCAACCAATCACAGCACAGCTTTCATGTTACCTCAGCAGTTTAAGAAATGGCAACCAATGACAGCACAGCTTTCATGTTACCTCAGCATTCTCAATATCCAGCAATTGTCTTGCGAAACGTTCGGCGGATGCATCATTTTGTAGTTGAACACGCATCCCGTTGCTCGTAATTCCTTTTGCTTTCGTGCTTGAGATGGAAATCAAACGATCTTTGTCTGGGAGGCATAACTGTCGACGATACTCGCACGCGCGCCACCTATCGTAGGATAGTTGTACTATGCCAGTAATCTTCCCAGGAGTGTACTCAGCAACTTCCCAAAGTCTCATGGCGATTATATGAATAGTGTAGTAATGCATAAAGAACAGACAGTCATTCATTTATATATATAAATGAATGACTGTCTGTTCTTTATGCATTACTACACTATTCATCCGATTGCCATGAGACTTTGGGAAGTTGTTCAGTACACTCCTGGGAAGATTACTGGCATAGTACAACTATCCTACGATAGGTGGCGCGCGTGCGAGTATCGTCGACAGTTATGCCCCCCAGACAAAGATCGTTTGATTTCCATCTCAAGCACGAAAGCAAAAGGCATTATGAGTAACGGGATGCGTGTTCAACTACAAAATGATGCATCCGCCGAACGTTTCGCAAGACAATTGCTGCATATTGAGAATGCTGAGGTAACATGAAAGCTGTGCTGTGATTGGTTGCTATTTCTTATACTGCTGAGGTAACATGAAAGCTGTGCTGTGATTGGTTGCTATATATTATACTGCTGAGGTAACATGAAAGCTGTGCTGTGATTGGTTGCTATATATTATACTGCTGAAGTAACATGAAAGCTGCGCTGTGATTGGTTGTTATATATTATAACGCTGAGGTAACTTGAAAGCTGCGCTGTGATTGGTTGTTATCTAGATATATAAAAACGAATGTATGTATGTATGTCTGTCTTCGCAGCAACGAGCGACGGATAAGCTAGTCCTATATATAAAACGCTAAATCTGTTTGTTTGTGTCAGATACAAATCCACAGTTCCAGTCTGATTTGAGTGAAATTTTGCATGAGCGTTCTCCAGCTCCAGCGACCAATACTGGTGTAATTAAAAATCAAAAATTCACCGACTTCCTCTGTTATTTTTGCTGCCAATAGCAACCAATCACAGCACAGCTTTCATTTCTTATACTGCTGAGGTAAAATAAGAGCTGCACTGTGATTGGTTGCTACGGACAACACAGATTTTCTTTTGGGCAGCTTTCATAACAGTGCAGTGTTGGGCTCATTTTTGTGGCCACTTTGTATATCCAACGACTGCTATTCATAAAATCGTCGTACAACGCACAGGTACATCACCTGTATTATATAATTAACAGGGAAATTTACTTTTACAATCTTTGGCTGTGGTGTACCTGCCATAGAGTCATGGGACATGACTGGTAGGGAGTCCAGCATTAAAGAGGTTGTGTCAAGGTATAAAGTTATTCCTTATTCACAGGATAGGGGATAACTTTATGATCAGTAGGGGTCAACCCCTTTAAACTGATTCCAATGACGCCAAAGTTGCCCATGTGAAAGAGGCCTAATACAAATATTATACAACTACTGTAAAGCGCCACTCCGGACATTTTTTTTATTCATTCATAATGTAGCCATCTCCCCGTATATAAAAGTTGGCTAGTGTTACCTTGGTTAGTTATTCCCTTCTCTCTGAAACTCCCAATCTCCTCCTCTTCAGATAGTTATATAATCTCAGGTCTATTTGGGGTTATGATGTCTGAAACTAGTCAATTTCACAGTCCGTATGATGCTATTGTCAGACTTCTAGCACAGTAATTGCCTAGAGGGGAGTACAGGCATTCATGTCACAGTTACAGATGATGATTAGAGGCTCCTGGCACACAGATATAATAAAGGAGATCACAGCTCATCCTCCTGACTGTATGCTTATTGTCTATAGATTATTTAGGATATTATAGAAGGTAAGGGTAATAAAACTGTTCCCCTAACAGACAAAATGGTATAGTTTCTGCTAATATTGGGCTGATGCATCATGGGATTGGTTTGAAGGTAAAAAAATTTAGCCTCAAGAAGGTGCCTGAAAAGTATCAAACAGGAGGCTGCAGTGCATGCAATACACAGAGGATACCCCAGAGTTTGACAGACAAAAAGTTGAGGGGGGCATGGATGGAAAAATGTGTTTTTGCCAAAGTGATCTCTTATATATATATATATATATATATATATATATATATATGAGACATCAGGAAGTGAGAGAATTAGATTCCGTCCGTAAAATTTGGACGCTAATTCTTTTGCGCTTAGAATTGAATAATCGAGTTGGGACCCTTTAACTTTTCCTATTTATGACATAATCAATGCTCATGCCAAATTACATCAGGAAGTGAGAGAATTAGATTCCATGTGTAAAATTTGGACGCTAATTCTTTTGCGCTTAGAATTGAAAAATCGAGTTGGGACCCATTAACGTTTCCTATTCATGACATAATCAATGCTCATGCCAAATTTCAAGTTTCTATGACATTGGGAAGCGAGAAAATTAGATTGCGTACGTAAAATTTGGACGCTAATTCTTTGGCGCTTAGAATTGAATAATCGAGTTGGGACCCATTAACTTTTCCTTTTTATGACATAATCAATGCTTGTGCCAAAGTTCAAGTTTCTATGACATTGGGAAGCGAGAAAATTAGATTCCGTACGTAAAATTTGGACGCTAATTCTTTTGCGCTTAGAATTGAATAATCGAGTTGGGACCCTTTAATTTTCCTATTTATGACATAATCAATGCTTGTGCCAAATTACATCAGGAAATGAGAAAATTAGATTCCGTACGTAAAATTTGGACGCTAATTCTTTGGCGCTTAGAATTGAATAATCGAGTTGGGACCCATTAACGTTTCCTATTTATGACATAATCAATGCTCGTGCCAAATTTCAAGTTTCTATGACTTTGGAAAGTGAGAGAATTAGATTCCATACGTAAAATTTGGACGCTAATTCTTTTGCACTTAGAATTGAATAATCGAGTTGGGACCTATTAACTTTTCCTATTTCTGACATAATCAATGCTTATGCCAAATTTCAAATTTCTATGACATTGGAAAGTGAGAGAATTAAATTCCGTACATAAAATTTGGACGCTAATTCTTTTGCGCTTAGAATTGAATAATCGAGTTGGGACCCATTAGCTTTTCCTATTTATGACATAATCAATGCTCGTGCCAAATTTCAAGTTTTTATGATATCGGGAAGTGAGAGAATCGGTGGCAATGATGGAAATCGAACGATCTACGTGGGGGGGGCGTAACTGTCGACGCTCGCACGTGCGCCATTTATCATAGGATAGTTGTACTATGCCTATAATCTTCCCAGGAGTGTACTCAACAACTTCCCAAAGTTTCATGGCGATCGGATGAATGGTGTAGTAGCACATAAAGGACAAACAGACAGACACGCAGACACGCATACATTCAATTTTATATATATAGATGATACATTAATAGAATGGTCCCACAAAGTGTTTGTTACATGCTGCCGCCTGACCATTAAGCATGAACAGTCACTAATCATTAGTGAGTCGCTACTAGCCGACACCTTCAGCCTCATAGTGGCCGCAGTACTGTTGTATCTTGTCTCCACCAGAAGAATGGGTGGAGATGAGATGCACACTAACAAGCAATGCCCACAACTTGATTGGCTGGGCCCTGCCGCTCTCTCTTGTCCCCTTACCGGCTTCTGCGCTGTCAGTGTCCTCGCTGGCTTCACATATTGCAAGCATTATGCAAGACTGGAGAAGCCAGAGCGCCGGGGGCCAGTGACACCCCACGCTCTCCCTTCTCCCCTTCACAGATCCTGCGCTGTCAGTTTCCTTGGTGCCGTCACATATTGCAAGCATTATTCAATGTCGTCGAGGAGAGAGACAGCGGGTGACCGACTTTGGCGTAGCAGGGACGGGAGACGGCAGAGCGCCGGGGGCAGTGCCAGCGAGCGGGGGGATCAAAGGTACCAACGGCCACAGGGAAGAAGCTCTGCGGCCACTGCGAACCTACGAGCCCACAACGTCAGGAGTTTGACAGCAGGGCCGACACCGGCAGGGCAGAAGGTTTCCAGGCACTGTGGAGCTACGAGCTCACAGTGGTGCCGCCTTCAGGGGTTTGCCACCCTCAGAACTTGACAGCGGGGGAATGTCATGGACGGGAGGAGGGAACAGACACCGCCGAAACTGGAAGAGCTAATTATCCGGCAAAGCCAATCAAGTTGTGGGCGTTGGTTTTGGGCGTGCATCTTGTCTCCACCCATTCTTCTAGTAAAGACAAGATACAACAGTACCAGTGGCCGCACTATATACATGCAATAGCTGTGCTATGAACACTTCATGGGACACACAATAAATCTGATCTCCTCATGCCCTTGTACTCACTCTTTGGTAAATCAATCCCTCTTTCTACCAATATAAATTATGCTAAACTATGTGCAGCCCCTTTGTAAATGAAGAGTTTGGAGGAGACCATTGAACAGTTTTATTCCCGTATACTCTGGACAACTGCTGCTATGTGATCTTCAGAAGTCCAAGTTTTCTTCTTGCAGTCGCACGCTCTGGTTATGTCTCATGCAGGAGGTATCTGATCATCGTCTGGGGAATCTCTAAGCGGTGAAGATGTTGTATCTTTCCCTCTTGTCTCACCAATGTCAGGATAGTCAGACGGCACTGCGACATCAGAGACTTTGGATGCACTGCGAAGTGACAGAAATGAATACTTTTAAAAATATATCACGATCGACATATTCCTGCAGCCAAAAAATCCATCATGAACCCGTGGCAAAATCTGCACGTGTTACATGTGGATTGCCACGGAATTCACCCCATGCAGTATGAATAGTAAAATCCATAACAAAAATACGTAGAATAGATTGATATCATGTGGATATGAAATCTGCAGGGCAGGTCGATTTACGCTGCCAAATTTTGTTTTATGCAGCCTATATATGGTAAAATCTCATCCACTACGCTGCTGCTATAAATGCGGCAAACTTTCCACGCACAATTCAGTGGCGAAAAATCGGTGGCATTTAAAGAGGTTCACAACTTTAGGGTGCAAAATTTCACATAGGTCCTAATGTGTGAAAACACAACTCTAAACTGTCTAAACTTTGCCACTCTTCCAAGTTACACTCCTTGACTTTGAAACTGCCGCTGTCATCCACTGCAGCATGTGACATGGTGAGTCAGCTAATTAGGGCACGTCTACGCCATAACTTCCTGTCATGCAGGTGCGTATGCGCTACTCTGTAGCACCATCCTGGGGCGCAAGTGCAGAGACCAATATTCCTAGTGGCACAGGCCGAGTTGTGTAAGCAGCTGTGTACATCCTAGCCCTAGAAGAATGGCGCATGTGCAGCTGCTTATTCAACTCGGACTGTACCGATAGAAATACCGGTGACTGCGTTTGCACCCCGAGACATAGTAACATAGTATGCACGAGGCTGAAAAAAAAAAATGTCCATCCAGCTCAGCCTATTTTCCCCCTCCCCACCCCCTTGTTGATCCAGAGGAAGGCAAAAAAAAACACTGAGACAGATGCCAATTTACCCCATTTTACGGGAAAAAATTCCTTCTTGTCTCCATAATGGCAATCAGAATAATCCCTGGACCCGGATCAACATCCCCTCTGGTTATTTAATGTCTACATCCTGCAATCTCGTAGCGCTCCAAAAAGACGTCTAGTCCCCACTGAAACTCCTCCATTGAGATGACGCTATAGAGCAGAAAGATTTCAAAACTTAGTCAAAACTATGCCATGATGAATTGCTGTGGTTCTCAAGGCCAAAGTGGATTCAACATGGCCGTTCAGTGTTTTTTCATACATGTCATTATGCCTCTTCCTTTGGAAACACAGTGTACCCGATTCCCGATGGCTAAAACTTGCATACGTGCAGATGGCAAGTACACTGTGTTTTAATGGAGGAGGCATGAAGACGTGTTTGGTGACAGGCCCCACCATCTGGATCCATGTTATGGAGGAAAATGGAACCATGGAAAACGGGACACATCTTCAATAAAAAGTATATTACATAAAGCCATCATTGGCAATCATTGGTAAATTGTACCAATAGAGTGGCCAACCCCTTTAAGGCACAGCTATTATTAATGACCTTACATCCTTCGTACTTACCCCATAAGCTTCTGTATGATTTAAATGATTTTCCCACAGCCCATGCCATAACCCCTAGGAACTCCACTTATCCAAAATCTGCCATGTGTGAACACACCTTTAAAATTTAAGCTGCTACTTATGCTTTTAGAGAAGCGCTTTTCTCTAGCTGAACATTTTTATTACATGTCAATCAAACTAGAAAACAAAAGGAAAACTGGTGGGGGTCTAAATATTATTAGAGCCCATTCTTGAGATCCCCATCAAAAAATTGGATTTTTCTAGACATAGCCACCTCTCCACTAAAAATGGCGTCAAAGTTGCCAAGCCTCCACCAATTTTGCTTTTATGGCATGTCCGATTGGCACTTATTGCATTTTATAAGGACACTTGTATTTGTTTGCAAGGACTCTTCATTGCAACTTCAACAATTACCTCTTTCTCTCGCCAGAAGTTCCATTGCCTCTTGATTGGGGAATGACTTAGAAATGTGCATATCCGGCAAATAGACATTCGCTCCAAAATCAATAAGTAACTTCATAAATGATGTCCTACATCCATGTTTGAGGCACACATCTAGTACTGTTTTAGGATGTTTTATCCTTCTAAGA
Organism: Eleutherodactylus coqui; assembly: GCF_035609145.1. NCBI lineage: Eukaryota > Metazoa > Chordata > Amphibia > Anura > Eleutherodactylidae > Eleutherodactylus > Eleutherodactylus coqui. The sequence goes on from NC_089846.1 coordinate 103,819,019, forward strand.
AGTTTCTCATCTGTGCAGTTGTAATCTGGGTCAGCCCCACAAAGGAGCAAGGTCCTAAAACACTCCAAGTGCCCATAGACAGCGGAGAGGTACAACGGTCCTGTAGTTGTTGCAATGTTTGTAGCCCAGTCAGGTAACTTGCATTTGACATTGGGTTCCGCACCGTAATCTAATAGTTCTCTTAGGATACTGACGTTGCCTTCTCTGGCGGCATTCAGTACCGGAGTGCAGTTGTTATAGACACTTCCCGATGGACAAGCTCCAGCCTTGAGTAACTCTCGGACACAATCAAAATGGCCAGCACTGACTGCCGTGAATAAAGGAGTTTGGGCCTTCACATCTAAGATGTCCACTTCTGCCCCATTAGCCAGGAGTATCTTCAAACATTCCAGAGAGCCTTTGGAGGCAGCTAAGCGAAGAGGCGTTACTGGAACACCCCAGCCACTTGGACTGTTGATCATTTGCTTATATTTGTATTCTGAAAGCAGACTTGTTAAGTATTCGGGGTTATCCATGGTCACCGCCAAATGTAATTCACGACTCTCTTCAGCTGCCTGCTCGCCTTCTTCTCTTGGCCTTAGAATGGAAAACATCTTTGTGATATCCATGATGCTCATCTTCAGACATCTGCAGATTACCATTTTCCAGATCAATAATAGATGTTAAGGCTACGAAAAAAAAAAGTAAATATTTTTAGTCAAATTACTCCACAATGGAGAGTTTTTTTAGGACATCAAGTTTTCATTCATTGTATCATTTTGTGGCGTTCGTTTGAGGACAAATTCTGATGACTGAGAAACTAATTCAAATAATGGGCAGCTTGGAACTTCTGCGTGAATTCTGTGACAAAATTTATAAGCTCCTTTTGGACTCATTTAGGACTACAGCGAAGCTGTGGACCTCTGTAGAACTTCTGGTGACTCAGATATATGTAAGAAGGTCTCATCTCTACAAGTTTATGGACCGTCTTCATTTGTCCTGCATGAATCGGAGAGAACCCAATGAAGGATGAAAGGGCAGGACGCTCTACAGAGAGCACCAGAATTTTCATTTTAGTAATCTTTGGGGGACTTCATAGCTGGTGGTTTTATAGAGCTGTCCATACCCACTCCATAAATCTTGGAAGATCCCGTTGTTTTCATAGGGACCTGCCAAAAATATGAAGTATATGAGAGCAGCCTGAAAAAAGTCATTATCTGCTCCCAGGGGAAACAAGGATGGTTTGGATTTCCCCTTTGGACCCACTCTCGGTCAGCAGCTTATTTCCTTTCTTTGCTATTTCTGCGTAACTTTTTATGTGATACCTGTGAAGGTAACTATTTTTATTTATAGCCAGTTCAATAGGAATTTATCAGCTACTTTTAGCCCTATGAGCTAAGCTTATGGAGTGAAACTAGGTGACCCATTGAGTTACTTCCACTAGTATCAGCACTGAAAGCTGCCGCTGAATACATAGGGGGGCTCCATTAAGTAGTCCACCCATTATAAAGTTAGAATGGGCAGGCTACTTAGCAGCCTTGCTCAATGTATTTAGAGGTAGGGGAACCGCAGGGAAACAAGGATAACACTTACATCCCTTGACTCAGTGCGGGTCACCTACTTCCAGCCCCTAAGCTTAGCTCATAGGACTAAGTAGATTCACTTTTTCTTTCTATATTCTAATTACTATGGCAGTAAGGTCAGATCATACCTTCTTGCTACAGTTGCTTTTTTCAGCAGAAAAAGCCACACTGGAGCTGAGAAAATTGAGAATGATTATCTCTCATCCTTGGGGTTTGCTGTTCGCATGAGGCAACCGTGCCGAACATTCAATATACGACTTGACTATGTTTGTTCTTTACACTCAGCTCATTGGCTATTTGACTTTGAGCTGAAGACTTATAATTGGAGACAGATAGATGCCTTTACATAGAACAATTATTGCTCAAAAAAATCGTTGGATCACTCGAATTTGAACGCTCAGTGTAAATATGACTGAATGATGAACGATAATTCATTCATTTTATGCAGGCATCAAAATCGTTGTTGGCTCATTCAATAATCCAGTTTAAACACTGATCATTCAGTCCTTCTCTTCACTTATACAGCAAACTGAATGATCCCGTAATAAAAAAATCCCCAAAACGATTTATCTTTGTATTTAAATTGGCGGCCGAGTAAACAAACAAACAATTTCCTGCCCGGTGTAAAGCCGGTCTCACACAAACGGGTCGGATTCCGCATGCAGGAGCCTGCAGTGGAATCCAGCACCGAGTGCTGCCGGCATCCACGCGTACCTTCATTTATCTATACTGCGGATGGTCCGGACAGCTTGCCATCGGTCATGCATAGTACAGATTTTTCTTTAAAATCACTGCTTTTCCCGTGCTGTCGCTAAGCGATGACATGGGTACCCAATCCGGAATGGAAGTCCGTAATGACTTCAATGGAAGCCGTCCGCACAGAATCCAGACAAAAAGAGAGCATGCTGTGATTTTATTTCCGCAAGTGGAAATCGGAATTGCTGTCCGCTCATGCCAGCGGACATCCCCATGCTCTATTCTTGTTAATGGGTGCGGAATACCGCGGATTGTCCACACAGGCGACGATTCTGCTATCCAAATCCTGTCGCCTAAAAATGCCCTGAGGATTTGCTACCTGACAACCCTATTTAAAAGGCTGCTGCATTGAGGCAGTTTATCCCTAGGAAGCATTCTGTCTATGACTTCACAATTGATTGGAACTTTGCTGATAACAGAGATAAGGAGAGACTTCTTGGCCATTCCCTATCAACGTCTTAATTATCAATCTAAAGAAAGATGTAGGAGAATAAACTGGTAATTCTTGTGCTTACTACTATTATGTAATTATATGGCATCAATATACTTCTATAAGTAATAAGTGATTCAGATTACTAAACTATTCACTTTTTAAGATCGTTAAATTAAAGGGATCATCAAGAAAGGCACAGTCTATATGCCCCATTAGGAGTCAGGCCCAAAGTTATCATTGACCACACCTCGGAGATAGTTGACAACAGATTCCTCCGACTCCAACATAAACCCTACACTCAACACTTGGTCAAGTGATACTATGTGATAACAAAGACCTATTGATACAGTGTAATAGTGGTGTAGAAAACACGTGTACTCCTCATGCTTGTTTGCTTGAAATAATATTAAAAGTGTGCATCTGGTGGTATTAATAACGGAGAGGTAAAAACAGCAGAATTTTGCCTGGATTTATATACAAAAAGGTAACAAAAAGTATATCTGTGATGTTATACATTATGTTCCGATTGCTTAGATTTTTTAGCTAACTTTTTTTTAATCCCCTTTAGTAATCTCCATTGTTAATAAAGTGAATTAGTTCACTTATTTGTTTTATGTTTTAAATGTAACAAATATTATTATTATTACTACTGAATAAATCCTGCAATACTTGTATTGCGACTCATTCTCATGTTCCATTTAAATTTCCATGTAATCTCCGTCCCATTCTTCCCCATGGATCTAGTTTGTCCAACTGAAATATGAATGTAAATACCCCTTTATGAAAAATTCTGCAGAAAATTGCAATGATATATAAATATATATATTAGGTGTTGGCAGCCAGTGCCAGTCTATAGCACTGGCCTGTAAAATACTGTAAATGACACTAATTACATTTCTTTCATTTAAGCCACTGATTAGAAATACAACATACTCACGGGTCTCTCAGGCCAAGATGTAATAATAATAAACCCTCAATGTGTCCACCCGGAGGTAATTGTCTCTTACCTTTATGAGCTGTGTGATGAGTCGAGTCAATGCAATTGTCCAGGGGGGGATAACATCCTGAAGCCCAAGTTGCCAACCTCACATTTCTTCCTGCCGCTCTTACCAGGCAGGATCCAATAATTAACCAAACTAGTGCGGGACTGTAACGGCAAGTGACTAAAACAAACTTCCAACAAATGGATAAGGACTGAGCTAAAAATACTTCTGGAGAGGCTCTGCTCGCCATGTCCATTCTTGGATAGCTGACCTCACTAGATGGGTAAATATAGAGAGGGGCTTGGCAGGTGCTCATTCTAGTGCTAGGATCTACACAGTGAGACAAGGGGCATGGGGGCAGACATTGTTATTTACAGCTTCAATTACAGACAGCTGATTTACCCTTCCCTACAAGTATACGGACCGAATGCATGACACCAATCTATTGTATCAACACATTTATAGATGCAATTGTAAGATTTTACTGGTACAGTATTCAAAAAACAATTGTAAACTGTGTTCCACCTGGTCCACTGGGTCCACCAAAGGAACACCACTCTAAAAGGATCATCAAGGACTGATTGGTACTTTATAAAGAATCCCACAAAAAGTTATAAAACTCAATAGCCAGTGCTTCATAAGACTGGTTGGACCTTGAAGATCCTCTCATGTGCCAGTCCAATCCTGAGTATAGATATATTTGATGTCACTACAAAATTATTAACCTTTGCTCCCTAACCCTCCTGGTCACTTCTATGGTGTATGCTCTAATAATATAATTACCACAATGATAAATATGTATTATGAATATCAGTTTGGGGTTTGTATGAGAGATATATTAGGGTGCTTTCACATCTTTGTTGGGGGTTCCGTTTTTCTGCTCCATTCGGGGAGCATGAAAAAGGAATCCCCTGACCAAACGCCTCGGTCTTACGATGGAACAAAACAGCACCGAATGGGGTCTATTCGGTTTTCGCTCAGCTGCCGCTATTTTGTCCCGGGTCTCTCTCTGGCCGGAGAGTCCAACGTAGATGTGAAACCACCCTTACTAGATTTTCTCTTTTCTACACTACATTTTGTACTATTTTGTTATTACCACTATTTCAGTTCTGGTCTCTAGAGATTAGTCCCTATAGGCTGAGTAGCAGAAATGATCTGCATTGGGGATTTTTTTTTTGCTACCCACTGACTTATTACATCATTAAAAAATATTTTGCATGTCGGAATCCCTTTCCTTTTACTTCTTGCAATGTCCTCTGCTGAGGTGGCTTGAAGATCAGCAAATATTGAGCTGTCTGTGATTGTCCTTATGCAGTACTGTGCAAAAATGATGCAAAAAAGTATGCTTTCAAAAATAGAAGTGTTAATAGTTTTTTTTCCCTTTACTCATATTTACTTAAAGGGGTTTTCAAGGGTTCGAAAAACACGGCTCCCCGAATGGAGTAGGAAAACGGAACCCCTGATGCAGATAAGATAGCACGCTTAAACCAAAAATTTTAGTACAAGATGTGTCCTCCTTTCTATTGCTTAGTTGCTTCCCCCTCCTAGGGCTCTTTCACACCAGCGTATATCAGCTGCCGTTTTCATGGCTGACCATTATACGCTACAATCTGATGCATTGGATTCCAATGCATCAGATCACATGGCTGTATTCCCACTACGTAAAAGCACCCAGCCACGCCAATATAGCGCCGGGCGTTTTCATGCCAGGTCGAAAAGATAGTCCTAAAACTATCTTTCCGGACGGAATACATCAGCCACTGCATGGACTCCTATGTGAGCCAATGACAGCAGGCGGAAAAAGAAGGTGGGAGGGAGTTTAGCAGTGTGACTGCTAAACTCCCTCACTCTTATCTCCTCCCCTCTGGTTGTTTGCAATGGGAGGGGGCATAGCTAAGCTCCGTCCCCTCCCATTGCTAGCTGCTGAGAAGGGGCAGGTGCTTAGCCCATGCCCACTCCCATTGCAAACAGTGGAGGTGAGTCGGGAAGGGGAGGCAACAGCATTGCGGCCTCGGCGTATATGCGCTGGGGCCCATGCTGTCTGAACGGGCGCACAAACGTTAGATTTCTGCACCCATTTACGCAGGGGCGCACGTAAAAACGCCAAGACCGTGTAAAAGAGCCCTTAGGCATCGATTCCACCAGTTTTCTACACACCACCTTTCACTTCTTGATCCTGGAACAGATCTTTGTTTTTCCAATTAATTTGCACAGTACTGTAACATGTGAGTCGGTGCCTGTACTGTATCTATCCTTAGGTCAGGCCATGTCTCCTCTGCTACATGTAGTGCTCCAGCCTCCGGTGAGGTTTGTGAAGTACAACTGAGTTTGGTGCTGTGACTGCTAAATGTCACTTTGAAGGGAGATGTGATAGCCAGAGTGACATAGCCGTTATCTTCTTCAGCTGGCCTGGGCCACTGACGATTGCCATGTAACTGGTTGTGCTGCACTTCTACAGTATGGATTATTCAATATTCTGGTCTAAACTTTGTGATTAGAGATTGCTATAAAATAGCAATAGCTTTTACTTAAAGAGGACCTATTACATCCTCCAAGGAGTGGGATCAGCTGCATATATTTACAGCTGCATCCCTACCGATTTCTCTGGTGTTTTTTCCCCCGTTGACCCTGCAAATCACTTGTTACTTTCCATGTCGAACACTGGTCAAGTGAGCGGTGTCCACCACAGTGCTGACGAAATGTTACATCATCCACTGACACTGAGTGGTGGAGGCGACCCACCTGACAGGAGACTAGTGTCGGGCGCGGGAAGTAACCAGAACTTTTACAAGAAAATAGAAGGGGGTTCAGAATAAAAATAGAACTTCTAGAGAGATTACTGGGGACGTGGCTGTAAACCCCAATTCACATCTGCTTTGGAGGTTTCATTCTGAGCCTCTGGCACAGATCCAGCAAAAAATCCAGGACAGAATAGAGCGCAGCATGTTGCACTATTTTGTCCAGTCCAATGCATGTGTTGAATCTGGAGGTCCTAGCATTTTTGTTGTTCTGCTATGCAGAATGGGGCTGAACAATGGAAATCTCCTGGAACAAGTGCTTAGTTTCTTTAACCCCTTAATGATAGGTTCATTTTATGCCCAAAGATCTAAAAAAAATCCTAAAATATTGGTTTTGTCATCACATTCCTAGAGCCATAACTTAATCTGTCCATCGACATAGCCATATGAGGCCAATATATAAAAAGTGGTATCTGTGCAAAGAGGTGTATATGCTATGTAATGCTTGTTGCAGCTACCAAGTCATTTGGCACAAAGAACTAAATAAATAAAATATTTAACATAATGAAATATTTATTTATGCAGCCATATAAACGAGTTGTATTTTTTGGGAACATGTATAACTTTTTACATTTTTTTTTTTTTTTTGGGGGGGGGGGGTAATTGCAAAAGAAAATCCTCCATTGGTTTTTATTTAAAGGGAACCTGTCAGTCCTCACAGCACCTTAAATTACGTTATGGTTCAGTTAGGGAACATGACAAGGAGCTGGGTGCTGTAGTTTTTTATACTTACAGCTCCCACAACACACTGCTGTCGCCTACCAAAGATTTTGCGGTGCTCAAAAAACAGACTTTTTTCAGATTCCTGTTTCCACAGTCTCCCATACAAGTCTATGGAAGAGTGCGCACACGACAACAAAAAGCAGTCAGATTGTGATCACTTTTTATTCCATTTTTTTCTAGAGGCAAGATTAACAAAATATGCAATTCTGATATATTTTTTTTGCGGTATTCACCGTGCGGTATTAATATGTCAAATTGTGTTTCTGGTTGGTACCGTATGGTGAGCCATATGATTTTTTTGATCCCTTTCTATTCAATTTTTCGTGAGGCAATATATACAAAATTAGCCATTTTCACCATGTTTATTATATTATAACAAATGTATAATAAATTTGTGATAATTAACATTTTTTTACATAGTAAAAGGAAATTTGGCGTTTTGACTTATATATTTTTTTTTTACACTTTTTAAAAACCTTTTATATTTGTCTGACCATGGGACTTGAATGTCAGTACGTGTGATCATTAGTATGATACACTACTATACTGCAGTCTATTATATTGGTTGAGCCTCATAGGCCACTGTAGTCGGCAGTTCCAGAGGCCAACTTAAAGCCTCCCAGTGTAAGAGCAACCCATCGGTACCCTGTGATCACATCACGTCTGATGGGTGACAGGAGCCCCTCCTCTTTGTCGGCCTTTGACATTCAGCAGTCACGATGAATGTAGCATATAAAAGGTTTTAACAGCAAGGATAGGTGACTTTCTTCAGTCCCCGCTGTTCATTCATGTGCCGGGCTGTCATCTGACAGCTGGGTGTCCTACCGCCACGGGAGATGCAGTGCTGCTAAAAAGGCGCATGCATCAGGATAAAGTCCATTACTAAAAATGCATATGGGCGGTCACTAAGGGTTTAAGTACCTATGAGTGGGTAGGATACCCTGAAGACACACCCAGTGTTGAGATGCAGTGTGGTCCATTATGTTTGTGGGGATGACAATGTAATAAACATACCCCATATGTGTTCAAGCTATCAATAGCAGGCAGCTAACCAACTTGCTGATGGTTTCCATGTGGCAACAGGATTTTTGCACTATAGTGTAAACAAACTGAAAATACAATAATCAATATACTGTATGTAATAACAAGATTCTACACGTGTCAAGATAGCCAAAGGTAATAAAATCGGCAGCTGTCATCTCAGTATGTTATATAGATGCTTTGCATTTTTTCCTTATACCGGAGTAAATCCAGTAAAACAGGTGCAAACTATTAAAGACAAATAGTTCGAGTAGTTGGCATAGTCTAAGGGAATCCGGAATGGCTGGACAAACCATTTACTAATGAGGTATGCTCACACTTCTTCCTATACTCTGTGCAGCTTCTTGGAAGAGGTCAGATACACTTGCTGTATACTTAAGGACATGAATAACATAGAAGGTAGATTAAAGGGAATATATCGCATATATTGTTTTTATGAAGTAAAACCAGATAGAAAAACATTTTCCATTTTTCTAACCTGTTTTTATTTTCTGATAGTAGAATTTTTTTATTCTGGAGTCTGTACATGACTATGGGGGTGGCCATCTTGCCTGAACAACATTTAACAGCATTCAGAGATACTTTACAGCAGCTTCATGGGCCATTCAAACAATGGAGAGATCCATTGACTTGCATGGGAGGCTGTTCTAGACACGCTGTGACCAGAAATTATTGTGGAGAGAGGGGGAGTAGATAGATTGCGACTAGTTTTGAATATAGATTGCAGCCACAAAAAAAAAAAAAAAATCAATAATTATTTAACATAGGTTTAACACAAAAATGCGATTCATATAATAGGTCATTTTTTGAGGACGCATTTCCCTTAAGGCCCTTGAAAAGAGGACAGCGATTCAGACCTGTTGTAGGACTCAACGCTACAGGAGAGCTACTTTATCATAAACCAAGGGACTGGGGAATCGGCCCAAGAGACGTTAACAGAACTAGAATAATAAACAGCAGGCTCTTTTGTGTTGGGTGGCTGTTCCACTATAAGGGGGCAGCGGCAGTGCAAGGGCTTGTTGTGCAGTAAAATGATGACTTGTGTTAGGCTTGTGATTTGCAGAGCTGAGCCTTTGTTGTCTGGTGCCCTGTGAGGTACTTTGTAATTTTGACAGGTTGTCAGATAGCTCCACGGATGATGTGGGCAATTATTGGTTGAGCATGGGTAAGGACAGTTAAAGGGGTTGTTTGCTTTTCTTTCACTGATGACCTATTTGCTGGATAGCTCATCGGTAGTTGAGGGACGGGGGTCTGCCGCTGTCCAGTGCAGTGAGCCGGATGTTGTCATAGTCAGGCAGGGAAAGAAGTGCCAGAGCCAGCTTCACTCTCATTGAAATCAAGGGTAGAGCCACACAACTGCGACACTTCCTGCTTGCAGCGTCACATCCAGTCCTGACCAGGAGATGGGCAGGAAGTGACGCTTCCTCCCATCCGCTTACGACCAAGTGCGTCTGCTGCACAGGACGGCGAGCCAGATGATCAGCTGATGGACAAGGGTCCCGAGCGGCCAATCCCCATCCATCAACTACTAGTAGGTCATTAGTAGAAAAAAAAAAAAAAAGGGCAGACAACCCTTTAATTAAAATTTCTTTAATTTCTGTCCATGATTATCTTTAAAGGGGTATTTCCATTTTATACACTAATGGGACCTGCATCTAACTCTAGAACAGGAGTTCCTGAACCCCCTTTTTGGCTGGCGAGACAAATGTTGGCTGCTACATCCAGACACAGAAGTAATAGAAAGGTGGCTGTAGCGGGAAGGGAGTCTGGGGACCCCTGTTGTGGAGTTAGGTGGGGTCTCATTAATATCCAGGATGGAAATACTCTGGAAATGGTTTGCTTTGCTAGATCCCAGTTTGCACTTTACCAATCCCCTGGTCATAATATTACCCCACAGTGTAGGATTGCCTAAAACAACCTAAAAGGCATGGGTTTGGGACTATGAGAGTAACTAAGACAAGATAGCGCTTACTTAAACTTTTACTCATATTCTGTGTATGGCTGCAAAAGACAAAGATCCGTTCAGTGGTCATCAATGTGTTATTGGGGGTGGGAGGCCAAACATTGATGACCTACCCACTTCTTAGGTGTAAATACTCTCGACCTCAAACATTGAATTTACATTTGTCTTAATATACAACTATTGACAGATCCAACATTGGAGACAATTTAGTGAATGAACCCAAAAGAAGTCAGGACAAGGTTATTTTTAAAAAATGTTGAAAATGTTTTAATTTTTTTTGTTAAGAAAGACAGACAACAGTAACATGGAGGATCCAAACAGTGCAACTGATATACAGGACTTTCATACAAGGCATTTACAACATTGGCAAAGTTCACTGATCCCTACCATATTCTAGTTTGAAAACGAATCAAAACGTATTTAATAGACTTTACGTTCATTGTGTAGAATATCCCATCGTCAAAAATTGTAACAAGAAATACTCTTGAAAGTACTGCAAAATATTCCAGACAATAAGTATTTATACATGGCGGCAATCACTCCTTAAAGCGACCCTCTGATCCCAAGACATCGGTAGGGAGGGGTAACTATTACCTGCCATCAGCCATTTGTGCCAGTGTGCCACAGATCCATTATCTCCAGGGATCCCTATGCAATTTTCTAAGATCTACCTAAGGCATACCAATAGGGCATTAGTACCGTAAGACGCTACCCCCTGCTCTGATGGGTCCCAGTGCAGCTCACTGGCCAATTTAAAGCATTGTGAAGTGTCTCAGACTACTAATGTACAGCATGCATTGGCAACGGGAGGAGCTGCAACCGTCATTTGAAGAGGGGCACCGGAAACCACAGCACGCCTGCAGAAATGGAGACTGGCAGGCAATATTACCCCTCCAGTCCTGGGACAAAATGTTCCCGGGACTGGAGAGTTGCTTTAATTCTTCAGTTTGGCAGATTGCGCCTAGCCCACCATTCTAAGAGCCTTGCTTCTGCATATACTCCTTAGTGAGCATAAGAATGGTCCATAAGGGCCGTCATCTTTGTCCTCAGGTAGGGACCCAGGGAAGACCTGTACTTACGATATGGCAGTGCAAATCACTATTTCCAGTGCAGATTGTGCAACATTATAGACCAACACTGACAGGAACTAGTTTAAAGGGGTACTATGACATTAAGGAGAAAATAAAGCGTTTACTTGAAATAATACAAATCTCGCCCATGGGCCATGTATTGCAGATCAGCACACTACACTTCAATAAGGCTGAGCTGCAATACCGGATAAATCCTATGTACAAGAGTGGCGCTATTCTAGTAAAAGAAAAGAAAACTTTTTCTGATCTCAGACAACCCATTTAAAAGTACGGTAGTTAGGTTTAAGAGAACACCCTGCAATATATATTCAGTAGGACAGTTTACTAGGTTTCATTTATAGCGGACCACTCATTAGAAACGGATAGTTTATAGCTAGACCAAAATGACAGGATCAGCTAAAAAGGGTTCTCTGGAAGTTGGGGTTGGTGGGATTTATTTCAGTTGCCACATCCATACATGCAGTCTGTCAGTGCTTAATTGGGAATACAGGATTGGGAACCCTCCCATAGACCTTTCCTCATCAAGGTCAGATTTTCAATACTCTTACATCCCATTTATGGACACTCACAAGAGGTTTCACTGTAGACCCCTCCATACAGGCCTCTTTATGGCCCCCGCAGCATGCGCCAGTTTGTAACTTCCAGAGGACCCCTTTCATGACTTCTAGTATGGTAAGAACATTTCTAGACCTATCAGGCGGCTTCAGGATGAGACTTTCGTAATATTGTGTACTTACATTTAGATTCTGCACGTAGACATTCAGTGCGGTCAAATATGAAACAGAATTTTGCTACGATTGATATTATAGTTTACAAGAACACTATTGAACAAGCCGTTTAAATGCATTGCATGCTTTACATTTATTAAAGGCTGCTATAATATCACATATAAAATCCAAGTCCCAAAGCTTAAGACATTCATTGCATCCATATGCATTACTTAGGCAAAAAAGGAACACATCCTACTCTCCTTCAGGGGTCCGCAAGCTTTGGCGCTCCAGCCGTTATTATAGTCAATGGGAGCGCCGCTTTGTTCTGTCATAAAACAGAACCGTTCGGCCAGGGGGTACTATATACCTAGCGGACCAGGGAAATGGAGTCCCCTAACGCTGATGAGAACGAACCCTTACATGTGTGTTGTGAAATAGTGTTAGTGCCATTAAATTGGCAACAGATACAGATGCCCCTACCTCCTCCTCTATACACAATATTAGGAAGTAGCTTCAGACCAACTGGATTTCAAGGGGGCCTTCTAGATGCCCTCTTAAAATCAGATGGCAAATTGAATAAGCTGCCCCAATGGTGTTTGACGACTTCTTATATCTCATTTTCCACGTATTTGATAACAGCAACCAAAGTAAGGCTGTACTGCCACGGGCAAGTGCGATGTGCGTCAGTGAAACACTGTCCGTCTTACCTGTGATTTCTCTATATTTTTCATTGCGTTTGTGCGGAAAAAATACACAATTTGCATCATATTTAGAGCAATTTTTCACGCACATTGTAGTTCCAATAGTAAAATGCTTTATTAAAAAAAAAGGGATCACATACACATGCAGATCACATGGCATGCGAGTGCAATGCATATAACGCTGCCATAGAAATTAATGAGCGATTCTTGTACAAGAATTCGTCAAAGACATGCAGTTCCGAGTGGGGGGGGGGGGGGGGGGAAGCGCTCATATGAATTAACCCATTCAAATTAATGGGTTCTTTTTCTGTGCGAGTTCTGTTCATCTAGCAATCGGACAGAACTGGAGCGAGAAGAAGAAAAAAAAAAAAAAGGAATTTCCGGAGTGAATACAGCCTAAATGATCAAAAGCTAAAACACGATAAAGGTCCGGGCTCTGAAACCGCACAGATTATGCAATCATTCAACAGCAAATTCTTGTTTGTTTTCTGCAAAATCATCGTTGGCTCGTTTACTTAGAGCAGCGTTCGTTCAGTCCTTCTAAGTCACTTACGTATACAGCTAATGAATAGAGATGAGCGAACGTACTCGTTTCGAGTAATTACTCGATCGAGCACCGCCATTTTCGAGTACTTCAGTACTCGGGTGAAAAGATTCGGGGGGCGCCGGGAGAGGCGCGGGGGGTAGCAGCAGGGAACAGGGGGGAGCCTTCTCTCTCTCCCTCTCCCCCCCACTCCCCGCTGGAACCCCCCCCCCCTCACCCACGGCGCCCCCCAAATTTTTTCGCCCGAGTACAGAAGTACTCGAAAATCGCGGTATTCGGGCGGAAAAGGGGCGTGGCCGAGCACGTTCGCTCAGCTCTACTAATGAACGATTTCTTGGTTCAATGAGCCAAAACTGTATCTGCCGTATAAATAGCCTGCCCGAGTGAACGATGACATAATTAGCTCAAACGATAAATCGGCTCATCTTAAAGGACCCTTACTTCAGAAAGATTGTTAATCCGGGGATTATTCTGATTGCCAGATTTGGAGTTGGGGAGAAATGTATTCCTTAAAATGAAGAAAATTGTCTTCTACCTCATTGCATTCTTTTTGCCTTCCTCTGGATCAACATTTCGGGATAACAGGCTGGACTGGATGGACTTGTGCCTTCTTTTCAGTCTTCCATATTATATGCTTCAGCATGTATTGCATGGTCGGTTGGCAGTGGGGATAGGTCAGTGAGTATACAGATACAAATCTTTTCTACTAGTTATTCATTACTTTAGTGTATGTGGGTGGCACGTGGGCTGCTTTAATGAAATCAGTGACAATAAATTAAAGACATTTAGAAAATCCATTTAACCCTTTGCAATCCAATTTTGGATTCAAGGTTTCCTAGGGGGTTCGCTCTTTCTGCCATTATACAACAGCACCATCTGCTGGCTAGAGCCAGTACTGTGGTATGAAGCATGCTGGAGAGGCCCCGACAACAGAGCGGCTAGTAATATACAGTAAGAATACCCTGCTGGACGTCTTCCGACATCGGAGCTGTACAGCCTTCAATCAGAATGTCTTTAGACATCAGACAGTGGAGTGTAAAGAGTTAAACAAGATATTATATAGTTTTGGATTTACACAGGGTCTTGTGCCATATAGAACAGACAAAATGGTCATCGGAAAAATATCCCTTTCATTTAGGAGCACAAGAAATAGTTTATCGCAATCCGGAGAGACAGACAAGATAATGACGTCTTCTGGGCAAATGACAATTCTGACTGTTTAAACTTGTTTGTTTAGTTACATGAAATCCCCCCAACATTCCTGGATGGTGGGCTCATGCATGCGATCTACTACAAGACAACGCTGGGGCTGAAATAGGCAACCTGCCATTCATTTCATAACAGTCGTACGCACCAGAAAAGTTGAAGCTTGGCTTCTAGTAGTAAAACCGCTGTTATTTTAGATCCATGACTCCCAGTTTGCTCCGGGAATAAACCTTCCCACTGCTCAGATCCACATTTTACAAGGGCTGATAAATCGTTTAGATTCTCGTTAGTTCATCGTTCAGTGTCTGCATGCAAAAAACTGACCGACGGATTGTTCCGTCTAAACAGGCAGTGAATAGAGGCGGGTGGGCTGGAACAACTCCGACGCGCTTCGCCTCCATTCACTGCACAATGCTGGATCTTGTGTAAAAGCATAGGAATGTTTATTGCTGGGACGTCCTGTCGGGCATCTGCACCCAATATCATCCGATGTAAAAGGGCCCTTACTGTTAGAGGAAAGCACGATAAATCACAGTATACAGCAGCGTACGACACAGACCCTATATTTACAATGTATACATACACACATTCTATAATAGGCATTATAAATTTCCCATAAAAGTTCATAGAAACTAAATTCACTTATGATTTAGAACAGAAAAAAAACAACAATCAAGAATTTACAGTTTTCCCTTTTAAAAGCTCTCAGTTAATGAAATTAATGTAAAATGTGCAAAATATCATGTAAACGTTAAATCACAAAAAGCAACTGAAAATAAAGTGAATGCAAAATATCTGGGCATGATAAATGGCAACAAAGTTAGCTTTTTGCATATTAGGGTTTTAACAGCTTTTGTCTTTTATTGCCCAAGTTAATATCTTATGCATTTAACAGGTTACAAGTAAGGAATCGTAACTAGAGATGAGCGAGTATACTTGCTAAGGCACATTATTCGAGCGAGTAGAGCCTTAGCCGAGTATCTTCCCGCTCGTCTCTAAAGATACGGGGGCCGACGCGGGTGACAGGTGAGTTGGGGAGCGGGGGGGGGGGGGGGAGGGGGGAGGGGAAGAGAGAGAGATCTCCCCTCCGTTCCTCCCCGCTCTCCCCCGCCGCTCCCCGCCTCCCGAATCTTTAGAGACGAGCGGGGAGATACTCGGCTAAGGCACTACTCGCTCGAGTAATGTGCCTTAGCGAGTATACTCGCTCATCTCTAATCGTAACGCTTTGACCTTTACATTTCCGTACAAAGTACTCTTGGAATAAAAACAGGAAGTTCCACTGGTGCCGGGTAACAGTGCAATCGAATGAGTTAATGGAGGGTTATAGAAGGAACAAGGGATGATATCAGAGGTATTTAATCATACATTTCAGGGATGGAAATAGTCAGCCAAGTCCTTCCTGTTTGATACATCCATTCCTGGATAGATACTGCAAACGTAACAGTTTTAGTACAAAGTGGAGACCAAAGTCAGTGTCAATAAGGGTATTGGCACTTTAACACTAAAGGCCTAGAATGTAATGCGTATTATTGACCCATCTGGCAATAGATAAGCAGAACAAAGCTGACTGAACAGAACAGTCAAGGAATCTATTGAAGAAAATGATCTTCCCCTTCACTGCTCAGCAAATCCTGCCTGGTACCCAAATGACCTAGCTGCCATTCCAAAGATGTAGCCACCGGTGGGCAAATGAAGTATCAGTGTTGACTGACAGATCAGCCAAATCTTCAACGAGACCAACGGCCTGTCCAAGATTTTGGTATGTGGCATCCATGGCATAAGCATGATCATGAAGGCTCATTAATGTCCGAGTTTTAGACATTTTACTTTTGCCTTTACTCAGCAATGATAAAATGATGAATTTTGTTCTCTTCTTCCCTTATGGGGATGGTGTAATGATACTGCCATTCCCACTTACGTCAGTGGAAGGTAGCGCCTTATTGTCAGACGAGTCTCTGTGAGGGAGGTGATTGACACTGGTCCCATGTGGTCCCTCTGCCATTTCCCTTTTTAGGCACACATCACTATTTACCACAGAACCGTTGGAAAGGTGAGCAGGAAGCCCTTCTGCAACATCGTCTGAGATCAGCTTGGACAGGTCTTCCATTGCTGGTACGTCCTCAAAGTGTTTTGTCAGGGTGCGAGTGTCTCCAAGGGGGGTGTTCTGGCCGAGAAGCTTCTGGTTTGGAACAGACCAATGTTAAAGAGCAATATACATAAGGCAGAAATATGTTGTTCAGTCAAATAGATCAACTTACATCCTCCATATCAGTTTCACTGGTTTTTAAAGTTGCCTTCCTGTTCATACATTCAAGCAGATAGTCCAGGACAGATTGTCTTGGGTGCATTCCCTTGTCAAATCGGTTGTACATTCCACACCAGAACCTGGAAATACATATAAAAAGAGAATTAAAAAAATGGTAATTGGAAGTTCTGATAGGGTATAATGGAAATAGTCAAGTCACAAAGTCATCAAATCCCTTCACATGACCAGACAAATGGTATCAGACAAAGCAAGGGTGAAGTCCACCATGGCATGGCGTTGGTCAAGTCTACTCTCGACCTCTGGGGTTGATCAAAATCAGCGTCACCCCCACCCCTCCCCCGCCCTCCATTCCCAGATTGATTTGCCACATACTGCTACTAAATATAATATTTTCTTTTTTCTGTATCTTGTTGTTATACTATTTATACATCTTCTTTGTATCGTTCGATCTAATTTGTATCCTTTGATTATGTCTTTCTTTATACCACAGGATGTATTTTATGGATATTGTCTATGTATCACATATCCACGTTTTATCACTAAGGTAAACTTCATTTATATTTAGCCTCAGTACGTGAATCAATTTATTCTTGCTGTGGAACTCACTCTAAGACAAACTCCACAAAGTAGATCTGGGAGCTATAGCGTTCCTATGGGGTGAGGTTTTATTCCCAGATCACTTGATTGATTTTTTTTAATTTCAATTACGGTATTTTTTTAAAAGTCTTTCTGGCTTAATTTAAACAACTCATAAAAGCTAAGGCTGTACAGTATCGCACACTGGTGAGTGCAATGCAGGCCAATGAAAAACTGACCATTTTTCATGAGTTTTCCCTGCGATTTTCATGCATATGCGAGGCATTAGAAATGTGCTTTTTATATCAGATTTAGGCACGGTTTTTAACACGCTTGAAAAAACAAACAAAACACGTGGTTCCAATTGAAGAATGCTTTAAAAACGGATCACTCTTGCATACAAATTGTATGACATGTGACCATGATGCATTTTTTTAACGCGACCATAGAAAATAACATACGATTAGAGATGAGCGAGCCTACTCGGCCACGCCCCTTTTTCGCCCGAGTACCGCGATTTTCGAGTACTTCCGTACTCGGGCGAAAAGATTCGGGGGGCGCCGTGGGTGAGTGGGGGGTTGCAGCGGGGAGTGGGGGGGGGAGAGGGAGAGAGAGAGGGCTCCCCCGTTCCCCGCTGCTACCCCCCGTGCCGCCACGCCTCCCCCCGAATCTTTTCACCCGAGTACTGAAGTACTCGAAAATCGCGGTGCTCGATCGAGTAATTACTTGAAACGAGTAGGTTTGCTCATCTCTACATACAATTCTTAAACAAGAATTGCCAAAAAATAGGACATGCAGCGGGCTATCGGTTTGAGTGAGGGGAAAAAAAAATAAAAATCTCTTGTGAGAATGAACCCATTCAAATGAGTGGGTTCATTTCCCACGCGAGTTCTGTTCATCTTGAGAATGGAAAGAACTCGCATGGGAACATCGCCTGTGTGAATACAGCCCAATATAGCAAGAAATGATTATCAGTTATCGTATCAGGTATGGAATGCACTAGGAGATCAATGTAGTTAAGCCGCATATGATCAAAAAAAACTGATAATAGCAAATAGCTAAAAAAAATTAAAAATTAATTGCTGTCTGCTGCAATGAGGCGTAACCCTGCAGTTTTACTTACTTAAAGCAGAATGGGTAGGTATTTGGCTGGAGTGCATTGTATGCATTTGATATATACAAGGGGTTCACAAGCTCCTGCTTCCTTTGTAGAAGAAACGGCCACAATGAATGTGCATTTTCAAAGATTCTGTTGGAAACAACAAACAAAGGATGAAGAAAGCCGGATGAACAGTAGACTTAGGCTTTATGTAAACTCTAAAGTCGAACTCACACGAACAAGTCGGATTCTGTCTGTGAGCCCGTCCGGTGACCCTGCGTACGGCAAGTTACTGTATTGCATATGACCATGGAGGCTCGCAGGCGGTCGTGTGCAGTACAGGGTTTTCTTTTTGTTTGTATGTCCCACGCCTTCGCTTAGCAATGACGCAGATACCTACAGCCCACATGCAATGTTAATTGCGTATGGGCTGCAGGTTACACGCCTCCATTGACATCAATGGAGGCCGTCCGCGTTGATACCGTGGTAAAGTAGAGCATGCCGTGATTTTTATTCCGCTCACTGAATACACAAGCCGTACCCGCGGGTGTGAAGTAAAATTTGAAAATGCATGCCTTTCAATGCCCGTGTTTTATAGCGGATCATTCGTGCAGAATCTGCAATTCAAATCCAGTCGTGCGGGACCGGCCGAAGGACTCATTCACACGACCGCATCTGTAAAACGTTTCGGGAGTCCAGAAGTGTTTTACCGGTCTGTGTGAGCCAGCGGAGACCACGTATGGAAGCGAGTGAACTGCTCATGACCGTGTATCTGACGTGAGCGTCTGTCTTTTTTTTTTTATTACTATTTCCCCGCTGTCTCATAGCAGAGTTGTGTATGCCTGGCTACCCATACACAATGTATTGTGTAGGGACAGTGTTGCATACTCTGTCCATAGAAAAGAAGAGGGCTCACGCTGAGTGGTATGCGGAGAAATAGAGAAATGCTGCCTTCTTTTTCTTGCGCGTATCTACACCTTAATGTGAACAGATCAATAAAAGTCCATTTACTTTCATTGACTCTATTCACCGCCAAAATCACGGCCGTATGACTGAGCCCTTAAGGCTTTGGCACAGTAGGCATAAAAATCAATGTACACAGAAGGATTTGTAAAATGATTACACAGAAACAATATATGCAAGATAATTCCTGCGCTAGTAAAGATAACAGGTGAAATAAAAACACTAGTTGTTGCCGGTAGAAGACTGTATTTCAGCATCACTATATTACGTACAGGGTATTATAACCACTGATTTGACACATTACAGAATGTGTTGATCAGCAACCTTCCCAGTGGCTGAACCGCCATGAATGCAGACAAGAAGAGAAGAAAACCACGGGGACCTGGCCCGGACTCTTTCAGATACTCACTTAAGTTCTTGCCGTTCTTTTTGGGAGTTACCAACGAAGTTTCCAAACTGGCAGGAAAAGACATGATCGTGAATTTCGAGTAGATATTTTTCACTGAACTCGAAGGCACTTGGGAACTGCTCCATGAGATGCCACACACACTCCAAAAACTGCGTAAACACCGGAGACGTTTCTTTGGGATCAAACTCTAAATGATGACATCTGCAGTAGGGAGAACAATAAGCGTCTGTCAGTTCTGTATCAAACCTGCCATTTTACAGAACGCCCATGTACTAACAGCGTCTACATAGAACCTTTTGTTCTGCCCTAGGACGGTCTTGGACATAAATTATAGTTAGATGCTGGTATTATAGGTTTAGTTTTCTTTGCCTTTCCAAATTATTTTCTTAAATGGAAAAAAAACCCTCACTAGGAAGGATTTCTGTCCCATTTAGAGGTTATGCCTCTGTAAGAACTACATATCACATTGTTAAGTCTCGTATTCTGGTTGTTTGTGAAATACAGAAAAAATGGCAAGTACTGTTATTAAGACCGTTGGTACTGCGGCCTCTTTATTGGTGGGTGCCCCAGATGTCAGACCCCAACAAATCATAAAGTGGTGCCATATCTTGGCAATATGGCATCAAGGTATAAGTTGCCAACTTATTCATATATTTTCAGGAGTAATACAGGCATTGCAGTGGACAAGTGCTCCAACTTTGTCATTTTAGTATTTGCTAAAACCAACTCCTCCTTTTAGGTGCTGAAAGGACCTCTTTAAATACCTACCTTTGTGAAAACTTGTGTCCTAGTGAAATCCATTCTTTTTCAATAAGTACCTATGGAAATAACGAGTTCATTTTAACTGTACCTGCATATTTTCCTACTTAATAAAAAGGAAAAACAAGAATAGCAACAACATGATCCGAGGCAGCTTAGAAACGACATAAACATTGTAAGGTAACTAAAGCGGACCTCACACTGGATATAAAGGCTTGAATATGGCGGGTTTTCATGATCGTTATCCATTTATCACACACTCACATCTTACGCAGCCTTACCATGAATCCCTTAATGGTCCTGTAAAATGGATCTAGAAGAATGCTAGCCAGTGAACAGACTTGTGCGGTGCGATCCCAGCCATCGGAGCAGTGGACCAGGACACTGGCATTTTCATCTCTAACTGCCTGCCAAGAACAAGACAGAAAGCCGATCGATTAAAGAGGGAATTCTTTTAAATTAGGATTACAGCGTTCTGGAAGGCTTGACAATATGTCAATGAGCAAAATTAGACTCATGGAGGATCTCAAGGAAGCCGATCATTTCTCTAGCAAGCAACAACTGCCAAGAAGTAGCGAGAATGGTAAGTTTAGTAATTTTCCCAAGACCTTGCAGTTGGGCACAGGCAGTGCTGAAGGTTCAGACCTCTCAAGGGCCGAGTCAAGTACATGTATTGCCAGGAAAAATAAATAAAGTACCTAGGGGTTTTCGGAATCAAATAAAACTTTTTGCCCGATTAGAACATTGATATAAGTAACAGATTACTATATCCCAGCAAAGGGATACATTTATTGCAGAAAACTGACCCCTTGAAGGATATCTAGTACCCTGTTGTACTGTCTCTATATTGAATACAAGATGTGATAAGGGGGTATGGAGGCTCTAGTACCCTGTTGTACCACCTCTAGCTTGGATACAAGATGTGATACGGGGGGGCATGGAGGCTCTAGTACCCTGTTGTACTGTCTCTATATTGAATACAAGATGTGATAAGGGGGTATGGAGGCTCTAGTACCCTGTTGTACCACCTCTAGCTTGGATACAAGATGTGATACGGGGGGGCATGGAGGCTCTAGTACCCTGTTGTACTGTCTCTATATTGAATACAAGAGGTGATAAGGGGGTATGGAGGCTCTGGTACCCTGTTGTACCGCATCCAGCTTGGCTACAAGATGTAATACGAAAGGGCATGGAGGCTCTAGTACCCTGTTGTACTGTCTCTATATTGAATACAAGAGGTGATAAGGGGGTATGGAGGCTCTGGTACCCTGTTGTACCGCATCCAGCTTGGCTACAAGATGTAATACGAAAGGGCATGGAGGCTCTAGTACCCTGTTGTACTGTCTCTATATTGAATACAAGATGTGATAAGGGGGTATGGAGGCTCTGGTACCGTTGTACCGCATCCAGCTTGGATACAAGATGTGATACGGATGGGCATGGAGGCTCTAGTACCCTGGTCTACTGCCTCTAGCTTGGATACAAGATGTGATACGGGCGGGCATGGAAGCTCGGCTTTTCTACCCTGTTGTACCACCTCTAGCTTGGATAGAAGATGTAATACGAGTGGGCATGGAGGCATATAGGTTCTGTATCCTGAAGCATACTGCTCCACATGTCCTGTAACTTCGCCTCTAGATCGTGCAAACTTGTAGGCTATGGAAGTTGGCGTCCCAGATGGTCCCATACATGTTCTATTGGTGATAAATCTGGCGACCGGACAGCCACGGAAGTGTAACAATGTTGTGGGGGCTCCTGTGGCCCCCTTGTGTGTGCGGCCGAGCATTAATCTGCTGGGAAATACCTCTTGGAAGCTGCAATCAGAGGAACACATGTGGCTGCAGGATGTCCTGAACATATCGCTGAGCTGTCATTGTACCTCGTAGCACTACTAGGGGTGACCAGCTGTCGTATGTGATGGCCTATCAGACCATCACACCAGCAGGGGGCAGTGTGCCGTTCCACAGCAAAGGCAGGATTGAGGCGCTCACGCCGAGGTCTCCATAGATGAGCACAGCTGTCGTCAGTACCCAAACTAAACCTGGATTGGTCGCTGAAGACAACCCAATTCCACTGCAAAGCAGTCCAGTTTCGTCATTCACGACATCACTGCAAACGGAGAGGATGGTGGATGTCAAAGGCCGTACATGTAATGGGCGCCGTGAGACCAACTGTCCTTCAGCCAAGTGCCTGGAAATGGTTCTGATAGACACAAGGGCCTGTAACAATGGTGCCACCTGTCTCTGGATGGCGAACAACGGAACAGTTGGAACTGCTAATGCTTTTCAGTTGATCACACTGTCCATTCTAATGGTGTCCTGAGCCCGGTCACCTTGTGTGCCCTTACACATCCACTGGTCTTAACACCTCCTAATGGTCTGGTCAGACGCTCCTCTCTACTGGTGGTCTGTAGGGGGCATCCTGAGGCCAGTCACCTTGTGTGCCCTTACGCATCCACTAGTCCCAACACCTCCTAACAGTCCGGTCAGAACAGCCCAGGTGACAGGCAATTCGTTGATCAGACCATCAGCTTCTCACACTCCAATAATGCCCCCCCTCTCAGACTCTGTTAACGGGGTGAAATCTCTTGTATTGTTTCGTAGAGGCGTCTAGTGGTCAATTTAACACACGGAGCCCCAGAGACTTTTTATATGCCAAGGGGGTAAACCACTTTTAGGGCCGCAGGTGACAAGACCGTTACACCAATGATGAGAATTGTGATGATTGGATTATCTGTCTGAGATGTAATTGCATGCCGAGTTTTGCAGCAAAACTACAACCACTTCTAGGGGTTTCATTTTTTTGACAAAATGTATTTAATATATTCTTCTCATTACTTGGGTCCCATCTGCTGCACCTTGAGGGCCATGGATCCCCTCTATTCCCCGTGCAGCTGGAGCCACGTATGTTTAGTGGAGCGACTCGTTAATAATTCTGTGCCACAGAATTGGAATTTTGACAGCCTCCAAGGGAACAGGCCAATAACTATCTGGCTGCAAGTCTCCTTCCCTTACAAGATGAGCTTTATTACAGGCTATACTGTTGCTTGGATACGTCGGTGTAAGCCGCTGATATCACTAGAAACTGCTAGAAACCATTTCATGCGCTTTGTCCCTCATAAATTGGAAGCTGGGGACCACGTTGTCATAATGCTGCAATTATAAGAAAATCGATTCTTTCAAATGCAACTAATCAGAAATGGGAGGAAGATGAGAATGAGTACAAGATCTCCCCATAGCAAGCACTCAGATTCCAGTAATTCTTCAATAGGGGTTCTATCATTAAAAGAAAAAAAATTCTATACTTACCTTTTCCTTCCCCGTCAGTCTACTTACCAGATCTTCTCCTGTAGTCTGGGGTCAGAAAGGGGGGGGGGGTGGCTTCATCCCCCGCTGTCCGATTCCTCTGCTTCCTATGAGGTTACCTACATTCACAGGCAGTCTCCTTCCTGCCCAGCAACGTATGTTACGTCACAGTCCAGCATGGAGAGTGCTGAGCTATTGCAGAGACTGCTCATGTATGCTGTCTCGGTAATAGACCAGGATTCCTTTCTAGCCAGTAAACGCAGAGGTACATGACCTTCACTGACACGGTCGGAAGAGAATGCAAGGAATGCAGCCTTCATAATAAGCCAGCCAGTGTGCGGTGACCCGGGGGACTGGACAATCTCAGCGATGAGAAGATGTGGTAAGGAAACTGACAGGAAAGAAACAGAGTATAGATTTTTGACAAATGACAAAACCTCTTTAAAGCAAAGTTAGAAAACGGCCCAGTTGGCAGATAGTTGAGTAATTTTGTATTAAGGTTTCTACTAGTGGAAGACGACACCGACGATGTGAACTTGAGATGGATTTTTTTTATGTTACTCTTTTCTAACTTTTTAGATGAGGGTACCACATGACAAATAAGCAGCTCACATACCTTTGCTAGAAAAACGGAAGCATCCATTACTGCTTTTATGTGCCGCAGCCAGCCAGAGTTCTCCAAGACGGTAAGGAAACCACTCATGGACGGGTTCTTGAGTTCACAAGCTAAATTATAAAAAAAAAAAAAAAAGACAAAAATTACTAATAAAATACCTCTATAATCGATATATTCCACAGAAGCACCATTTCAAGAGTATAGTAATAAGTATAGAAGTTTGCGTATTCTATTAAAATTCCAGTGCACAACAAGAAGGGGAAAAAAAATAGTTAGCGCTCAGGGTAAAAGGACCAGCCATAAACAAGCAATGCAGAAAAAAATAGCACTTACTTTGAGTGGGGAGTATATGGAAACTGATATTACCCCCCTAAATCCAGGATAGCATGAAATATAGCAATGATCCAGTAAAGAATTCCACCAATCTAGAAGGCGGCTATCATCCACAGGATTTATTGATAATTTGTGGATGAATAGACAAATAATGCAGCACCAGTAGTACAGGACGACACGTTTTGTGGCAGGACCTGCACGAAACACGTGCCGCTGTACTCCTGGTGTTGCACTATTTGTCTGTTCATCCACAAATTATCAATAAATCCTGTGGATTACAGACTTCTTCTGAATTGCTGGATTTCCTTACTGGATCACTGCTATATTATTATAAACCAGCCTGGATTTGTGGGGGATGGGGAGGGGGAATATCAGTTTCCATATCGCCCACCACACCCCCACCTTCAAAAGTAAGCGCTTTACTACTTATTCTGCATTGCTTATCTATGGCTGGTCTATTACAATGAGCACTACCTAGTTTTTCTTCCTGTTGTGTCCGAGTCCTGTATGGTTCCTGGATTCATGTGGTTCCAAACTTCTTTGACGGATGTCCTGTCAATGGGGAAGTGGAACCTGCAGTCTTGTATTCAGTGACCTTCTCAGCTCTTAGGTGTACAGGGTTTACAACAAAGGAGAAAAGATGGCTCTTTAAAAACACTTCTTTTATTCTTCTTTAATTAAAAAATCCACTAAATTAAAAACGATTGGTACCGCGTGATACCATGTCAACGCATAGATGCGTTTAGACAGACACCGCTTTCTTGATCATAGCTGTGTTGTGCGTTTTGGTGTACAGGGTTTACTTTCTTTGGGTTTCTCCATTTACACCACCTGAATGTTTGATTTGTTTCTTCTGCTGCCTCTCAGACAGCCGCTTGATCGCAGAGCTTTCCAGCGCTGTGATTTTTGAGTGGAGTCTGCTCTATTTTTGCCGATTAGCGCGGCTCATCCATGATGAGGTTTGCTAAACTCCGCTGTCGGCCACAGTATCGCTGCGCCCAAAAGTGAAAGTAAATAGTGGCAAAACACTGCCTCTTTCCGGAACGCTTTACACTTCATCCTACTGACGTCTGGAGCACTATCATATACCATTTTTATAATGTCTACATTTACAATCTAAATTCTAGTGCATTCTAGGAGCCTGTTAGGGTCCATCTTTCTGGAATTGCTTTTACAGAATCCAAACTCCAAGCAGCCAACGGTCTCCAGAACTCCGTTCGGCCATTCGTGACAGTGGATTAATCACAGATCCATCAATCTTTGTTTACAGCAAATAATATGATAGCATCTTACACATACTACTACTGTACCTTGTATTAACATGAGATTACTGCTACAGGACATTGTAATTAGACGGACGTTTCATATGCTGGTCTTAATCAAGTCTATTGGACCTAATGCAACAATTATATTTAAAGGCACAGGCCTGTTAAACGTGATGCATCTTTGTTACCATTGCACCAGAAACGGACATCTATGCCATCTTTGAGCAGCCATAGATTTGGGCTATAAGTTTCTTGCAATTTCTGAATCATGTAATGGTAAATCTGTCGGGTCACAGAGGGTATGGCTCCTTTACTAAAAGCTGCCCACTTTCAGAGAAGCCCATACCCTTTGAAATTTGTCCATAGCTTAAAAAGTTACAAATGTTAGTGCAAAAAGACATACAAATGGCGTATTTTTTTTTTTTTTAATTCCCCACAATGTATATAACTATAGCTTAGATCTGATGTCTGGACTGTATGACTGGAACCTCGCTGTATGGCATCATTGCCCTGGATTATCAGCAGAGAGGATTGTAATGTAAATATAGAAAATACAACTTATGACCTGCGTCTATGATGTGTACGGTCATTTGTGATTCTCGTGGTTTAAATTCCATTGCCGCTATATGTACTACACTTATGAATTTAAGGGTGTAGGCTGAAGATAGCAAGAGGCAATGATGCCTTTACACGGTACGACTGTTGGGTGCATTACTGCCTGACAGCCATACCAGAGACCATCGCTGCGGTGCTTTACACAGGAGCAAGAGTTGTGAATGGAGGCAGAGCTGCGGGGATCGCTCCAGCCCGTCTGCCTCCATTCACAGTAAACAGGATTCGCTCAAAGATTAAGTACTTCCAGTTTACACAAACCGACAGTCGTGTGGTTTTTAGTTCTGCTAAAAACTTAGCGGCTCCAACAAGTACCCTGTCGGTGGCCGCGCTTGTACACGGGACAATTATCACTTGAATTTACTGTTTAAGGTGATAATCACCCTGTGTAGAGGTACCAACAGGTCTCTTGTTGTGCAGGTATACTGTGTGTGTGTAAGGCTGGGTTCACACAGGGCAGAAAGCCTGCAGAATGACCGCACTGAAAAACTGCGAGATTTCTGCAAAATAAGCGCAGCTTCAAAACCCGCAGCCTTTAGCCACGGGTTTTAAAGCAGCCTCACCACCTGCATTTCCACTGCAGCCATCTCTGTCCATAGAGAGGAGAGAGGCCACTGCGGAAATAAAAAAGGAAGTGACATGCTGCGTCTGTTTTCTGTGCCACACGTCAGTTTCCGTGCGGCTTGGCCGCAGCGTGTGGACAAGATTTTTGCAAAATCGCGCGCACTTTGATGGCTAATCCTGGGATTAGGAGCCGCATGTGGAATTGCCATGCGGACGTTCTGCACAGAGATTCCGCGGCAATTCCGTCCGGTGTGAACCCAGCCTAGGGAGTCCATCTGAGCGAGGCCGCCTTGTTGTGATAGCTTCATACAATTTAATAAAAATGCCCGCTAAGAACCAAAAAGTATTGTTTTCACCTGAACATTTATTTCACCTTCTTAGGAGACTTTGTCCTGTGGATTGCGATTGGTCAAACCCATGACTTAGGAAAGCTACCTGCCCTTGGACACATTCCCCTGAAATATTTCTCAACAGGATGCTAAAAAGCAACCTCATTTAATTTGATTAATACCATACACCCTCTCCATACAGCCGTGATGGTGTGTGTGGGTGAGGCCTCCTGCTTGGGACACTCCTATACTGGCCCGACCCCTAGATCATGCTATATCTCCTCGCTGGCAGCCAGAAAATTGTGGCATTAATTTTGTAAAAAACTAAAAACCTAAATAAGGATTATAACTGCAGATATATATTGAATATTTTTTTGCAAAGCCCCAGTCTTAGGAGTCAGAGAAATACAGCCATCGGTGACCACATAGTTCAGGGTCTGCACATACCTTCTAACAGCTTCTGCAGACTTCCTCGCATAACATGGATGTTCTCAATACCAATAAACTGGAAGCGGATGTTGGGATAGTTGTCTTCATTCTCGTAGCCCTTTCCTGCCGCTCTGTTCGCCATGGCATTCAACTATTGGGTAAAAAATTGATCAGAAAGTTAAACTCAAAGTAAAACATTACACAATATTTTAACAAGGATGCACTGAAGTCCCAAAGTTAGGATCTTGGGGGACAGTTGAATAAACGTGTTATTTTCACATCCCGTGTCCATACAAAATAGTTTGCAGCCCACAGCATTCATAGACTTCAGCAGAAAGTCTTGCAGCAGATGCACAGACTGTGGGAAATGAAACAGCATATCTACACATTTAAAGTCGCAGGTTTGGGGACAGCAGGGAGCCCTCAGCAACTTTCTGTGCACATTTACTCTAGGGCAAGTATAGCAGCTCTTTAACCCCGAACACCGGCCACGGCAGAGATGCCACAAGCGTCCATTGAGCGCTCTCGAAATTACCAGGGTCAAGAACAATGATCACAAGACAGAGCTTAAATATCGTCTTGTATAAGCGGTTATATTGAAATAAAGCACAGCTACAGCAGATTCCTGTAGACAAGAGCCGCAGTCAGTCAACAGCTGGGACCGATCCTATTAAGTTTCTATTAGTGAAAACGTCTTTTCCTGCTACCGTTACATAAATACGCCTACAATTCCATTTATTTTTATTGCAACTGGAAGAAGAAAAATATCCATCCCTGTACCGTAGGACTAGGTAGATAAAGCAACAGGGAACATCAGTATTTGTAGCCAATATAGGCGTCCTAAGCAGCGCCCCTCATCCCACGAGATCCATATGCTCTAATAGTTCATAGAAATATGGATTGGCTCCCATTAAAATACAACACTTTAAAGGTCTCAAACGTCTTTTTAACGACTTGTTGAGAAACATTTCAAGAAATTTTGACAAGGTGTGAAGGGGAGACTATAGGTTAATCATGCAAGTTTCTTCATTGACCGCTTTGCCCAAATCACATTTAAGGCTCATTTACAAGCAAAGACAATCTCTTTCAAACGATGGAAAGTTTTAGCGATCTTTTTGCATTGAGAGACATCTCTCTGCAGGTGAACTACAGTTTAAGTTCACCTTAAAATCATTGCTCAGACGAAAAGCGTACGATGCCCGCATTTACATGTAATGATTATCGCTCATTTTCGGTCGTTTGAACTAATTTTGAACGATAATCTTCACGTGTAAATGGGCCTTTACCATTGCTCAGCAGGTCTCGCCTATCAACATGTAGATGGGAACCAACTAAACAAAAATCTAAGCTTAAGAATTATACCGAATCTGGGATGAATTGTGTCCTGCAGGTCATTAGCATTTTTTCTAGTCTGTATTTGCCATAAAGCACAAAGTAGTCCAGATAATGATGTGAAGTGATATTTCTACATTGTATCCATAATATGTTGTACTCCGTTATTTTAGTCTGTGCCATCAACCTTGAACGGAGCAGCAGGGCGAATGCAAACGAGCCCTTTAACACTGTACTCAGTCTAAAGGCGGCAAGACACATTAGATAAAAGTAGATTTTCATTCAATAGTTGTTTACTAGAGTTGAGCGAACCTACTTGGCCACACCCCTTTTCGCCCGAGCGCCACGATTTTCGAGTACTTCCGTACTCGGGCGAAAAGATTCGGGAGGCGCCGTGGGTGAGTGGGGGGTTGCAGCGGGGAGTGGGGAGGGGCGGGGGGGAGAGGGAGAGAGAGAGGGCTCCCCCCGTTCCCCGCTGCTACCCCCCGCTCCACCACGCCTCCCCCCGCCCCCCAGCGCCCCCCGAATCTTTTCAACCGAGTACTGAAGTACTCGAAAATCGCGGTGCTCGATCGAGTAATTACTCGAAACGAGTATATTCGCTCATCTCTATTGTTTACCCATCAACCGCCTGGTGAACGACTGTAGAAGTAGCCATACACACTTGAGTTCATACTGACTATTTCAGTTGGTCAAACCAACCATACATGTTCAATGACAGAGGGGGACGGACAATCTTTTAGGGAATGTTATTTAAAAAAAGACTGCTTGTGGACAAAAGGTTTTGCTGGGAAGGACCAAATTTTCGCCCGGCCATTGGAACAAAAATGTCCAATGCGCCCAACTTCCTTCTAGACGATAACAGTGCCATTAGTTGGCTACAAAGAACGTTCATTGTTAAATT
Source organism: Eleutherodactylus coqui (assembly GCF_035609145.1). Lineage (NCBI taxonomy): Eukaryota > Metazoa > Chordata > Amphibia > Anura > Eleutherodactylidae > Eleutherodactylus > Eleutherodactylus coqui. The sequence goes on from NC_089846.1 coordinate 103,849,291, forward strand.
TCATTCAAAGAACAATCGTTTTGGTAGAAACTAGCAATTTTCATCAACTTTAGGCTACATGCACACGAGTGCGTATCTCAACGAGTTTTGTGCGTTGCGAAACACAAACTTGCGCGAATATGAACTCAATTCCTTTGAATGCAGTCATACACATGAGCGATTGTTTTTGGCCCTCACAGCAATGCTGCAAGGTAAAAGGAGAAAAAAAAAATTTAAAAAAACGCATGTCCTATTTTTTCGTGACCTTGGAACGCATCGCCCGTTGTTTTCAATGGGACAGACAAACACAATGCTTGCTGTGCGATAGGCATGCGAGTGCGGTGTGATGTTTCCCCTTTGAAGTCAACGCAAAACGCTTGCCAATTCTCTGACGCACGGGATAGCAGCGCCAAAGGATCGCAATTCCCCAGAAGTGATGCGGGGCACTTTTGCATGAAAACCACCTCATATCCGCGGATGTGCACATTGACAAGCGTAATATGAGGACAGGTTTCTCGGCCCGATATTGTGCTTGCACATGTGAATGTAGCCTTAGTCTAATACCCTGTTTCCCTGAAAATAAGACATACCCTGAAAATAAGACATAGCATGACTGTCCAGAATTTTTGAGGATGCAAAATGACTTTTCAGGTTTTTTGAGGATGCTTGAAATATAAGCCCTACTCCAAACTTAAGCCCTGCTAACAGTTAATTTAAAAAGTCAATTTAAATAGTGTCCAGGCAGCTATACATGTAAAAAAGTTAAACCTTTTTGAACAAAAATTAATATAAGACACTGTCTTATTTTCGGGGAAACACGGTATGTAGGAGCCTTCGCACAGGCTGTAAATGCTGAAGGATTTCCACAGCAGAAAATCCACAACATTAACAGTACAAGCAATTTGGACAAGAAAATCTCATCCACATGGGGTGGAAAAAATTCCAGGAAGAATCTGCAGTCCACTTAAAAAAACGCTGCAGATTCTAAACCCCCAACATGTCAATTTATGCTGCGGATTTTGACCGAATTACAAAGGTCAGAACCATGGCAAATCTGCACCAAAATCCGTGCCAAAGCCATTCAGGTGCAGATTTCCCATTTCAGGAATACCGCAGCATATACAGCCTGTTTGAAGGCACCTAGGAGTTTCCACTTTAAAGGAGATGTCTCGAGGCAGGAGTGGATTTTTTTTTTTGCCCAGTCCCCCTAATTAAGCATACATTACTAAGCCCCCCTGTAAATGACTTTTCTAGCTGGTTTGTACTTACCGTTCCAGCGTTTCAGCAACTTATAAAAATTTTCTCAAGATGGCCGCCAGCTCTTTTCCCGTCGCTTGCTGTAGCCCGACGTGCGCGCTCCCGAGACGCTACCAGCTGTGTCTCCCTGACAACCAGACGCCCCGCAGCCGCCGACCGGACCCCTGGAGTGAACACGGCCGACCAGTCACCCACCGCCAGGCAGCAGGTAACCGGCGCAGCCCCCCCCCCCGGCACAGCGGCAGCCCCCCCATCGCAGCGGCAGCCCCCCCCCCCCCCCGGCACAGCGACAGCCCCCCCATCGCAGCGGCAGCCCCCCCCCCCGGCACAGCGACAGCCCCCCCATCGCAGCGACAGCCCCCCCCCCCCCCCCGGCGCACCCCGCCCCCCGGCGCACCCCGCCCCCCCGGCCCATCACTTACCAGGACGGCGGGACAGCTTCTCTGGACAGCTGGGCGGCTCTGCACCTTCCTCTAACAGAGGATGGTACAGAATGGCCGCTCCAGCGCGCTCCCGAGAAGTTACAGCTCGTCTGCGCATGCGCAGAAGAGCTGTAGCAGCGAGCACACTGAAGCGGCTCGTGCTCAGACCAGAAGAAAGGACTGCGCAAGCGCGTCTAAAAAAGCAAGCCGCCGGCGATTTTAGACGGATCCATGGAGACGAGGACGCTAGCAACGGAGCAGGTAAGTGGAATAACTTCTGTATGGCTCATATTTAATGCACAATGTATATTACAAAGTGCATTAATATGGCCATACAGAAGTGTATAACCCCACTTGCTGCCGCGAGACAACCCCTTTAAAGGTAAAGTACAGTATCCCCCGTCACAGAGGTGATTACTGCAGGCCTGCACATATTCAAGTTTAACTTATTTGCAGATATTCAGCATATAAATGAGTTACAGTTTAAGGATCAGGACAACACGGTAACTATAATGATCAGCCTGGAGCGGAAAGCTTTCCTGGGAACATTAACAAACAGGAGGACAGAGTAAACCCCAACCACGATCCAGTGTCAGAATTGTTACCTTGGGTCTTGTGTCTACGACATACATGAAGGGACTTCCTGGATTGGCTTTGCTGATTATCTCGAGCATCTTCTCATCCTCCACACAACGAGTACTGAAGCCGGACAGCGGCTGACTACATCTGCAAATCACAGCCTAAAAACAAAGAAAAAGCATATCTGAAACTTAGGCCTCATGTCCACTTGCAAATTAAGATTTTAAATCCGCAGCGTTTTTCCTGCACGCGGATCCGCGCCCCGTAGGGATGCATTAGACACCCGCAGGTAGTTAAATGTCATTTTTCCCTGCGGATGTCATTTTTCCCTGCAGGCGCAGGTCCCGCGTGCAGGAAAAAAATCCGGACCATGCTCCATTTAGGTGCAGGTCTCCCGTGGGGACGGCTCCTGCGGGCTTCTATTGAAGCCTATGGAAGCCGTCCGGATCCGCAGGGAGACCCGCGCCTGAATTAAACTCACCTGCTCCGGGCGATGCATGTCTTCCTTCCTTCGCGGCCGGATCTTCTTTCTACGGCCCAGCGGATGTGCCCAGCACGCAGCCGGCAGGCCGAGCACATCCGCCGGGCCCAAGAAAGAAGATCCGGCCACGAAGAAGGGAAGACACGCACGGCCCGCAGCAGGTGAGTTTATTCTTATTTTCAGCCCTCATGTCCGTGGGGCAGGAGGGACCCGCTGTAGATTCTCCATGGAGAATCCGTAGCGGGCCTGATTTTCCCAGTGGAAATGAGGCCTTAGAATGTTTCTAACACAATAATAATTACAATAAGGCCAAGCTGAGAAATGCCGCTACACTTACATAGCTTCTGCAACTCGTGGGTACGGTTCACCTCTGTGCAGGTAGTTAGGGCTCTTTTACACGGGACGACTGTTGAGCACAAGAGCGTCCCAGCGAGGATCGCTCCTGTGCTTTTACACAACAGTGATGATCGCTCACTGGATGGAGGTGGAGCGGGACGGAGATCACGCCAACCGCCTGCCTCCATTGATAGTACACAGGCAGTCGTTCATAGATGAATGACTGCCTGATTACACGGGCCCATTGTCATCTGATTTTTATGCCTGCGCTATCTGAATGACAAACGAATTATTGGTTGTTCAGATCCTGCCGGCATTTACACTCAACAATATTGTTTTGATTCCTGTGATCCTGCGAGAATCTGAACGACATTTTAAGTGTAAAAGGGCCCTTACTCTCTTCCCCACACCTCTGTAGGTTTAAGAGATAGATACATAGAGAGAGAGGCAGCCTGCAGACGGCCAGGTCGGATCCCGCTGCGAGAATTCTCACAGCGGGATGCGGACCCGTGCCCCCGCACAGCCCTGCAGCTTACCCGCTCCCGGCATCTTCATTCTCTGCTATGTGCCAGCTAGCCGGTGCATGCGCAGAGAGGAGCCGACCCGTCACCACTGACATTTGGTTCTGCGAGACCCGCACAGAAATAGAACATGCCGCCATTTGTTTTCCGCGTGTGATTTCACGCGGACAAATCGCGGCCGTCTGCCTAGGATTGCATTTCCTAATGCAATCCTATGGCAGCGGCCACGGGCGGAAATTCTGCGGGAAATCCCGCCACGGAATTTCCGCCCGTGTGCAGGGGGCCTGAACTTGAAGGAGTTTGGTGTGCTCTTTAGCTCACCTACTAAGCTATTAGGTAGTGAAAATAGTTAAACTTTATAAATGTAGCGAGCTCATCGTGAACTTTGATCAGACATTAATGGCGGTCATAAATTATGGCCGGTTAATTTGTTAAGAAGAAGCTCACACTATGGATACGGGAATTACAGCTAATATTGTGATGATCGGACTGTTTGTTATACCTTATAGACTTCCGGAATATCATCTTTTCTAAATGATCACACAACAGAACCACAGCCGGGTGCGGAAACATGTTGTGGTAGATCACAGATAAGAACAGCCTCCTCTGCAGATCATAGGCTTCACACGCTTCTCCAGTAAATGAAGAAGAGCCATACATCTTGGCCAACCCTTTTACTGTCAGACCTTCTAGAAATACTTTTGCCTCCATCAATACTTTTTCTGGTTTTCTTGTATTACACTTTTCCGTGGTGCTGTGATCTTCGTTGGTTTACAACTGCTGTGTGAGCAATCGTGTGTCTCAACTGCAACCCTATCACTACTGCAATGGTATATACCTGCCATGTAAATACTGTATGTTATATAAGCAGGTGGGTTTTATATATTCTGGTTAATAAGGTTACAATAGAAGAGCGCATATACTGCTTTAACTTGGATTTGTGATTGCAGCATGTAGCATTTCAGGTTTCTCATTCACAACACCACTGCAAATGAAGGGGACGGTGTTGGGGTGTTAATGGCAGGATGTGGAATGGGTGCCGTGACACCACACTTCCTTCTCCTAATCCCCTGGATATGGTCCGGGCAAAGACAACAAAACTGGTAGATCTCTTCTTGCTTGGCGGATCAAATAATCCTCTAGACTAGTGGTCTGTCCGGAGCCTGTTCGCCATGTGTGATTGCCCTCACGTAACCACTGCTCCCACCTCCTAGCACCTTGGGCAGATCGGCCTAGATGACTGACTATTCATTGAAACGATCATCCTACTTCTTTCATTCCAATGATGCCTCCTGTCTTTGAGTGCATCATGGAGAAATGTCTAGTAGTCAACTATCTCTCCACGAGAGAGACATTACACGAAAGTAGCCCCAAAGAGCCTCTGTATAGGGAGACTGGTGGAGTGACCCAATGTGTAATCAGACCACAACTGTAATCGCTTACATATAAGGACAAGTTCTGCAGCAATCCGACATGTCTATCTGGTTACATTATTTGTCTGTCGATCAGTGTACTTGGTCCCCGAGATGACGGTTTGTGAAGGCTACAATGGATGGACTCTGCTGGGAAATCCAGCCTGTTATTGCAGGCAGAACAATTAGCAGATTGTCCAATATGCTGGGGAGAAACAGGATTGTTTAACAGCAGGTCTGACAAGTGGTTATTTATGACAGTGGAAGTGCACTTATTATCTGTTATCCGCACATGTTGTTCGGTGATACTGAAGAAGTCACCCGCTATTGGCCTTAACCCAATCAGGAAATCCAAGCTTCCTTTTCTAAATAGCAGCAGGCCTAATCATGGGTTTTGCGCACATGTGACTCACATTGTTGTCTTTGTGATAGTATGATAGCACTGGGAACCGCTCCCTGCTCCTGAACTTTGAGCTTCCAATAATTGTAGATTCAGAGGCTTCTTTAGGTACAACCAGGCAAGTTGGGTAGGTGCTGCAGACCTGCAAAAGCAGACACATTGCTTGTCAGGATGGAGCAGAAAACTTTTTAACTTGTCACAACTATTTTAAAGTAAACCCCAATCCGTAGAGGATAACTTTATGATCAGCAGACGTCCCACCGATGACAACGGGGGTCTGGTCAGTCCCAGAGGGAACAGAGCGGAGGATGTGCTCCATACACATCAGTGACCGCACTGGAGTTAGCTGAAGCGCTTGAACTCTGTAATCTTCAGTATTGTCATTGAAGTGAATGGAGCGGCAGAGCACCTATACAACCCATTCACTTGGGAGACTGACCAGACCCCTTTTCTCAAGATCGGTGGGGGTCCCAGGAGTAGGACCCCTGCTGATCATAAGGTTAACCCCGTGTGGATAGACAATGACTTTCTTACTTGGCACAAGCCCTTTATGAACACTTAAGTTCAGCTAATTACTTCTAAAGTTACTGAAGGCCTATTTCGAAAGCGTTTTTAGAAAAAGAAAAAAAAAAAAAAGCTAAAAAACTAAAAATATTTTTTTTACTACATTTTCAAAAAAGAGCGCAAAAAAGCAGTCTTAAAACACAATAAGAGCCAAGTAATATCTTGAGTGCGAGACATACAGGAGCACATTTCAACATGATGGCTGGAAGTTGTCTAAACTAAGCTGCAAGAAACTAATGCTACACACACAAAAAGCAGAGCAAGAACATAAAAATTCCCATTCCACAAAACCTCTTCCTGCAGCGACATACTGGTTATATATTTGTATTTATACACAGTAGCCAATTGGAAGAGAAACTGCAGGGTGGGGGCGGGGCTAGTATTAGCCTGCACCAATGATGGGACAGGGGGTGTGTCTCAGACTACCTCAGGCTCCCTGTACACAATGTAAATAAGCTGTAGTCAGAACAGCTCTATCCTAATGCAGCAGAGCTGAAAAAGCAGCCAAGCACTGAGGAAATAAAGCAGTAAAGCCTCACCTATATGACTTGCATATCATTTCTGAGAGCACGACTGGACAGTTATTTTAACGGAAACTTGTCACTCCAAAATCAATTTTAAAGCTGCCAGCACAATGTATTGCAGCATTACAAAAGCATTACACACATGCTTGCACCCCAAAGAAACAATTTAGTAATAACTGAAAATCTTTACTTTATATCTTCCATGCTCCGTATGCAATGTACCACCTCAAGTCACCGAGGCGGAACCATGAGCCCTCCAAAACCACGCATCATAGACGAAGCCTGGCACCGAGATCTCAAGCGTGCAATGTGCACCCATCCTAACGCATCTTCCCGCATATGCGCCATGCTGCAAGGTGTATACACTTCGACTTCACCAGCACTCCCGTGAAAGCGCATGTGCAATGTACATTGTACTGGCGGCTTTAAAATAGATTTGCGGTACAGGTTCTCTTTAAGTGGCAACACCAAGGGTATGTTTACAGTGCGGAATTCTCCACTGAAAATTCCCGTGCTTCCTGACACTGGTCTGTGTGTGGGATTTTCTCTGTAGACATACATATTCCGCATGCAGAATTCCGATGCAGTGACGGCACAGAAGCTAAAATGTAGTGACACGCACTTTTTTCACAATCTGAATTCCACACGCGGAATTTGTCCATTGACTGGGCGAATGCCGTGAGTAGACTTGTGCCAAGACCAGGGCAGAAATCCGCGGATTTAGGAGGTGAATTCCACCGTGTGAACGTACCCTATAGGCACAGCTATACGTACCAGAAATGTGGCACATTTTTCCCACATGCCCTGCTGTGCAGTGTTTTCAGATCTGCCGCAGACTGTAGACTAGTGAAGTAGGCAGCACAATCTGCACGTTGCACATGAAGATTGGAGGAGGAATTTTCTGCTGCGTGTGGACCTGGCCTAACACTCATCTACTCTAATGCTCGGCAGTAGAGATGAGCGAGCATACTCGCTAAGGGCAATTGCTCGAGCGAGCATTGCCCTTAGCGAGTACCTTCCCGCTCGAGAGAGAAGGTTCGGCTGCCGGCTGGGGGAGCGGTGAGTAGCGGCAGTCAGCAGGGGGGAGCAGGGGAGAGAGAGGGAGAGAGAGATCTCCCCTCCGTTCCTCCCCATTCTCCCCCGCAGCTCCCTGCCCGCCGCCGGCACCCGAACCTTTTCTCTCGAGCGGGCAGGTACTCGCTAAGGGCAATGCTCGCTCGAGCAATTGCCCTTAGCGAGTATGCTCGCTCATCACTACTCGGCACACATAACATGATCACACGCCAAGAGGACACAGGAAAAAAAAAAAAAAAAAAACACTGTCCACCAGTAGGAATCCAGGGCCAAGTTTAAGCACAAACATTTTCTGTCTCAGGGGGTTAATTCTCGGTCATCGTGTATATGAGATTTGCATAATGAGACAACAAACCCGTTATGCTCATCTGATACAAATTATTCAAGCTTCCAAGCAGTTGTTCTGAATTATGTTGATTCTCGCTGGAGGAAAGCACCTATGATGTTCCATCATTCTATTTCTTTTGCTCCTTTGGTGTGTAGGCGCCATTGTTGATGCTTAGCGCCGGGACATGAAAGCATCAGACGTATGTTGCAAATATTTTACACTACAGAAGCAAACTTTACTACAGGCTGTTACTTTAAGGGCTCATTCACAAGACAGCGAGCATAAAACGCTGCGTGTATCACACCACAGTTTACAAGCATGTGCGAGTCGCCTATCGCCGCGCGTGGCAGCAAGTGCACTGCGCATGACAACGTATCTAATGCATGCTGTAATGCGCAGTGCGACTTGTTTCTTTTTTTACGTTTTTTTAATTCCCATTCTGCCTCGTAACGGCGCTGCATATGTATCATCGCCCATACGTAATGTATTGCGTATGGACAGCGTTGCATACGCTACCCATACAAACGTATATGGCCGTCCTAGCGTGATACGCAGTGAAATAGAGCGTGCTGCGATCTTTTTCCCCGCAGTTTACACGTTAATGTGAACAGAGCAACGAAAATCCATATACTTAAATTGACTCCATTCACCGTGTATCACGTGGCTGTGCATCGCTGCGTAATACGTGGTGAAATCGCAGTCATGTGAATGAGCCCTAATTGTCTGATATGAGATGCTCAAGACGTCCCATTATTTGTGAATACAAACCTTAAAATCTTTGTTGAGGTCACTCAGCACCCAATAGTTATTAGGGATTCCCATACGCATGTATTCCATTTTCAGGTCGATTAACTTCCATTCCATAAGGCGCTCGTCCTGATCAGACTTGGGATTGTAGGAGAAGGCATACAAGTCTTCATATTTTACTAACAAAACATAAAAATACAAGAGTCAGCTACAATTTCATTTTGAAAACCGTGTAATGCAGTAATAGAGCACCATTTCCTCATACCTAGAGCATTTTGCCCATGTTATACGAGCTGCAAACTCCAGCCAGATTGGGGGTTTAATGACGCAGACCAACAGCGCCAGAGATCCGATACTGCTAGTGTTACCAGACCAACAGTCGGAATTTGCATACATTATGTTTGTATACAATCAGTTTATTTTTTCGCTTTTATAGGCAGGTTGTGTTAGCAATAGCCCGGGTATCAGAATTGCAGCGAGAATGTAGATGCCAATGTGTTCTGAATAGAGATGAGCAAGCATACTCGCTGAGGCACATTACTCGAGCGAGTAGTGCCTTAGCCGAGTATCTCCCCGCTCGTCTCTAAAGATTCAGGGGTCGATGGCGGGCGGGGAGCGGCGGGGGAACGGAGGGGAGATCTCTCTCTCCCTCTCTCCCCCCCCCCCACAACTCACCTGTCACCCGCGCCGGCCCCCGAATCTTTAGAGACGAGCGGAGAGATACTCAGCTAAGGCACTACTCGCTCGAGTAATGTGCCTTTGTGAGTATACTCGCTCATCTCTAGTTCTGAAGAGTTGCCTTAAAAAAAGCGGCACACCAGAAGACATCCCTTAAGCTGGGCTCACACAGGCAAATTTGGATTACAGATTCCGTAAATCGCTATCCGTGCGGGTGGTCCACCATAAAACACAGACATTGAAAGGCATGCATTTTCGTTCACACTCATGGATATGAACTGTGTATTCCGCGAGCGGAAGAAAGATTGCCTCAGAATCCGCACAGACGGCCTCCATTGGTGTCACTCAAGGCCGTCCAACCTGCAGCCCGCAGGCAATTAACATTGCGTATGGGCTGCGGTTACCCGCATCATCGCTAAGCGACAGGGCAGGAAATACAAATATACAAGAAGAAACTGCACTGTGCATGACCGCCGGTGAGACACTGCGGTCATTCGCAATACAGTAATCGCAGGGTCGCCGGCTAGGCTCACAGCCGGAATCCTCTGCAGGCCTCCAGCATGCAGAATTTTGGTCCGCCCACGCGAGCCTGACCTTAGGACATGTTTACATCTGCATTTGCACACTGTTACAAGTTTCTGTCCGTCTGCTCTGTTACAGTAGCAGAACAAGGAAAGAACACCAATGCCATAGACCACTGGGGCCAGACGGATCCCAGCAACTATAATAGGGTCCATCGGGCTTCCGTTATGGTTGCTTTACTGCAAAGGTCCGCCCCGCACACTACGCCATTGTTCACTCAGTTGTGAACGAGGCCTTAAATGGTCACCATAAAACATTAGAAGATGGTCATTAAGGTAGACAGACAGGCAGATGGAGGAAGCTTCGTTTTATTTCCCCCACAATCACCCCGGAAGCAAAAACAAAGTACCTGGCTGGGAAAGCTTGAGCAGTGAAGTGTACACCTCGTGGCAATCCCGTTCCCGCAGGATAACAAAATGAGCCACTCGGAAATTTTTGCAGCGAATGATCAGTGGACACCCAGTCGTGCTGAGAGGCGGCTTCTCCACAGAGGCGATGTGGTGGTGAGCAATCTGGGAGACAAAGGTGGAGAGCAGAAGGAAACCAGTTTTAATTCAGTATTTTGAAAGCTAGAGCTAACATTAGGAATAACGAGTAAAAGTAACTGCAAAGGCGGTTCACATCTATATTATCCTATAGGTGTCATCTGCCGGCTCTACGTCTTCTCCTCTTGGGGTCCCGTCCTCTTTTCCATCTACACAGCCCCTACTGGACAAACTATCAGCACATTTGGCTTTCAGTACTAGCTGTATACGAAGGACGCCCAATTATACACCGCTTTCCGTGACATCACACCTGCACTATTACAGAACACCAGTGATGGTCGGTCCGGAGTCTCTAACAGCTTGTCCTCTCTACCCGACACGGACTCCTTCAGAAACGGAACTTATTGTGTTTCCACCGTCTACTAACCAACCATTTCAGTGTGTGGTGCTCCCGGACCTCCTCAGCAGCACACCCGCTGTCTTGGGATCATATCTTTCCTTTACTCCCCATATTCAGTCACTTGATCCGTCACCTGCACCTCAAACATCTCCAGAATCAGCCCTTTTCTCACTTTGGAAACAACAAATACTGATCCATTCTCGTAGTCCCTACTGTACCTCAATACGGATCGGTCTTCCCCTCACCAAACTGTTCGTTCTCCAAACCATCCTAAATGCAGCAGCCAAGCTTTCTTTTTTTTTAATCACCGCGCCAATGCTCGCCTCTGTGCCGATCACCGCATTGGTTGCACTTCTACTATAGACTACAATACAAACTCATCACTCTCAGCCATAGGGATCTCCACAGTGCCGCACCAGCCTATATCTCCTCTCTATCTACCACCCTACTCATGCTCTCTGTTCAACTAATGCCCTTTGACTAAGTTACTTCGTAGTCAGAACCTCCCAACAGCCTATGAACAAGATTGGCACTTTTTCTGATTTCATATCTGTCTACATGTATATACAGAAAACCTTTAAAAGGTTTGTTCCACTATTTGTTTTACTTTGAGACACTTTGCTGCAGCTCTGTACATTGTGAAGTGGCCCAGGTTGGTCCTGCAGGTTGAGTCTCATTCACTTCAATAGGACTGCTGCAGTACCAACCTGGGCCACTGCACAATGCACGGAGCTGCTGCAAAACAGCACAAAGTGGAACAAATAGAGGATAAGGGTTTGACATATGGTTTATAGACTTCTCACTCAGTTGTGTGAGAAGAAGCATCAGCCAGGATCTCAGCTACATTTCATCTAATCTAATTTCATGCTCCTTTCAGTCTATATACTCACCCAGGTCTCCTTGCGTACCCCAGCAGCAGCATCCACGTAAATAAGGTGGGTGGCAGTCAGGTATAACGTGCCGTGGGCAGGCCTCTTGTTTGTGAATCTGTCTAATAACTTTACATTCTCCACCTGTAATAAAAAGAAAAGCGTGAATAGAAGCGCCGGATACACCGCGACTATACAGCATTCGAACATGGCGGGGCTGCTACGCCGCGCCAGTACCTACCGCCATGCCCTCCAGTCATCAACAGGGGGGGGGGGGGGGAGGGGGGGGGGTCGTTGTGCTCACCCCTTTCAGGGTGGTTGTACATGGGACAACTATTGTCACTCAACAGAGTAAATGTGAACAGTTGTTCCATGAAACATGGCCATGGGTGGCGACGAGGATTCATTAGCTAATCACTTCATTTCTACCCACCTAAAATTAGTCGCTGGTTTAGGCAATTGTCATCTTTCAATGAACAGCCAACAACTTTGCAGGAAGCTACACGCTTGTTGGGTGTGCGTCTTCCGCTGAACACTGATTGGCTCTCAAACATTTTTCCCTTCCATTTAAATGAGTTTTTCATACAAAAACTATTGATGACCTATCATCGGGATAGGTCATCAATCGCTGGGGACCAGTCACACGAGATTCCCAGCAATCACTTGATCGCCCGTCCGTCAGTGCAGCAGGCCAGACAAGCATCATAGCAGACAGGACCAGAAGTGGCCTGCTGGCTTCACTCCCATTGAGATCAATGGGAGCCGACACAGCCATTACACTACCATGGCCCCCCCTGGTGTCAGACTGAAGTGCCGGAAGCATAATAAGCCGCTTCAGTTCCAACTAATTTTAATGCGAGTGAAGCCGGATAGGAGACGGGACAGGAAGTGCCCTATGACGCACACCCAACCCGCTGCACTGACAGCCGAGCGATCAGATGATCGCTGGGAATCCCGTTCAGAGCGGCCCCCGAAATTATCTATATATGACTTATCCGGAGCATAGATCATCATTTTTTGCCTGGAAAACTTGGTCTCCGGCCGGTTTGGCCTTCGAGGGACCGCTCGGCGCCGCGGTCGCCGGCCGGTTTGGCCTTCGAGGGAACGCTCGGTGCTCGCTGTAGTGAGTGTTCTCCCAAGGACTGCTTACATGTATTTTTATGCCTTCAGTGGACTCAGCAACCAATGAATCGGTGCCGGAGTAGGGGGAAAAAATTCCAAATACACACCTGCTGAAGGACCTCCTGCCCCCTAGCTAGTCAAGTGATATTTCAGCCCTGGTAAATGCTCCCGACAATTTGTTCAGCTATGACAAAATTAAACAAGAAGCGCTCTTTATAAGACCCTCTCTACAAAACCATCATACAGCGTGTGTTGGCTGCGTCTAAAGCTCAAGGATGCAGGATGAGCTTAAAAGTTCATTTCACTAGGAGGTCCGTGATCTCGAGAGACGCGCCGTCAGAATTTTAGTTTTTTTTCCCCTTTTTGCTCACTCCGTCTCCAAGAAAGAAAAAAAACGTAATAAAAAGCGATCAAAAAGTGGTATGTACTCCAGAACGGTAACAATAGAAACTACCGGGCGGCCCACAAACAACAGCCTCACACAACTAGATTGCTGAAAAACATGTGAAAAAGTTGCGACTGTCAGAAGACGACGGCGGCGGCAAATAGTTTTTTTCCCAAAAAATATTTTATTTTTTTTTAAAAGTAGTGCAGCAAAAAACCTCTATAAACGCTTATCGCAGTAACCGTGCAGAATAACGTGATCCCGGCACTCTTGTTGCAGCGCGCGCGCCGCAGGAACAAGACCCTCCCAAAGATGGCGGAGCTGCGCTTTTATTTCCCATTTAGATTTTTTTTCAAAGTTTTTCGGTCCATTAAATCACATTGTTGAAAAATACAACTTATCCTGCAAAAAAACGGCGCGCAGACGGCGGCGGATAAAATAAAGGTGGTGCTAAAAGTAGGGAGGAAAAAAACTATAATGAAAGAAAGAAATGGTCTGCGGCCTGAAGGGGTTAAATTCTGTTGTGGAGACGGGTAGAAAAAGCGGCTTGTTCGCCGTCTACCCTCCGCTCTACAGGCGGACGCGCCGCCGAGGCTGAGGACGGATCACTGAACACGTTCATTCAGCTGGGGCTGCGGCTGGTACTCCGCAGCGTATCCGTCCCGTGTGAACACAGCCCGAGGGGCACACAGGAGGACCCGCAGGCAGCCGGAGAGGGCAGCGCTGCCACCTCACCCACCCAAGCATGGCACACGCCGGCCGCCAGCGCCCCTCACCTTCGGGGTGGAGATGTGCTCCATGGTCGTCGCTCCCGTGCTTCACCTCCGATAGTCCCACGCCCCTCCCGCCATGTTCCTGCCGGCCTCCTCCGAGTCAGCTGACCTCACGTGACGACAAAACTCGCGACAGCTCGGAGCCCTGACAACTTCCTGTACACAAGTGCTGTTACCATGGAGACGGGAGCCGAGCTGTCCCCTAACCAATCACCGTGAATCAGCCAACCGAAATAACCAATCACCGTGAATGTGTAAATCCAAACAACCAATCAGGTGGCGAATGGTGTGGAGATGGGGTGTAAATAGCCGGCCGGCATTTGAACGTTTTCCACAACACTTCTGCCCTATTCAGCAATTCCCGCAACCTGATTGGTTGTTTGGGTTGGCAGATTCACAATTCCAGCAACCTGATTGGTTGTTTGGGTTGGCTGATTCACCAAGCAACCAATCAGGTTGCTGGAATTGCTGAATAGGGCAAAAGTGTTGTGGAATAAGCAGCCGGCGTGGCTGCTGGTCACCTGTGAGGAGGCGGCGGGCCTCAGTGTGCTAGTGGGATGGGGCCCCTCTCTAACCGTCTGCAGGACATCTGCTTGCTGTCAGTGACTGGTGGCTTGTGGTGGCCATACACAGATACGTGTTGGCGGGACGCGGTATTGGCTAGTCATATATATATATGTACATACAGTACATCTTAGGGTGCGGTCACACATTGGCATACGCAGCGTATTCACGGACCAGAACGCACCGCCTCCGTGCGCGGCCGCCTCATGGTGCTCTTGTTGCGTGTGTAAATACACCAAAAAAATGCACAAAATCCCAATCATTTTGTGCCTAAATATGCCGGTTTCCTACGTATTTAGGCGCGTCCGTCCGGAATACACAGCGTGTTCGCGGTCCGGAATACGCTGATTCCGTGTTTCTGCCCGTTAGTGATTTTTGTTGTTGCACATGTAAATGCGCTAAAGACGTACAAAATCCCACTGATTTCTTGCATAAATACGCAGCGAGTCCGCAGGTTTCCTGCATCGCGCCGTGCGCCCATCCGCAATGCGCAGCGTATTCACGGAATGAAATGTATATTTCACCAATTCATGGCGCACATTCAGGTTCCCTGTGTATTTATGTGCGCCCATCCTGTAAACGCAGCGTATTCACGGACTGACATGTGCTGATCCGTGCCGATTTCTGCCTAGAAGCTCATAAATGCCGTTGCTTTCTAGCGTCCAATCACAGCGCAGCTTTCAATCCTTATACTGCTGAGGTAACATGAAAGCTGCGCTGTGATTGGTTGCTATTTCTTATACTGCTAAGGTAAAATTAATGCTGGCCGTGATTGGTGGGTATATATTATATCGCTGAGGTAACATGAAAGCTGTGCTGTGATTGGTTGTTATATATTATACTGCTGAGGTAACATGAAAGCTGCGCTGTGATAGGTTGCTATATATTATAAAGCTGAGGTAACATTAAAGCTGCGCTGTGATTGGTTGTTATATATTATACTGCTCAGGTAACATGTAAGCTGCGCTGTGATTGGTTGCTATTTCTTATAGTGCTGAGGTAACATGAAAACTGCGCTGTGATTGGTTGCTACAGGTAACAAAGTTTTTTTTTTATTCGCCTGTCATACTAGTTTGGTGCCGGGATTTCTGCGCCCCCCTGTACAACTACCATCACTGGAACGTTGTTTACTGGGAAATGTTTTAACCCCTTAATGATTGGGTTTTTTTAGGGACTTTACTCACGTGGTGGTTTTATGGCCCTCTTTTGCTGCGTTTTTTTTTTTTTTCCTTGACCTATGGGGCTATTTTTTAATATC
Source organism: Eleutherodactylus coqui (assembly GCF_035609145.1). NCBI lineage: Eukaryota > Metazoa > Chordata > Amphibia > Anura > Eleutherodactylidae > Eleutherodactylus > Eleutherodactylus coqui. The sequence continues at coordinate 103,865,031 of NC_089846.1, forward strand.
TTTTTTCACTGAATTTTCTTTTTTGCTATTTAGTTTTATTAGGAGTAAAAAGTTAAAGGGGTTGTCCCGCGAAACAAAGTTGGGTTATACACTTCTGTATGGCCATATTAATGCACTTTGTAATGTACATTGTGCATTAATTATGAGCCATACAGAAGTTATTCACTTACCTGCTCCGTTGCTAGCGTCCTCGTTTCCATGGAGCCGTCTAATTTTCAGCGTCTAATCGCCGGATTAGAAGCGCTTGCGCAGTCCGGGTCTTCTTCTTTTCTGAATGGGGCCGCTCGTGCCGGAGAGCGACTCCTTGTAGCTCCGCCCCGTCACTTGCCAGTTCCAGCCAATCAGGAGGCTGGAATCGGCAATGGACCGCACAGAAGCCCTGCGGTCCACCGAGGGAAAAGATCCCGGCGGCCATCTTCAGCAGGTAAGTAAGAAGTCACCGGAGCGCGGGGATTCAGGTAAGTGCTGTCCGGTGTTCTTGTTTTACCCCCGCATCGGGGTTGTCTCGCGCCGAACGGGGGGGCTGTTGAAAAAAAAAAACCCGTTTCGGCGCGGGACAACCCCTTTAAAGAAAAAATTTGATTAATTTTTTTAAATTTATAGTTGTTTATTAGGGATGAGCGAGTATACTCGCTAAGGCACTACTCGCTCCAGTAATGTGCCTTAGACGAGTATCTCTCTGCTCGTCCCTGAAGATTCGGGGGCCGCCGCAGAGCAGGGAGCTGCGGGGGAGAGCAAGGAGGAATGGAGGAGATCTCTCTCTCTCCTTCTCTCCCGCCCGCTCTCCCCTGCTCCCCGCTGCAACTCACCTGTCAGCCGCAGCGGCACCCGAATCTTCAGGGACGAGCAGGGAGATACTCGGCTAAGGCACATTACTCGAGCGAGCAGTGCCTTAGCGAGTATACTCGCTCATCCCTATTGTTTATAGTATATTTATGCTAATATAAAGGAATGGATTCCTCATTTTGTTGCGGATATTGTGATATAATTTATCTCGGGTTACGGCTGCATATGGTGACGGTTTTGGTCGGTGTCGGCGGTGGGTCATTTTCTTTCTTACATGTATATTTTTATGTTATTCTGTAATTTTTTTAAACTTAATTTAGTAACTATTTTTTCAGCATCTGTCCCCTATGACTTCATATAAGATCTTTGGGGGCCACGTGATCTGTAGGAGTAGTCGCTGACAGAGCTGGTCACGTGATCCGTAGGAGTAGTCGCTGACAGAGCTGGTCACGTGATCCGTAGGAGTAGTCGCTGACAGAGCTGGTCACGTGATCCGTAGGAGTAGTCACTGACAGAGCTGGTCACGTGATCCGTAGGAGTAGTCGCTGACAGAGCTGGTCACGTGATCCGTAGGAGTAGTCGCTGACAGAGCTGGTCACGTGATCCGTAGGAGTAGTCGCTGACAGAGCTGGTCACGTGATCCGTAGGAGTAGTCGCTGACAGAGCTGGTCACGTGATCCGTAGGAGTAGTCGCTGACAGAGCTGGTCACGTGATCCGTAGGAGTAGTCGCTGACAGAGCTGGTCACGTGATCCGTAGGAGTAGTCGCTGACAGAGCTGGTCACGTGATCCGTAGGAGTAGTCGCTGACAGAGCTGGTCACGTGATCCGTAGGAGTAGTCGCTGACAGAGCTGGTCACGTGATCCGTAGGAGTAGTCGCTGACAGAGCTGGTCACGTGATCCGTAGGAGTAGTCGCTGACAGAGCTGGTCACGTGATCCGTAGGAGTAGTCGCTGACAGAGCTGGTCACGTGATCCGTAGGAGTAGTCGCTGACAGAGCTGGTCACGTGATCCGTAGGAGTAGTCGCTGACAGAGCTGGTCACCTGATCCGTAGGAGTAGTCGCTGACAGAGCTGGTCATCTGATCCATAGGAGTAGTCGCTGACAGTGCTGGTCACGTGATCCGTAGGAGTAGTCGCTGACAGTGCTGGTCACGTGATCCATAGGAGTAGTGGCTGACAGAGCTGGTCACGTGATCCGTAGGAGTAGTCGCTGACAGAGCTGGTCACGTGATCCTTAGGAGTACATTTACTTTGCTTGGTCATTAAACGTGTTTTGTCATTACAACAAAACTCCACCAGCTCGGCCTGGCCTAAAATAAAAAAAGAGGGCATACTCGCCTGTCCTGGAGCCCCAGGACGCAGCTGAGAGCTGCCGCCGGTATCGGTGGCGACTTCTGGGTAGGCGGTCCGGCGGAAGTCAGGTGTCTGCTGCCAATCAGAGGTTGCAGCATCACTGTACATACCTTACTGTACATGCTCCTGGTAAATATGTACGGTGACGCTGTGACCTCTGATTGGCAGCAGACGACACCTGACTTCCAACGGGCCGTCTACCCAGAAGTCGCCACCGATGCCGGCGGCTCTCAGCTGCGCCCTGGGGCTTGCAAAAGAGAAGCTTGCAGAAGTTTTTGAAAAATTCCACCAGTGTCCACAAAAGTAGGCTAGTGGAGCAACAGGCAACGCAAAGGGACCGCCATGTTGGTTTGTCCTGAGTATTTAGTGTCTGACAGCTGCAAAGGACTCCGAAACATCCTTTGAACTGCGCCTCATATTCTGTGTAGTCCTCTTGGTCCATACAATGTACTTTCTAGTAACTTCCAAAAAGTCACAAAGCTCTAAACATGGCTCCACGCTGGGGTCGTGGGACAGTCTCTGAGTTGATTTTCGAGGGCCATTTGTAATCCACTGCTGAATGTCACAGATGGCTTCTGACTGATGCAGGCCTTGGTTTCTTCATATTTGCGACAGACCTGACTTGGTGCCATTTCTGAATCAGGCTCTGAATACAACCACAGAAAATGACCGTTACTTACTGAGTGAGGAGTGCATATGTGTGGGAGTATACGCCATGCATCCACCCCCCTCATTATCAAGAGGCAGTGTGAGTGGTTGTCTTATCGGTGTCCTGCACAGGTGTTATTGGCTCCTCCATTTGGTAGTCAGCTACCTGCATGGTGAGAGGATGCATCTATATGCACTCCTCACTCAGTAAGTAACGGCCATTTTCTGTGATTGTTTTTCATTTTTTATTTCCCCTGCTGTGAGGCTCTGAATACAATGTTTAGCAGGAGGTTTTTATCAAACTACTAACGACCACTTGTCTTAATGTTTTTGTGTGAGTGCTTCTCGTTCCCCGCCTCGGCTGATGTCATCGCTCCGCCCCCCTGGTGACATCATCGAAGGTCCTACAACATATATAAAACACAGGGTTTGACCGACAGAAGAACAGCACAGTTAGGGCTCAGGGAAGGGGAGGACAAAAATAACACACTGAGAATACAACTAAGCCATTATTATCTCAGAAGACACTGACAGAAGACAACAACCTACCACCATCACAGAGAGCCGGTGAGCTAAAGGACCTGTGGTGATGTCACTGCTGTGAGAGGAGCCAAGCTGTGTGTGGGGTGTAGTAGAGCTGTGTGTGTGCATGTACTATGTAGCAGGGCTGTGTGACACATTGCGCCACCAGAAACACTGGTACTATAATTTCCTACACAACTCAGCAGTCCTGACAGAACACACTGACCTACCACCACCACAAAGATCCAGTGGGCTGAAGGACTTGTGGTGATGTCACTGCTATGGGAAGAGCTAAGCTGTGTTTGTCTTGTGTGGTAATCAAGCTACTGTGAGTGTGATGTGCCACCAGAAACACTGGTAACTATAAAGTCCTAATAATTACTAGTACTTGAGTATTTGTCAGCAAAGGCCTCTAACATCTCCTTAATTCATCTGCTTTCCACAATACGTATTTCCTGTTGTTGCTGTGCACGTGTTCTCCCATAGACTAGTATGGGAGAGCGCACGCACAGCAATCTGAGAAGAGTCACTTTGTCTTGCAGTGTGCAATCTTCGATGGGCGACGATGCAGGAACCAGGGAGCGGGTGAGTATAAAAAACACATCACCCATGTTTATGGTGCTGTAGGAAGGTGACAGGTTCCCTCTAACCCTGGAATACTACTCTTCACCTTATGACATTTTCCTAATTTTTCAATCTTCTACCGCTATTAATTTCATTACTTTTATTACAACAAACCTGTATTGAGCTCTTCTATCTATGATGAGCTACTTGGCAATCGTTGTACATCTACTTTAGAAAAGGTGCAGTATTACCGTCTGTCCGGGAAGGTGTAGTATCGCAAGGTTAAATAATGCTGATAGTCACCCCAATTTCCTTGGGCATATTTACTTGTATGCTTTCCTATGCAAATATATTTTCATGTTCAAATCCAGCCAATAAAATGTATATTTAATTGAATTTGTGGCGTTCTGAGACATGATCACATCCAGCTATACTGCAATCGATAAATTAATTTCTTTTATGCTAATGAGACCTGAAACTAATAAGAAGACAAGGTCACTTTTGCTGTGTAATTGCATTCAATACTATATTGAATAATTAAATAGCTCCCTGGAACTGTGCAGAGCTCAGCAAGAAATGGCCATGCATGGCTCAGGAGCGTGGAGATTAAAGTGCTTCTAGTCATTATAGACAAGGCATAATTTTCATGACATGAACTTGGAGAAAAGTAGAATTTATTATGGGTCATTCCATGTCAACTGGACCAGTTTTAAAAATCGTCCCCACTCGACCATCTCCAATTTTGCTGAAAATTTACATGGATGTACATATATGTTTGAAATGAGGTGCTGTAAAGTTTTAGCTCTGGATATCATATACCTGGAGCACCACAGCCCTTCGCGTGGAGGTCCCACAAACCACACGGCATCAACAGCAAAGATTTTGCAAAGGCTGACATGTGGCCATTGCAGAACCATGGTAGTTGTGATGCTGAAATTCAACATACGAGCTCAACTTGTGCCTTTGAACACAAAAAATGTACTATTAACACTTACACAACAATATGTGACTCGCAATTTAACCTCAAAGTGGCTTCAAAATTACGTTGCGTAAAGCGCAAGCCACATTTTGACACTGTACAACTCAAAACCAGTTGGTCGGTTCTGCTTTTCCCAGTCCACTAACCAGTAGCCGGCCCTAGCATCTGCATGCTTTTTTCACAAGAATAGTTTTAACTTATTTTTCTGATTAAGGCAAAAAAAGTCATCGAATCAAGAAGAATCAGCTCCATGCTCCGTTGGCCTTGCCAAGAATCCGACATGTCACCTGAACACATACAGCCGAGGCAAAGCACTGAAGTTGTTTCAGGAGTTTGAATGTCAACATTTTGGTGTCAAAATTTGGAGCTTTTTAGCCCGACTGAACAACTGTAGCTTTTGTTTCAAATCCGCCATAAGGAGGTGTAGTCCTGACACATTTCAGACTGTGATGGTTTTGGTTGCTCAACATCTTCTAACTCAAAGCCCCCAGCTGATGCAAATTTGTGGAGGAGTGCATTTTGCGAAAATTGTGATGTAATACATTTCGAAAGAAAAATCATAATATAAAGAAAGGCTTGAAAGTTATACTATCGAAAGCGTCTCATTCGAGATCTCGCAATGACACCTTGCCCGTGGACAGCCAGCCTTAGTGTAATGAGTTCAATGTGTTTATTCCCTGCACAAATGTGCAGGAAAATATAGCATGCTGTATATTTTTTGCGTGACCAAAATGCGTATGTAAAATACGGCATGTAAACAAACCCATTGAAATCAATGGGTTCTATTCCCTACATATTGCGCGCGCAAACTGGTTCGCAAATACAGCCTTGTGAATAAGCCCTAACTCATCCTTCACAGCAGAGAAAAATCATTTCCTAGGGCCAGATTGGTGTGACTGCTAATGAAATGATTCAGGTGAACAATAAATGAAAAAATGCCCGCGCTCTTCAGACTAAACCACCGGGACCAGGCTCCACACACTTCTTTGTATAAGTTTTATTAAATATTTCCCGTGCAACACGTTTCGTCGTCGCACATGACGACTTTCTCTAGCACTGTGCTTGAGAAAGTCGTCATGTGCAACGATGAAACGCGTTACACGGGAAATATTTAATAAAACTTATACAAAGAAGAAGTGTGTGGAGCCTGGTCCCAGTGGTTTAGTCTGAAGAGCGCGGGCATTTTTTCATTTATTGTTCACCTGAATTACTTCTGAGTGGGTCCTGCTGCAAAGCAGGACACAGAAGCCCGCAGCACATCGGACAACACCAGGGGATATATAAGCCTACGAGGAGTGGAGGTGTTGGTGGGGCTTCTAATTAGGAGCGCTCACCTAACACCGGGTGAGTCTATTTTTGAATTCAACATTCGTAACGAGATAACTGCTATAAAGATCGTAATTATACGTTGCAATATCACTCTATACTATCACGGGTAACGCCTCCCTGACGTGTTTGTATTGCTAATGAAATGAAGGCATCTAGGACATACAGTCCGTCGGGGTGATGAATCGAGCCTACTTCTGATGCCAAGAGAGTCAAGGATGAGATATCTTCCGTAAGCCCCAGCTCTTTAAGTTGGACAAACACCTCCGGATTACTCACCCAGAATTGTCTGGAAATGGCTGAGATGATCTACCCACATGTTCCATTAACCACATATAGGGCTGAAATGTCTTCTTTGTATGCCTCTGCCTAGGTCAAATCCCTCACCACTCCTCTTAGAAGTGCCAAGGACCTTCCTCCCAGCTGGTTTATGTAAATCAGAGGAGTCTTCCTCTTATCCTGTTTCAGGTCTGTCCATCAGAGAAGTGAGCTCCTGGTTTGCTGACTGAAATTGAATGTCTGGTCCAGGGAGTTTCTCTGCTGGTTGCATCTCTCCTGCCATTCTGACGAAAGAGGTCTGAGATGCCATTTGTCCCATGGAACTGTGTCTATGACTGTAGACATAAGGTCAAGTACACACATGACCTGGCACATAAAAAACAGGTCTATGTTCTACAGACTCTGAACATGGGAGATTAATGAAGCCATCGGCTTAGAATAGGAACTATGACACTTGGTTCATTTATCTTCTCAGACAAGCCTTTAAGTGCCTTATGAGCCAGTTGCTCACCTGAAAATGAATGTGTTGTATCTGTGAATCCCATCTGATAACTAGCAACCAGAATCTTCCTTTGACCTAGCCCATAAGATATTCAAGTAGTCATCTTTGAGATCCAGCTTTACCAAATAATCGTCCCTTTCGATCTGAGACACCGCCACCCTTTTTGTCTCCATCCTGAACCATTCTTCTCAGAAAAACTAGATATTTAGATATCTCGGGTTGATTATGGTTCTCCTGAACCTCCCATGTGGTACAAGTATCAGGAAAAGTGAGAGTAAACCTCCAGAGCCAACTGTTCCTCCCGAACTTCTCTGACATTTTTGAGAAAACTCTCACAAGGCTTGGAGCATGACCAGTGTTCTTGCAGGACAGACAGACAGCATAATAGAGATAAACATGCCTTCTTTGAAATGGCGTCTGGGCACCAGAATTTAACTTGCTTGCCCCCTTGCAGTGGGGATGATTCTACTCTTCCCTTGGATCATCTGTATTACCCTGGGAAAGAGCTAAATTGATCTTTTTTGTTTGAGATATTTTCCCTTCTGTATTGACATTTGGGGGAAATCCTCAATCCTCTTTATTCTTCCTCTTCAGATTATCTACTGGAAAACACACAGACGTCATCACTACAATACAGTTATGGCTGACACAGTACTAGGTGCTACAGAGACATGAGAGGGATGCTGTGTGGTTAACACAACTGGAAGAGAAATAATACTTTCAAAGTGAGGGTTCTTCTAGGTTCAGATCCTGGGACCTCTTGTACCCAAATTGAAAATCATAACTATAGACCAATGATCTGCTTTTGATGCTCTAGAGGTATGCTCTGCAACAAAAGATCCAACTTCCTCCTTACATACGGTTTTCAGAGGAGAAACAATCCTGTAGGTTTTCCCTGAGTTCTGTAATGGACCAGGTAAAGTCCTAAGCTCAGAATCTTCCTGAAGCTCCAATCTCTAGTCTAGCAATATCCTCCAAATAGCTAGACACAGCAATAATCTAACTCACAGAGACTCTTCACTCTTCTTAAAATGCAGCAGGGATAAGAAGATTATCTTCCTGGAGCTCTCATCTGGGGTCTGTGAGACGATTGTTGGGTTTAGCCGGGTCTAGCTGCTCAGAGGATGTTACTAAGTGTAATTTTTACACTTAGTAACATCTTATAGGTTAAATATCATTACAAGAATTCTTGACTTCTAGAACTTTGGAAGTGGACACCAACTGACTATGTGCAACGTGGAAGTGGAGAGGAGCCATATGGTGAGCTTCGATGTATGCTATATATTTACATACCTACCAGGGAAAAAAAACAAATTTTACCTACCAGAAATGCTAGCTGTTGTTTCTATTAAAGGAAAAGGTGGAAATTCTTCAGGAAAGAATAGCTACATTGAAACTCATTAAGGAAGATGAGGATTTCTTTTCAGAGCAGAAGTATCTCTTCAGAATGTTGAAGGAAAAAATATTCTGTGTACCTGCAGAAGCAGAGGAATGGAAGCATGTGACCCAAAGAAGCAGGAGGATCAGAAGTCAGCCAGCACCCATACTGCTCAGGAACCAGGACCAGGCTCTTACACAGGAGAACAATGATGAGACATCTCAAGAAATGATTTTACCCACAAAGAACAGCATGCTAAGCACTGAAAATCCTCATGGATAGAGAAAAAGAAATGTTATTGTGAAGAAGAAAAAGAGAGTGTTGGTTCTGAGGGATTCCCTATTGAGAGGATCAGAGGCTGCTGTCTGCAGACCTGACACCTAACAGAGGTGTGCTGTCTTCCAGGTGCACAAATCAAAGATGTGTCTGATAGGCTATCAAGACTCTTCAGTCCTACAGACTACTACCCATTCCTACTAATGCAAGTAGGGACAAATGACACTGCAAAAAAGGATCTTGCAACTATCTGCAAAGACTTTGGAGACCTTGATAGGAAAGTGAAGGAACTAGGAGCACAGGTGGTCTTTTCTCCCACCCTTCGAATGGATGGCCATGGAATAAGGAGATGGAACAGGATTCTAGAGGTGAATAACTGGCTATGTCGATAGTGCCGTTGGCAAACATTTGGAGTTCTAGACAATGGAGTGAATTAAGGCCCATTTACACGGAGCGATGATCGCTCAAACGACAGTTTGAGTGACAGCTTTAAGCGATCATTTTGCATAAACTATTAAGTAGCTACTCAGCTACTTAATAGCTTATTGGCGTGCAAATGAAGCCTTTAGCTGAATGCAGTTAATAGCGGAGGGATCTTATCTGTATTCAGCTCCTTTGTTCTCCGATGGGTTAAATAGCTGAAACAATGCTACCTGTGGAGAACTCAACGTGCGGTCCTGATAAGACCGCACAATGATTTTTAGGCTGGCTTGAATTTAACATTTAACTAGCAGTGCACAAAAAGTGCACGATGGCCGCGCGTTTAGACGCAACGATTATCACCCAAACGATCGCTTTTGAGCGATCATCGCTCCGTGTAAATGGGCCTTTACCTATATGATGGACTCCGTGCTAGACACTGGTTGTGTCAGGAAAACCAGGGAAAGCAGGAGTCGGGGGTCCCTACAACGTAGCCCACAACCCCTGTCCCTGCCTACTTGCCTCCACTCCTGACTAACCCCAGGTGGGCAACTGGGCGGCAGTCCCTACACTGGCTAGGGGAGTGCTGGGGAAATCCACAATCCCTGGAAACAGAAAACAAACGGACAGACAAACAGGCAACCAGAACGAAGCACAAAGGAAAAACCGCAACCCAGTCCAGGAACAAGCCAAGGTCAAGCACAAAAGTCAGTCCGGAGAAACACAGTACAGAAGGAGGAGACAAAGTCAGGTCAGGGGAAAAGCCGAGGTCAAAACACTAATAAACAGGAATACAAGGTAACGCTGGTGAGTGCAAGGAAGCCTATACAAACACTGGCAGTGTCCAGAAGCAACTGAGGGGTTTAAATGCTGTCAGAGCTCCTGCCCCAGCAGCTGATTAGGGCGGAGCACCTGACAGCAGCAGGACAATCAGAAATGCTGGGAGAACCTCCCTCAGCACTAGCAGACCAGGCTAGGTCAGTGGAGATGCAGCAGGCTGCCATGGAAACAGGAACACGGCGCCGGGCAGCAGCTGCCATGCTCCTAGCACCTCTGCGCCGTATAGGAGCCGGGCGGGCAGGGGTGATGACTGGCGTAGGAGTCCCCCTGCATCGTGCAATTGCAGCAGGGGCAACAGCGTCTGCCGTGCGGCCACGGCGACCCCGATAGCAGCCAATCCTGATAGTACCCCCCCTCTTACGGGGGGGACACTGGACCCCCATGACCCGGCGCTGGCTTGAGGGGGTAGGTCCTATGAAAGTGACGGACTAGCCGCGGAGCATGGACATCCTTGGCCGGAACCCATGACCGCTCCTCAGGTCCAAACCCCTTCCAGTGCACTAAATACTGGTAAGCACCCCGTACCCGCCTGGAGTCCAGAATTCGTTCTATCTCGAATTCCATCTCTCCTTGGACAAGGGTGGGAGGAGGAGGTTTGCGGGTGGGCAATACCGGGGGAAAGAACCTCTTCAAGAGCAACTTGTGGAAGACGTTATGCACCTTCCAGGAGTCAGGTAAGGTTAGTTCATAGGCCACCAGGTTAATAACCTTGGAAATAGGGAATGGCCCAACAAAACGAGGAGCTAACTTGAGAGATGGTACCTTCAACTTTAAATTTCTTGTGGACAGATAGACCAGTTCACCAATTACAAAGGGGTCAGATAGAGTGCGTTTACCAGCACCTTGTTTCTGCAACTTCTCCTGCGATTCCAGTAAGTTCTTGCGAACCTGGACCCAGACTGCATCCAGCTCCCCAGTAAAGGAATCAGCCGACGGGTTATCCGACGGCAGGGAGACAGATATGGTAAAGCGGGGATGAAACCCATAGTTGCAGAAGAAAGGGGAAAACTGAGATGATGAGCTGGTATGGTTATTTATAGCGAATTCCGCCAAAGGCAAAAACTTCACCCATTGTTTCTGGTTGTCCGAGACAAACAGACGAAGGTACTGAGTGAGTTCCTGATTCATACGCTCCGTCTGTCCGTTGGACTCAGGGTGAAAGGCGGAGGAGAACGACAGGTTAACATCGATACGCTTACAGAACGCCTGCCAGAACCGTGCCCCGAACTGTACCCCCCGATCAGAAACAATATCTTCTGGAACACCGTGCAAACGGACTATTTCCTTAACCCCTTAACGACCAGCCCATAGTGTTTTTACGTCCTCCCGAAGTGGGCCTTATTCTCTGAGGACGTAAAAACATGCTTCCTGCAGAGAATAATGCCCCTCGGGCTGTGGACGTGACAGCTCCATGCTGTTGGTGTCCGCAGGTAGCTGACAGCATGGAGCTGTCATCCCGGGCTGTTCGGAGCCCCCCCCGGCATTGCGATCGGCGCTATGCAATGGATAGCGCCGATCGCAAAAAAGTAAATAAAAGTGCAATAAAAGTTAAAGATTCAGCTGCTCTGATGGATCGGATCCATCGGAGCAGCTGAAATTACTCACCGATGTCCGTCGCACGACTCCAAGCTGTCCCGATGCTCCGGGCGCCGTAGCCGTCCTTCTGCGCATGCGCGCCTGGCGGCATTACGTCAGCCGCATGCGCAGAAGGCCCGGCGGTGCGGGAGACTTAAAATCTCCTGGCTCCCGGCTCCTGTAGGTAGCCGGGAGGCAGGAGATGTCAGCGGGGACTGCGGTGAGCGGTCCCCGATACCGCGATCGCCGTTATCCAATGGATAGCGGCGATCGCAAAAAAGTTAAAAAAAAAGTGTAAAAAAAGAAAAGTTTCACCTCCCCTCATGGATCGGATGCATGAGGGGAGGTGAAAATACTCACCTCAGGTCCGCCGATGTCCTCCGGCCGGTGTCTGGACCCCCCGCTGGCTTCTGCGATGTGCCGATGCGGCGCACATGCGCAGAAGCCGGCGAGCCCGGCAAATTCAAAATCTCCCTGCACCCGGCTGTCACAGATAGCCGAGTGCAGGGAGATATGACTGGGGACCGCTGTATGCGGTTTCCAGTCATATGATCACCGTTATCCATCAGATAACGGTGATCATATAAAGTTACAAAGTAAAAAAAAAAAAAAAGTTAAAAGTAAAAAAAAGTTTAAAAAGTTAAAGTTTCATCTCCCCTTATGGATCGTATCCGTAAGGGGGGATGAAATTACGTACCCAAGGTCCCGGATTTGTTCCCTGGTGGGATGTTGATCCGCGGATGTTACCCCAGCTTCGGCGCATGCGCCCGTCAGCATGATGGCGGACGCATGCGCAAAAGTGAAAGATTGCCCAAGAAATATAAAATCTCCCTGCTGCTGGCTACAAAAGGTAGCCAAGAGCCTGGAGATGTCACGGGGAGCCGCGGTATGCGGTTACTGGTCATGTGATCGCCATTATCCAATGCATAATGGCGATCACGTAAAAGTTCTTTAAAAAGTGGCAGTTTCATTTCCCCTCACCGATGCCATCGGTGGGGGGAGATGAAACATCTTCTCGGAGGCTTCCGCATTTGAATCCAGATGCGATTATCCTCCATGGACCCTTCTGGCTGCTGCGCATGCGCCCGCCGGCAAAATGCCGGACACATTCGCAGGAGCCGGGAAGCCCAGGAAATGTTAAATCTCCTTGCTCCCAGCGACCAACGGTTGCTGAGTGCTTGGAGCAGTGAAGGGTGGCCTCGTTGAGCGGTCCCCGGTCACATGATAAAGTAGCGAACTAACATTAGGCCGGTCACGCGTGACCGGAGAGGAATTACAGGTTCTGCATGCGCTTGATCAGCGGTAATCCACAGATCAATCGCATGCATTGGATTACACAATTCCCCCCAATTAGCGGGTCGGAATTACGTAATCCACTCGCAGAAACAGAACACAGCATGCTATATTTTACCACGAATATCTGCGACCTAGAGCCCTTTGTGCTCTATGACCGCGGATATACTCGCACCCCATATGTAAAAAACATTGTGTACGGGCTGCGGGTACCCGAGTCATCTCTAAGCGACGGCGCGGGAAATGCAAACAAAAAACCGCCTGTGTGAGTAGGCAGTTATGCGCAGAACATTACGCGGCCGTACGCAGGGTCACAGCCGGGCTCACAGCTGGGATCCGCTGCGCACCTCCGCAAGCAGATTCCGCCTACGGCTACGTGAGCCCGGCGTTATTCAGACCGCTACCTGTAATCCGTAATTTACAAGAAGCCCCGGGAACGCTCGCCTTCCTGCAGTTCCAGGAGCAGCTTGTTGAGCGCCTTCTCTGTGAGACCGCTGCACCGCAGCAAGATTACAAAGCCTCACAGCGCCACTTTCTACACCCCATCCCCGCTGCTGAGGTTACGAAATACCCCCCAAAATACATGAGAGGAGGGGGGGGGATACCCGGTTTTCTTGCCCCATGTGCCCAGCCCAACCAGCCTCCGTAATTACCCCTGTCTTCGGACATAAAACGCATTTATATTATTACCTTTATCTAATATTTAGGGAATGCCAAAAAATGGGGATGGCGGGGGGGGGGGGGGGGGGATTATTTTTAGTATAAGTGGGCAATGGGGCCTTGAATTTATTCAGTTCTGCCCTGAAATCCAGCGGGCATTCCCTCCATTATGGGCCTAGCCATGTGTCCTGTAAGTAGATTAGGGCCACAATGGGTATGTTTCTGAACAGGGGACAAACAGGGGTATCCATTTTGGGGGGAAAGTCTTCATTCCTATGTACACTGTACAAAAAAAACTGTTTTTAAATTGACAAAATTGCCAAACAAATGAAAATCGTAATTTTTTCCTTTTGCTTTGCTTAGATTCATTCAAATACTGTGGGGTCAAAATATGCAGTACACCCCTAGATGAATTTGTTAAGGGGTCTAGTTTTTAAAATGGGTCATTTGTGGGGGTTCTCTATCGTTTTGGCCGCTCAATGGCTCTATAAGTGGGCAATGGGGACTGGAATTTATTCCGTTGTACCCTGAAATCCAACGGGTGCTCCTTCCATTATAGGCCTAGCTATGTTTCCTTTAAGTAGATTAGGGCCACAATGGGTATGTTTCTGAACACGGGACAAATGGGGGTATCCATTTTGGGGCGAAAGTCTTCATTCCTATGTACACTTTCCAAAAAAAACAGTTTTTAAATTGACACAATTGCCAAAAAAATGAAAATCGTAATTTTTTCCTTCTGCTTGGCTTAGATTCATTCAAAAACTGTGAAGTCAAAAAAGTCATTATACCCCTAGATAAATTCGTTAGGGGGTCTACTTTTCAAAATGGGGTCACTTGTGGGGGTTCTCCATCGTTTTGGTCACTCAATGGCTCTACAAGTGGGCAATAGGGCCTAAATCTCCTTCAAGCAAAATTTCTGTTCCGAAAGCCACCGGTTGCTCCTTTCATTTTGGGCCCCATTGTGCATATAGACGTAATACTAGGGCCACAATGGGTATGTTTCTGTGCACAGGACAAACAGGGGTATCCATTTTGGGGTGCAAGTCTTCATTCATATATGTGTGGTACAAAAAAAACTGCTTTTGAAATGACAGAATTACCAAAAAATGAAAATCGTATTTTTTTTCCTTCGGCTTGGCTTAGATTCATTCAAAAACTGTGAAGTCAAAAAAGTCATTATACCCCTAGATAAATTCGTTAAGGGGTCTACTTTTCAAAATGGGGTCACTTGTGGGCGTTCTCCATCGTTTTGGTCACTCAAGGGCTCTACAAGTGGGCAATGGGGACTAAATCTCCTTCAAGCAAAATTTCTGTTCCGAAAGCCACCGGTTGCTCCTTTCATTTTGGGCCCCATTGTGCATCCAGACATATGATTAGGGCCACAATGGGTATGCTTCTGAGCACGGGAGAAACAGGGGTATCCATTTTGGGGTGCAAGTCTTCATTCATATATGTGCTGTACAAAAAAACTGCTTTTAAAATGACAGAATTACCAAAAAAATGAAAATTGTAATTTTTTTCCTTCGGCTTGGCTTAGATTCATTCAAAAACTGTGAAGTCAAAAAAGTCATTATACCCCTAGATAAATTCGTTAAGGGGTCTACTTTTCAAAATGGGGTCACTTGTGGGGGTTCTCCATAGTTTTGGTCACTCAATGGCTCTACAAGTGGGCAATGGGGCCTAAATCTCCTTCAAGCAAAATTTCTGTTCCGAAAGCCACCGATTGCTCCTTTCATTTTGGGCCCCATTGTGCATCCAAACGTAAGATTAGGGCCACAATGGGTATGTTTCTGAGCACGGGACAAACAGGGGTATCCATTCTGGGGTGCAAATCCTAATTTTCATGTGTACTATAGAAAAAAGTCCTGTCTTTAAAATGACATATTTGCAAAAATATGAAATTTTTGTTTTTCTCTTCTAAATTGCATTGACTCCTGAAAAAAAACTGTGGGGTTAAAATACTCATGACACCCCTCAGTGAATACGTTAAAGGGTGTAGTTTTTAAAATGGGGTCACTTGTGGGGGTATCTATCATTTTGACTCCTATGAGCCTTTCCAATCTTGGATTGGTGTAGGAAAACAAAGTGTTCCTCAAAATGCTGAAAAGTAATGTTACATTTGTACGTCTCCTAAATGGTTAAAAAAAACCGAAAGTTTTTCCAATGTGCGCCCAAAATAAAGTAAACGGATGGAAATATAAATCTTAGCAAAAATTTCTATATTATGTTTGCACATATTTGAGATATTGCAGTTGGAAATGTGAAAAATGACAATTTTTTCAAAATTTTCCCAATTTTGGCGCTCTTAATAAATAAACACAAATTCTATCAGTCTTTTTTTTCCACCTAAATGAAGTACAACATGTGGCGAAAAAACAATGTCAGAATCGCTTGGATATGCAAAACCTTTCTGGTCTTTTTCCATGTTAAAGTGACACATGTCAGATTTGCAAAATTTGGCCTGGTCATTAAGGCGTAAACAGGCTTGGTCACTAAGGGGTTAATAAACAGATTAGCTAGGTCCCTAGCTGAGGGTAATTTACTTAATGGGACAAAATGGGCCATCTTAGAAAACCTATCGACCACTACCCAGATAACGGTATGACCCTGTGACGGGGGTAAATCCGTAATGAAATCCATGGCTATGTGCGACCAAGGTTTACTTGGAGCTGGTAGGGGAAGAATAGGGCCTTCACGGCGTCTCCTAACATTCTTCCACCGAGCACAAACAGTGCAGGCCTTGACAAAACCCCGGACATCTCTGGACATCTGGGGCCACCAGTATAACCGGGAACAGAAATCCAATGTCCCCTTAATGCCAGGATGACCGGTCAGAACTGAAGAGTGTATCTCTTCGAGAACCCATAATCTCAGAGAGAGGGGAACAAACAGTTTGCCCTCCGGAAGGGCCTCCGGGGCAGCTTGCTGGGCGGCATATAGCAGAGATGAGATATCGGAGGTTAAGGCCACTAGAACCACTCTGGGAGAGGGGATCCCCTCTGGCTGAGGATCCACGGGTTCAGGCCCATCAAAGCTACGCGACAACGCGTTGGGCTTAGAACATACATCAGCAAATTTGGTCAAATTATGCGGCCGGGTCAGTTCCTTGCATTCAGTGGTATGGACCTGACCGGCAGGCATGTGGTCACTGCACCCTGCCCCCCATCGGACTAGCTCCAGAGTCTCCCAGTTGATGACTGGGTTATGGACCTTTAACCACGGCAGGCTGAGCACCACGTCCACCGACAAGTTTTCCATGACCAAAAAGGTACAAAGTTCTGTGTGTAAGGTCCCTACAGAAAACTTCAGCTCTGGAGTGACCCGACTGACATGTCCAGCTACTAAGGGTGTAGAATCAAGTCCAGACACCTGGACGGGAGGATCAAGGTTTCTTAACACCTTGGCTATGGGAGCAATGAAATCAAAATTAATGAAATTGGCGGCAGCCCCAGAATCTATGAAGGCTTGGCCTGAAACATGGAAGGAATCAAACACAATAGAGCATGGTAACAACAACTTGGAACATTCTGGGGGTACCTGGGCTCCTAAGTGATCCTCCCGGACAGCACATAGGAGTGGAAGTCTTCCCAATTGTGGCCTCTTCTCGCAGGATGCGATCCGGTGTCTAGGTTCTCCACAGTACAAGCACAGTCGGTTCTTGAGACGAAACTCCTTGCGTTGTCTGGGAGACATGGATCCAAGTTCCATGGGTTCTGCGGGAACAGCTGGTGAAACCTGGGCGTCGGTCTCGCGGGCTGATAACCCAGAACTGGTCCTGGGGAAGCATCTTGCCCTGAGAGCAATATTCCTCCGCTGCCAGTCTACCCTGTCGCAGTTCTAATAATCTGGAAACCGCATACCCGGCCCTATCTGGCTCGTCATAGATCTGGCCTAACGCGGTAAAGAAAGAGTCCAGGGACTGCCTGATGGGCGAGTCGGCGGGCAAGGAAAGAGCCCAATTCTGCGGGTCACCTCTCAAGCAGGATATGACAACTCCCACTTTTTGGAACTCGGTTCCAGAGGAGTACGGACGCAAACTGAAATACAGCTTACACCCCTCCCGGAAGGAGAAAAACTGTCTCCGGTTCCCAGAAAAGAAATCAGCGAGGGTAGCTTTGGGCTCAAGCTTATCAGTATAAGCAGGAGACAGCACCGCTGGTGCGCTGGCTGCGGCCTGTTCCTGCTGGAGGAGCCGTGTGATTAAATCTTGCACCCAATCTGTCAGGCCCTGCACCTGATTAGCTAGGGCTGAAACAACCTCCATAGATGGACTTAGTTTGGCTGGGCGGATGTAGGGACCAAAGAAAGTCTTTTGGGCCAGTGTTTCTGTCAGGAAAACCAGGGAAAGCAGGAGTCGGGGGTCCCTGCAACGTAGCCCACAACCCCTGTCCCTGCCTACTTGCCTCCACTCCTGGCTAACCCCAGGCGGGCAACTGTGCAACGGTCTCTACACTGGCTAGGGGAGTGCTGGAGAAATCCACAATCCCTGGAAACAGAAAACAAACGGACAGACAAACAGGCAACCAGAACGAAGCACAGAGGAAAAACCGCAACCCAGTCCAGGAACAAGCTAAGGTCAAGCACAAAAGTCAGTCCAGAGAAACACAGTACAGAAGGAGGAGACGAAGTCAGGTCAGGGGAAAAGCCGAGGTCAAAACACTAATAAACAGGAATACAAGGTAACACTGGTGAGTCCAAGGAAGCCTATACAAACACTGGCAGTGTCCAGAAGCAACTGAGGGGTTTAAATGCTGTCAGAGCTCCTGCCCCAGCAGCTGATTGGGGCGGAGCACCTGACAGCAGCAGGACAATCAGAAATTCTGGGAGAACCTCCCTCAGCACTAGCAGACCAGGCTAGGTCAGTGGAGATGCAGCAGGCTGCCATGGAAACAGGAACACGGCGCCGGGCAGCAGCTGCCATGCTCCTAGCACCTCTGTGCCGTGTAGGAGCCGGGCGGGCAGGGGTGATGACCGGCGTAGGAGTCCCCCTGCATTGCGCAACTGCAGCAGGGGCGACAGCGTCTACCGTGCGGCCACGACGACCCCGATAGCAGCCAATCCTGACAGGTTGCACTTTACAAAGACAGGTAAGCATATATTTGGTGGGCGCCTTGCTACATTCTTTAGGAGAGCTTTAAACTAGAACAATATGGGAAGGAAAGTGAAAGGCCAGGTAAAAATATACAGCTAATTAATTCAATTGAGAACCTTATGATTAGAAGTGGAAAGAAAGAACAAACACAAAAAATTGAAAAGTAAAGTACAGGAATAAGAGACACTAATCAAAAACTAAAATGTTTCTACACAAATGCACAGAGCATAGGAAACAAGCAAGGAGAATTGGAGCTCCTAAAACAGGAAGAGAAATATGATGTTATAGGCCTCAAACTTGGTGGGATGATACTCATGATTGGAGTACAAGGCTTGAAGGACACAACTTATTTATAAGAAACAGACCTAAAGAGAAGAGAGAGAGAGTATTTAAAAAGATCTAAAGCTTGAACAGTGGGCAGCGACTAAAAGAATGGTATTTAACATTACATCTGGGCAAGAAAAATGAAGAAAGCACATACAGAATAGGAGGAATTGGGCTAAACAGCAGCACATGTGAAAAAGACTTGGGTATACTAATAGATCATAGACTGAACATGAGTCAACAATGTGATGCAGCAGCCAAAAAAGCAAAGACAATTATGGGATGTATTAAGAGAAGCATAGAGTCTAGATCACGAAAGGTATTTCTCCCCCTCTACTCTCCCTTGGTAAGACCTCATCTGCAATACTGTCTCCAGTTCTGGGCACACCAATTTTAAAAAGACATCGAGAAACTGTAGCAAGATCAGAAAAGAGTTAGCAGGATGATGAGCGGTCTGCAAACTGCAGTGGCTCAGAGTTAAGGGGGCCCCTCCATAATGTTCTATGTCTGTCTCGTGTCAATGTCTTGTCAGTGTCTTGTTTGCTTTGTGAGGGTATATGTATATATTGCCATATGTTTTTTATGCTTTTATACCTGTATGCAAGTTCTATTCAAAGTTAAAATGAGAAAAACTTATATGTCGCCTTACATCAGATATTCCAAAAGTTTGCAAGGCCGAGAGAGATGTGTCCAGAAATTCATAGATAATACAGAACCGAACACGAAGGCCGCGTGCTTGGCTGTTTTCCCAGAGGCGCCGTATCAAGATAACGACTGTTTAACTACGTATATAATCATCAGTGCCTCAGCCGGAAATCCGGACTTTACATATATGGTTATACGGTGAATTTGAGCCAATGAGACCATCACCCATTCCTAGTGATGAGACCAAAGGGTATAAGATCCCATGTAATCTGTAATAAAGTGCGCAGTCATGTCCCCGTGTGAGGAACTATACCAGACCTCCGTGTGTGGTGTCTCTTCTTTACCGCCGGCAGCGGGGCATTGGGGTGGGCCTGATTGGTGCTGTACGCAGAAATTTCCCTGACAGCGGAATGCATTAGTTGTATGTGTATTTGGTGTTTGCAGGACTGAAAGAGTTAATGTCTGGTGTGTTCCATCCTGTCTTGAAAATGAATTGTATTTAGTGTATCGTTTGTGGTCACATGAATAGGATATATGTATATGTGTTTGAAAGAATGCAAGAAGAGGGGAAAAAGGGAGAGTCGGACAGTCAGTCTGAATCTGTCAATAAGTGAGCCACACAGACAAATGGGTCTGTGTGTGGAGTATGGAGGAGCATGAACGACTTCCTCGCACTCGGCCTGGGCCCATTCGACCCAGGAGACCTTGGCACTTCTGCTGAGTGCCGAGAGAAGGACAGACCACTTCATAGCTAGAAGAATAATGGGAGTGAGTGAGTGTTTGCTGGTGGAGAAAGCGAGTTTGCCGGGAGAGGAATGTTACAAATAACTTCGACTGTGGACTATCCAAATACCCCGACGTCACAGTGCAGAGGGATCAGCCCTATTCTCAGTTACACAAGGAAAGACTAGAAGCAATGTGATGAAACTGAAAGGGAGGAGACAGATTATATATTAGAAAAACTTTCGGATAGTAAGGGTGATCAATGAGTGGAACAGGTTGCCATGGGAAGTGGCAAGTTCTCCTTCAATGGAAGTCTTCAAACAGAGGCTGGAGAGACATCTGTCTGGGATCATTTTGTGATCGTGCATTGAGCAGTGGATTGGACCTGATGACCCTGGAGGTTCCTTCCAACTCTTACCATTCTATGAGAATCCACTTTTGCGAAGCAGCTGAAATTGAGAACCCTGGTTCCCAACTAATACAGTTTCTACAAAGTTGGTCATCACATCCATCAGGAAATGATCTTCCTTTCAGTAGGATAAGTGACGATGCTTAGAAGATCTCAGCCTGTAACTTCTGCAGCTGAGAACTACTTAAAGCCCCATTTAGACAGGACGAATGTCGGGCAAATGATGGCCGACACTTGTCCCCGCACACACTAGCTCCCATGCTGCTGCACATGAGCTAGTATCGTTAGCTAACAGCGGGGCGGCAGGAGAACAGTTCTCTACTCGCGCTCCCCCACCCCTCTCCATTGACTTAACATAGCGACTGTTGAATACTGAACAGCCGCTATTTACACTGAACGATAAGCGATCAGTTTATCATCCATCATTTATACAGCATAAACGATGGACAATGAGCTGATCGTTCAATGTAAATAGCAGGTGTTCAGTACTGAACAGACGCTATGTTAAGTCAATGGAAAGGGGCGGGGGAGAGCGAGAAAAGAAATCTCCTGCAGTTTCCCCGTACTAGCTCCTGTCTGACAGCACAGGAGCGAGGACACACAGGGACGAATGTCGGGCATCATTTGCCCAACACTCGTCCTGTCTAAATGGACCATCAGTTCTCACTGGACATCATCCCAGTGATGTAAACATACTTAAAAGCAGTATGTAGAAGAATGGCTGACAACTAGGTCCAATTACAGAAAAAATTACCCAGCTCATTAAAACCCTTTTTAACAGGAGTTGAATATTCCCTCTAATAAGTGAGGGAGGCAAAGGAGGGACATAAATAGTGTCAGGTCCTGAGCTCAATGCATACTGTAAAGCATTGTTTCAGATGCCACAAGCCTTAGGCCTGTCTCACACGAACGGGTCAGATTCCGCTTGCGGGAGCCTGCAACAAAATCCAGCTCTGGCCCCAGCTGGCAACCCTGCAAACCTGCTTTTTCTTTACTGCATATGACCTCAGACACTTACCATCGGTCATGCACAGTAGAGATTTTTAAAAAATATTTGTATTTCCTCCTGCCGATGCCGGAGTAAGACGTGTCCCCGCCGAACTCCTGCTGCACCTGACGGCAACCTAAACCTACTGTGATCCAGACGGCACAAAGACCCTTCCGATGGCCTCATGGGGAAGAGGAGAACTGCAGGGAAGACACAGGAGGCGGCGGACGAGCCGCAGAGGATAGAGCGCTTCTTCGGCGGCCGCGGGCTGCCGGCTCCTGCTTTCAAAATGGTGCCGGACCACGTGCGCCCAAAGCTCACAGAGCCTAGCGGAGACAGCGGGGAGGCAAGTGGAGCGGAGGAGACGGGAGCGCTGACACCACTAGTACCACCAGGGACAGATAAGTGCAAAGAAACCCTGGGTGCAGGCTCTGGGGGTGGCGGCAGATCTCCTTCTTGGACCACTGCCATAACTGAGGGGGACCCTGAACAATCAACCCAGCACAGCACGGCCCCACAGGAGGCAGATAGTGATCCCCCAGATGAACACGCATGCTCCCAGTATAAGGGACCGCATACAGCCCACACACAGGATAATGGGAGCCCTGAATACACCAGGGGCCCTGCCCAGCCACAGTCTCAAATGGAGAGTTATGCCCAGTCACAAAGCTACAGGGGGGCCTCAGGTGGAAAGTGAGCATTACAGCACCTGAGCACTTCAGCGGACACTCATGTCTTACCAGGTGGGAGTGGTAGTCATCCACAACCAGCACGCAGGAGTAACGCCGTGACAATTAAAAATAAGCCAGCCCACCCGACTTTTCCATACGACTCCTCTACTGATGATGACTGGAACTGGAAGGAGCATTTGAGATCTCTCCCGACAAAAAGGGACTTCCAGAGGCTGGAGGCCTCACATAAAGAGGTGCTATCCCTTTTACACCAAGAGGTTAAACACGTGGGGAACCATGTAGCTACCGTGGGGGGGATTCCTGGGTGTTGGAGTAAATCCACAGACACACGGGTACTGTTTAAGACACAGCCTCCAGAAACGGGCGGGCAATTGGTCGTTTTACTTAACTTGAAGAACACAACAGTTCAGCAGCTTCTTGACAAATGATGTGACAGGGAGGACTCATGGGACGTTCAAGAGAAGCCACAGTTATCTGTAGGTCCTGGCCGGGTACCACACTTCTCATTCACGGTCGTAACACACTGCAGAACTCCTGGGGAATAGTAAGCCTCACATTCGCTAGGCTATCCTCTCGGCCTTCTCCATTCTGTGTCTGTGGGTTGAAGGTACCCACTGTTATGGGAATAAATCATATTCCAGAAGATTTCACTGGTCTGCTCCAGATTTGTTATAATGAGAAGCTTCATGCATGAATATATGTATTTGAACTGACTAATGTTATCCGTCAGTCCCCAATACTTTTCTGCTTTATTCAAAGGAAATACAATACAAATATACTTGAAATCACGCAGTGATACAAATGTAATGACGCTAATGATTAACATATGTTTACGCCCCAGGTGTATGTTGCTATGTGAACATATAATTATAATATATCCAAGTAGCATAGACTTTATTAATATTTCAATCTGCACCACAGGAATGCAGTCAGAGATAAGACGTTCCTCCCCTTGATAGCTACGCTGGGAAAATGTGTAGGGGGTTTAGCTTTAACATTGTACTTGTACATACCGGGGTATAATATTAAGCTCGTTAATAGAGATGAGCGAGCATACTCGTCCAAGCTTGATGCTCGTTCGAGTATTAGGGTGCTCGAGATGCTCGTTACTCGAGACGAGCACCACGCGGTACTCGTCTCGATTAAACGAGCACTGACCATTGAATTCAATGGAGCCGGCAATACAGCCGGCTCCATTGAAAGCAATGGGCTGCTGGCGATCTCAGGATGAATTTAGGGGAAGGGCTTAAAAATATAAGCCCTTACCTGAAAATCATCCTAAAATGTGTTAAAAAAAGAAGAAAAAAAAATGTCAGCATAAAGATCGTTCTCCTCTGCCATAGCTGTAACAGCTGTAGCAGAGAAGAACGATGTTAGCCCATTGAATTCAATGGAGCCGGAAATACAGCCGGCTCCATTGAAAGCAATGGGCTGCCAGCGAGCACGGGATGAATTTTCGGGAAGGGCTTAAAAATATAAGCCCTTACCTGAAAATCATCCTAAAATGTGTAAAAATAAAATAAATATATATACTCACCTTGTCCTTGCAGCCGGAGTTCAGCCGCATCTGGCCAGCAGTTCTCCTGAACTGCTTTCTGTAGTATTCAGCAGGTGGGGATTTAAAATCCCCGCCTGCTGAATGAGCTGCCTCTGATTGGTCACAGCCTCACCAATCAGAGGCAGCTCTCACTCACACCTGCTGAATGAGCTGCCTCTGATTGGTCACAGCCTCACCAATCAAAGGCAGCTCTCACTCACACCCATTCATGAATTCATGAATGGGTGTGAGTGAGAGCTGCCTCTGATTGGTGAGGCTGTGACCAATCAGAGGCAGCTCATTCAGCAGGCAGGGATTTTAAATCCCCGGCTGCTGAATACTACAGAGAGCAGTTCAGGAGAACTGCCGGCCAGACGCGGCTGAACTCCGGCTTCAGCGGAAAGGTGAGTATACTTTTCTTTTTTTTTTTTTACACATTTTAGGATGATTTTCAGGTAAGGGCTTATATTTTTAAGCCCTTCCCGAAAATTCATCCAGCGCTCGCAGGAGCCCATTGCTTTCAATGGAGCCGGCTGTATTGCCGGCTCCATTGAATTCAATGGGCTAACATCGTTCTTCTCTGCCACAGCTGTTACAGCTGTGGCAGAGGAGAGCGATCTTTATGCTGACAGTGCGGGGGGGGGGGCACTCTTGCCGCTATTGTGGCTTAATAGTGGGACCTGGGAACTTGAGATGCAGCCCAACATGTAGCCCCTCGCCTGCCCTATCCGTTTCTGTGTTGTTCCCATCACTTTCGTGAATTTCCCAGATTTTCACAAATGAAAACCTTAGCGAGCATCGGCGAAATACAAAAATGCTCGAGTCGCCCATTGACTTTAATGGGGTTCGTTACTCGAAACGAACCCTCGAGCATCGCGGGAAGTTCGACTCGAGTAACGAGCACTCGAGCATTTTGGTGCTCGCTCATCTCTACTCGTTAACCATTTAACTGCTATTTCCTATGAAGGTGGACATATGAATATATATATATATATATATATATATATATATATATATATATATATTTGCTTAGGCTGATTTTAGAAACACGTTTATATTATTATTACTACAACACCACAGACAGCTACCTTGCACTCCTCTCTCGAACAGCACTGAGAACCGACTCTCTCTCGCGCGCAAACTCGGAACACATATATCAAGCATCATCATGGGACAGACAAAAAGATACAAAACCAGACAGTCATCCACCTACCAGACACTTAACCCTTTCGGTGTTGCACATATGCATGCACACCATTCTTGCAACATGAAAGACACTGACATCCCAATACTGAGCATACACACCATTCGGAAGGGGCCCCGTTGTACTAGGCCACTACACATCCAGCGATTTTATTTCCCCTCTCAGAAATCTCACTCGCTATCTGCTCATCTGAGTGCATATGCGAATGTTCTATTTTTGTAACGTGTGCGGAGTAATGCGGATCGTCTGCGTGGATGACGATTGCGGATTCCGCAATTCAAATCCAGTCTAAAGGGCTGACGCTGCTACAACTGTGTAGTGGCCCAGAGTTGGAGAGTCTGTTTGTGTCTCTATGTAGTGCTTATCTCTACATACAGTTATGTGCTATTATTGGCTCAGACATGTCATATAAGAGTTAATGCCTGGTGTCTGGTATTGTATCTGTCCAGTCTGGTTATGTGTATTATCCTTTCTAACCTGTGTGCGTGCGTGATGTGGAGTGAATAAGGTGCTAGGGGGAGGAGCTAGGAAGTGTGTGGTCGGAGGAGTTGAAGTTAGGAGGTGTTCATGAGGAAAACCATGTGAGGAGACAGGAGAACTGGAGCTTACCTATGCTTTGTCTCGGGTTCACTTCTGCAGTAATGGAGTGCCTTTCCTTTGCAGAGTGTTTGGAACAGACACCGTTTTCCTGGAGTCGGAAGTGGCGAGTACATGGTTCCTCCATTTGTCTACCTCAATAGTGAGTGCACAGAAGAGAGAGACTAAAAGAACTAAGTAGAGAGGAGTGGAGGATGTAATATGTGCATAGTTAGTAACGGGAGTGTAACACACCACGAGGGAACGCCAGCTATTGTAACACCCGTGCTTGGGATGCTGCAGGGAAAAGGCTCACTACCCACGCATACGGCTGGAGTTGGGAGGGTATAGTGTGTGGACCTGTCACGGTGGCACTTACCAACTCCTGGTCCCGAAGGGAGTTACCGCAGCAAAGAATAGGGCCGGTAGTCCTCAGGATGACGGGGGCAATAGTTGTCAGTTCTTGACGCCACCGTTCCACACACCGGCATTCATACACGGCAGATCAATAAATACTGACAAGTGTATCGTACCTCTGGATACTTGAATAACTTTACAAAACAGGTAATCGCAGTTACATTCATGGCAGTAGTTACGGTAGTATTTACAGGCAGAAGCTCAGAGGTTGGGAGGCAAAAATTACACAACAACAATACGGCCCTATAGTCCACGTTATCTATATGTCACCGGTCCTGGACACAATATATACTCCAGAGGAGGCAAGAAAGCAAGATTCTCTCCACATACTCCCTGGCAAAATACAATTACTTAGCAGAAGACTTAGTTTTAACCCCTTAATGAAGCGGCCATTTTTCTTTTTCCATTTTCGGTTTTTCCTCCCCCCTTTAAAAAAATCATAACTCCTTTATTTATCCATCCACGTCACTGTATGAGGGCTTGTTTTTTGCGGGATGAGTTGTATTTTTCAATGGTGCTATTTAAAGTACCATATAATGTACTGAAAAACTTTTAAAAAATTCTAAGTGGAGTAAAATGAAAAAAAAACGTCATTTTGCCATCTTTTAGTGCGTCTTGCTTCTACGGCGCACAAATGGCAACAAAAACGACATGATAACTTTATTCTATGGGTCGGTACGATTACTACGATGCCAAACTTGTTTAGCTTTTTTTTTTACTATACTCCTCTTTTTTTTTTTAAAAGACATAAAATTTTTTTCAATTATTTTCTGTCGTCATTTTGTGCACGCAATAACTTTTTTATTTTTCCGTCGACGTAGTTGAGCAAGGTCTCATTTTTTGCGGGATGTCCTGTAGTTTTTGATAGTACCATTTTGGAATACATATGACTTTTTGATCGCTTTTTATTGCGTTTTTTCTGGGAGACAGGGTAACTAAAAAAGTGCATTTCTGGCGTTCTTCATTTTTTTTTTAGGACGACGTTCACCGTGTGGGAAAAATTATGTGCTACTTTGATAGATCGGACTTTTACGGACGCGGCGATATCAAATACATATTTTTAATTTATTATTTAGATTTTTTAATAATAGATATGGCAAAAGGGGGGTGATTTAAACTTTTACAACTTTTTTTTTTTTCAATTAAAAAAAAACTTTATTGATTCTTTTTTTTACTTTACTTTGAAGTCCCCCTGGGGGACTTTAAGATGCGATGCTTTGATCGCTCCTGCAGTATGACGTAATGCTATAGCATTACGTCATACTGCTTTTTGACAGGCAGCCTATGAAGCCACCCCACGGGGACGGCTTGATAGGCAGTCTGCTAAGGCAGCCCTGGGGCCTTTCATTAGGCCCCCGGCTGCCATGAT
Source organism: Eleutherodactylus coqui (assembly GCF_035609145.1). NCBI lineage: Eukaryota > Metazoa > Chordata > Amphibia > Anura > Eleutherodactylidae > Eleutherodactylus > Eleutherodactylus coqui. The sequence continues at coordinate 103,892,409 of NC_089846.1, forward strand.
ACGTGCAGGGCTCCCCTGATCTCACCGCGGGGGGGCCGCGCGGGACCCCCGAACATCGTTCGGGGGATTTAAATGCCGCTGTCAGAATTGACAGCGGCATTTAAATGGTTAATAGCCGCGATCGGCCGCGCGGCCGCTCGCGGCTATTGCCCGTGGGTGTCAGCTGTTATAAACAGCTGATGCCCGCACTGTATGAAGAGAGGTTGCCACGCAACCTCTCTTCATACATACCCCGACGCTCCATGACGTACCGGTACGTCATTTGTCGTTAAGGGGTTAAATGCACCCCGCACATTCTCCGCGTGGGTGTAGAAATCACGTACTTCTGTGTGGTGATCCGTTGGCGGATAGCCACACAGGAAAAAATAACTACCATGATGGGAACGGGGACCTGGTTCAGTAACAGTTAGGGTTTGGCGTGCTCTATCTCTCTCTCTCTGGATGGTGCTCACTCCTCTACATCCACACTCTATTCGCTACGGGATGTCGTTCCTCCTCTTCCATCTTCGCCTACATGGGAGCTAAAGGTGCTCCCATGCGGCTCTGTGTTGGCTCTGAGCAGTAGGTAAGATGGAAGATGGAGCACCTCAGCCAATCATAATCAGCTCTTTCAGCAGGCGGGGATTTTAACTTCCCGACTACGATAGATCAGCACTACAGAGCAGGGTACAGCAGGAGAAGACACGGCTGAACCCCGGCAGCTGAAAAAAGGTGAGTATGTATTTTTTTTTGTTTTTTACACCACTTTTACTGGATTTTCAGTCAAGGGCTTACATTTAAAGCCCTTCCCTGAAATCAATTGACAGGGTGCCAGCAGCAGAATCCTCTACCGCAGCTGTCATGTGTGACAGCTGCGGAAGAGAATTGAAAAACTCCTCTGCCGCATTTGTCACAGATGTGGCAGATGCAGCAGCAGGAAATTCTTTTTACTAGCGGGGATAAAGGAAACATCTTCATCCCCACAGGGGACACGGCAGCGGCGGAGAGATAAGTTCATATATTATTTTTTTTTACACTAAAATTTTTGTTTTTCAGGGAAGGGCTTATATGTAAAGCCCTTCCCCGAAAAACAATGCAGATGTGCTGGCAGATCATTGCTTTCAATGGAGCCGCCGGCAGCAGCCGTGGCTCCATTGAAAACAATGTGTGCATTCACTATGGTGCACGCATGTCCTATCTTTGCAGGCACACGCCTGTAAAGCATGGACATGTGCACACACCATAGGGAAAGCATTGGGGCTAATAGACGCGTGCTTTTGTGAGCGCGTTTGCACGCACAAAATACGCGCTCGTCTGAAGCCACCCTAAGTGTTTTTCTACCCCGCTCTCTTCCCCAGCCCAGGGTCGGCGCTGGGCCGCCACAACTGCTCTACTTTATTTGTTTGTTTATCTACCTGATCATCCTATAGCTTGAAAGGATTGAGTCCCTAGCCGTTAGGGGGGTTCTGGGGCGATTGAGCTCTCTAGAGTAGACAGTAGTCGGTATAGTTATGCTGTCTGTGTCAAGGCTAGGAGTATCTGCTTGTACACATTTTAGGCGCCTTATAGTGCAAGCCTAGATTTATCATAGAATTTAGGTTCTCTAGAATAAGCAGTCGCCAGCTTAGCTATACTTTTTGTGTCAAACCCAGGGGCATCTGCTAGAGCACACTTCATGCACCGCCTAATGCAAGTCTAGATCTATCTTAGACTTTATATTGAAGGACAGATTAGGTTATTTGTGACTTACATGGTTCCTGAAGAAATTAAATGTCCAATAGAAACGCATTGAACCGAATCTATATACCTATGATCGTCTGAACAGAACCTACCCTGCTATGATAGTCTTAGTCTTTTGAGGTCATTCTTAAACAGGCAGAAAGCTGCAGTTCTGGAGGGGTTTGTGTAGTTCCTAGAGAACATGTTTTTCTTGTTCCTAGTGAACAAATCATCCTAAAACGCATGTATATAACATGGAAGTGATGAGTGCAGGTGCAACTGATGGACCTGGACTGGCCATTGAGCCTTTACTTGCAGTGTTAAGCATTGGGTATGGGACTTTCAACTACACCACTCCTAACCTGATAGGGAAGGGGTATAAGAATGCGACTGATTCACAAGTCCTACAAAACCGCTCCCTATACTCACATGATTTTTTTTATATATATAGGAATAACAGTGATCCAGCCAATATTATATTGGATACTACACTCTTTCTGCTTCAGGCCGCCTGTAGACAGCTGGGTTGGATCCGCTGTGAGAATTCTCGCAGCGGGATCCAACCCGAGCCTCTGCAGTGGCCAGTGTGGGTCTCACCTATTCCCGCGGCTCCGGCCCTGTGATGTGCCGGCTGCCGTCCAGCCGGCGCATGCGCAGAGCTGTGCCGGGAGTGTTATTTCTGTGCGGGCCTCTGCGAGACCTGCACAGAAATAGAACATTCTGCGATTTGTTTTCCGCGTGTACTTACATGTGGACAAATCGCGGCCGTCTGCATAGGATTGCGTATTGTAATACAATCCTATGCAGGTGGGCACAGGCGGAGATTCTGTAGGAAATCCCTCAGATCACAGCTCCATGCAACCAGATACACTACAGAATTGCATCCACTATCATAGAAGGTAGAAAGCAGTGTACAAAACCTGCAGTACATTGCCAGTGATGGTAACAGACCAATATGGTATGTATATATAGGGCCATTCAATATATATGGAACCTATTAATTAGTTATTTGAATTATTACTTTTAATAACAAAATAGCACACAATCAATAAATATAAATTTATATATTCACAGGAAATACTGGGGCACCTAAATGTTGTGCTGATGTGACATTTTCTTCTTCACCTTCCTAAAAAAAGTTGTCTGCCAATATGCAGATCGTGCAACCATCAGGCCATTTGAGGCCATGCCAAAGTAGAATTGGGCACAATAGCTCTGCTATCAACATGCAGGATGTTCATGACCTTATGAAGTATTGTGCTGTAATACCATAGTACTATGTAGTCAAAAAGTATATTCTAACACATAGAAGAAGTACAATCTGTACAACTGTGAAGACCTTGGCTTCATTAAAGTAGTATTCCATCCATAAAAATGTACCACTTCTTCACTAGATAGGTAATAAAACGTTGGGTTATTGGGGGTCCGTTCATTGGAACCACCACAATCGCTAGGAGGCCTAGTCCTGCACCTACCCCACCCACACTACCGCAAAAAAAGAAGAGTATGAATAGAGTGATGGTCAATCATGCGTGCTAACGCTCCATACACTCCATAAGGCACTTACACAAAAAGCTAACCATTGGACACACACCAATGTCATATTTGCCACCTTGAAAACTAAACCGAGTTCTCTCGTATAGTTCTGGTGTGGAGCTTCAAATGACAAAATTCTTTGACTACAGCTTTGGATATCAATTTTAAATGTGAGGTTCTTAGCGCAGGGTTTGATCAAATTGTGCGAGCCTATCTGACCCATCACAGCAATCTCATGGATGGGTCTCTATACTAAGACTTTGTATAGGAAATGCTGTACTTTCCCTATAGACAAGATCCTAGACATCAAGTAGAGACTGTAATGTAACAGTGAGTGTATAAGGTGGTTATCTCCTGTCCTATATATAAGTGTTAGCTTAGGGACTAGAGATGAGCGAGTATACTCGCTAAGGCACATTACTCGACCGAGTAGTGCCTTAGCCAAGTATCTCCCCGCTCGTCTCTAAAGATTCGGGGGCCGGCGGGGGAGAGTGGGGAGGAACGGAGGGGAGATCTCTCTCTCCCTCTCTCCCCCGCTCCCCGCCACAACTCACCTGTCACCCGCGCCGGCCCCCGAAGCGGGGAGATACTCGGCTAAGGCACTACTTATAAGACATTTTATATTTCACTACTTTTTCCAGGTTTCTGTTTATAGGGATTTAATAATGAATACAACTCCTGTCTGTGTGTCTTATTTGGGCAGATGGATGGCATAGAGTAGAGTCTCCAACTTGGGACTTCATTTTATGAGTCAGGTAGAAAACCAGTAAGTCGGGCTACCTTTACACCGGACGACTGTCAGAGCGATAGTCATTCAAATGAATGGAGGCATCTGAGAATCATTTCATCCATCTGCCTCCATTCACAGTAAACAGTAGTTGCTCAAACATTGAGTGGCTCCTGTTTACACAGCCCAACAGTCGCTTGGTTTTTAGCAATTCTCACTCAGAGTCCTGCCGAAGGCCGCTAGTACAGGCTTTCCAGGCAGAATTCAGAAGATAATCGGTTTCACAATTAGTAAATTACCATTTTTTTATTGTTTCTTATTAGAAAAACCATATTGTGGAGACAGCGAGAAATTTAGAGATTTAAAAAATGCAGTGGCTGTAATACCAGGTATTGCTGAGAGGTGGCAGTGCAGAGCCTCACTTGTAGTTTTTGATTTCTATGGTTGTCATGCTATGTTTTTCCCAAGTAAAGTGAATGTAAAGAAAACATAATAACAGATTAAAAATATATATATATATATGAAAAGAAAACACAAGTGATACTGATAGTTAAAGAAAAATGTAACATCCTAAAAACAGCATGTTTTTTGGTTTTCGGCTGCATTTTAAAAATATATTATGTTACTAAAATGTGACATTTGGACGCGGTGGTAAAGTATCCCATCAGTCAAAATGTTTTTAGAAAAAAAGGCTTTGTTACCCTAAGAAAAAAATTGGACAGCTAAAATAAAGAAAAAGCCCATACTTTTTCTATTACGTCTCCCACCACTCTGGTGTCAGCAGCCCAACGCTCCTTGTTTATATCGCAGCACCCATAATTCCGAGAGCGGGATATCTTCATCTCTTTGTCTCTGTATCACATCCTCAAAAAAGTTGGGAAGGGTATCCAATGCTTTGCAATGGGATTAGTCACATGGCCGTTATTTATGCGGATGTGCCGAGAATTATATGACACAATGATTCGCAGAATTCATGTAACTGCGTTCTGCGCAAATCGTTGTTCTTGTATATGCGTTCAATGGGGCCGGCGGCAGCAGCGCCGACCCCATTGAGAACATATACTAAAGATCATTCTCCTCTGCCACAGCTGTAACAGCTGTGGCAGAGAAGAACGGTGTTCTCCCATTGAAGTCAATGGAGACGGCAATACAGCCGACTCCATTAAAAAGCAATGGGCTGCCGGCAAGCGCTGTAATAATTTTCAGGGAAGGGCTTCAAATATAAGCCCTTCCCTGAAAACTATCCAAAAAAGTATAAAAAATAAAAAAATATATATACTCACTAGAGATGAGCGAGCATACTCGTCCGAGCTTGATACTCGTTCAAGTATTAGCGTGTTCGAGATGCTCGTTACTCATAACGAGTACCACGCGGTGTTCGGGTTACTTTCATTTTCTTTCCTGAGAAATTTGCGCGCTTTTCTGGCCAATAGAAAGACAGGGAAGGCATTACAACTTCCCCCTGCAACGTTCAAGCCCTATACCACCCCCCTGCAGTGAGTGGCTCGCGAGATCAGGTGTCACCCGAGTATTAAAATCTGCCCCTCCCGCGGCTCGCCACAGATGCATTCTGACATTAGTTCAGGGAAAGTGCTGTCTTGGTGGAGCTGCTATAGGGAGAGTGTTAGGAGTATTTTAGGTTTCAAGAACCCCAACGGTCCTTCTTAAGGCCATAAATCTTCTCTATATGCGCTCAATGGGGCCGGCGGCAGCAGCGCCGACCCCATTGAGAACATATAGAAGACAAATCCTTCTTCTCTGCCACAGCTGTAACAGCTGTGGCAGAGAAGAACGATGTTTGCCCATTGAATTCAATGGAACCAGCAATACAGCAGGTTCCACTGAAAGCAATGGGCTGCCGGCGATTGCAGGATGAATTGTCGGGAAGGGGTTAAATATATAAGCCCTTACCTGCAATTCATCCAGAAATGTGTTACAATAAAAATATATACCGGCGTATAAGGCGACGGGGTGTATAAGACGACCCCCCAACTGTCACCTTATACGCCGGTAATACAGCGGAGCAAAGAATAAAAATCATTACTCACTTGTTCTGATGTTCTGCAGTGCTGCTGCAGGCTGTCGCTCCCTCCTGGTTCCCGGCAGAGCATTATCCGTTGCTGTGTCATTCCCATCACTTTCTTGAATTGCCCAGATTTTCACAAAAGAAAACCTTAGCGAGCATCGGCGATATACAAAAATGCTCGGGTCGCCCATTGACTTCAATGGGGTTCGTTACTCGAAACGAACCCTCGAGCATTGCGAAAATTTCGTCCCGAGTAACGAGCACCCAAGCATTTTGCTGGAGATCAGCCGCGTCCAGCCGGCTCTTCTCCTGAACTGCTTTCTGTAGTATTCAGCAGGCGGGGATTTAAAATCATTGGCTGAGCACTGTGACTAATCAGAGGCACATCTTAGCTGTCATTCAATAGCTGAGAGTTGCCTCTGATTGGTCACAATGTTCAGCCAATCAGAGGCAGCACTTGCCGACAGCCCATTGAATTCAATGGGCAAACATCGTTCTCCTTTGCCACAGCTGTGGCAGAGGATAGCGGGCAGCGCATATGTGACCGAGCCCTTTGGACTGATAAACGCTGCTAGCAGCGTTTTATTCAGTCGTGACGCTGGCTTCCGTCACGCGATTTTTTTGTGCGCATCAGTTTTGAGCACAAAAAAAATATCGCACGAAAAAACACCCGTGTGACTGAGCCCTCAGGAGAACACTTGGAAGGTGTTAGGAGACTTATAAAGCCATCCATGCTCCTCTGGGAAATATGCAAATGATGAAACAATGCCTCTACAGCACCACCTATTGGAAGGCAGCATTCTTGCAAGTTAATGTTAGCCTTTTTAAAAAGCCTTGTAACAATGACTGGGAATTATGAGCCAGAGCCAGATTCTTCTCCACAGACAGCTGTTTCGGGGTGATTGCCCCTCATCAGTGACACACGTCTATAGGTCTCTCATTAGCCAACCAGAAACCTACTGTACACTGCGCAGTGTTTCATGCATCCCCTTGCGTATTGCAAGTGCATGTGCATACCTCCCGTAGACTTCTATGGGGAGCTTTAGTGCACAAATGCACACAAAAATAGAGCAGGAAATCAACGGGTTCTATACTCTGCATATTGCACATGCACATACATGCACATACATGCACATACATCTGAGTCTGAGCTGTGTCACAATTTTGAATGTCTTGTGGCAATAATTTGTACATTTATGTTTTTGATCTTTAAGCTGGCTTCACGGAAGCGAATGTGCATTTGCGTTTGCATGAGCGCCATGTTTTTGTAGAACGGACTATGCTTTTTTTGTGCTCACATTGGCATATTTTACTATACTTTTTATGCCACCCCCCAAAAAAGCACGGATTTTCCCAGCCATTGAAATAGTTGAATAGTCTAATGAGTTTAAGATGTGTTCTTTTTCCTGGGCAATTACGCAGTGTTTCACACATTTCCTAGCATATTTCGCGCACATATGTGCATCGCCATTGACTTCTATGGGGACTTTTAGTGCGCAGGGCATGCAGTGATTTTTTGCGCGTACGAATTGCTCAGGAAAAAATATGCTTATGTGAATAAACCCATTGAAATCAATGAGTTCTGTTCACTGCATATTGTGCTTGCATATTTTGTGCGCACAGATACGCTTGCGTGAAGCCGGCCTTACTTGAGACGTATATTTCACCTCCGTCTGGTTCTAAGTAACATGATTACTAGCTACAAAGTACCACTTTACATAAAATTGATTCAATGAAATTGATTCAATAGTTTTTGCAAACTTTGACTAATGGTAGGTAGGAAAATATGGCACTTCTGTACTGATCAGCCACAGTGCCAGGGGGGCTTCTTCAGAACACTGGAACTCCTTAGCAGAAATGTTTCCCTCTGTTTTACTTGAAGAAACATGAAGCCCCCCAGCCCTGCAGCACATGTAAATCCTACATACAACTACCCTGGGGGCTTTAAAGTGTAAGTACAGACTTCCTATAGTCTCTCCTTAAACTACTACAATAATGCATTGTTTTCTATGAAAGAAGCCTCATTATATGCCTTATTTGTGACCAAAGCATTGTTAGCGACTCTTCTCATCTGTGTTCTATGCTTTTATCAATACCGCACAATAGTACACTGTTCTTGCCTCACTTACTTAAAGGGCATGTCCAGTTACTACAATTGTTTGATATTTCACTTTATTACTCTTGTCTTTTTTTTTTTTGTTATTTAAATTCTTTATTTATAAATTTAACATGGGTACAAAAAGGAAAGGGGAGGGGGGAATGCAAAAAAAAGCACCGAAATTTGTCATAACATGCATTTGGAAATGGCAATCGTAATACAAATAATGAGGAGAAAAGAAGATTGTGGGAGGAGTGTAACAGGGGAGAGAAGGAATGAAGTAGGGAAAGCAGAATAAACTTTCGGGTAACTTTGCTTTGAGAACCAAATTGGGGGTCATACAAAAAAAACGGTTGTAATGGATGAGTGTATGATATATTTTAGAGGTGATTCCCTTAACCCCTTCAGTGACAGGTTTATTATTACCATGTCAGCGCAGCAAGCCCCAGTGATTTTCCTGAGGTAATTCGAAGTGGCAAACATGTGTAGTAGCACAATAATTGTGTGTCCTGGCCAGCATTCTAGCACTGGAGCTGTCCACGGAAATCTTCCGGGGTTTAACTGCATGGTCAGTGCATCAAGCCCCGGAGATTTTCCGGGCGTGTCACTAAAAGTTCCTGAGGAGTTTATAGGAAACAGGTTATGGTTAGTGCTAAGAATGTCTGCGTAGAGGCATCTAGTGGTCAAGAAGCTCTACACATCCAGGAAAGAAAGAGGTCACTACACACAATAAGTCTCTTAGGGCCTTTTTCTAGGCCAAGGGGGAACCACTTTTAGGGCCTCAGGTGACAAAACCATTCATCTAATCACCACACAACTCTAATCACACATCCAATGTGCTGAACATTTGGTGTGAACAGTCCTGTTCAGAGTGCATGGTGTGCTGTGTTGTATGCAAATCCCTGGTGTGTTGGTGTGTTCAGTCCTGCTGTGTTTCATTTGTCGTCTAGGTCTAGGTAGGTCTCTAGGTTCCAGAGCAGGACTGTCCCTGTCTGGACAATCACCCCGCATGCAGGCAGGTTTCATGTGGAAGTTGTCCTGTTAGAGTAGGGACCCGCAAGACAACAAGGACCCTTGAAGTTGGCTCACGGGCTTAAGTCTCTATGCCAAAATACGAACCAATACCTCGCATCATATCTATTTACATCTGTTTATGCGTGCGGGTATGCATGGTCGTGCTTTGGGCGTTTGTCATTCAATGTGTTATGTCTGTCTGTGAGTTATGTCCGATGTTTCTAAGTTCTGCCGGAGTTTCGCCCGTTCGTGAGTGTGAATGACGTAACAGAATGTACACGTTTTAGGTGGGAGGTATGCATGTCGTTTGGGCCCCTCCTATGTGTTTCTGGTATGTCTGTCCTTGAATCCAGTTTGCAGTTTTCCGTGTTCCCTCTAAGTTCTTATGTGAACTAGATGTAACAATCTGCCTGAGATGTAACTGCATGCTGAGTTTTGCAACAAAACGACAACTTCTTCTAGGGGCCGGATTTATTTTGACAAAGAGTCTATGTGAGTGCACGCTAATTTTGATGCTACAACATCTATTTGCAGCAAAATAAAAGCCAACTAAATTTACAGTATCTGCTAGTAAAACATATATCTCTAGATCATGGCTCAGACAGCACACGGACCGATGTCACTGTGCTGTCTGATGCAAGTTGTGCCTGAGTCTGAATACAGCCCATCAGCAGGTAGAAGGAAGGCATCGGTTAGAATGTCATGCTTTTCAAAGTTTTAGTGAGCTCAAGCTATAACCAATAAGTATTCACATGGCAGTAATTAATAAGAACCTTCTAGCCCTCGGGGCCACCAGCAGTTCAGCCAGCACATGTTCACTTCTCTGTCACAAAGATCACATCATTACAATAGCAATTTGTCAGGAAACAAAGAAAGACTTCAGTTTTTCCAGCCTTCCTTACTGGTACATTTTGACAATACTTTAACTATCCGTTCAGTCCTGATGTGATTAGTTGAAAGTTTGACTTTGCACATTTTTTTTCAGATCAACTCCTTCCCGCAAGAGGGTGTACATGTACACCCTCCGGCAGTAGGGAGGTATGGAACAAGCCCAGGAGCCAATCCTGCGCCATACATGGCAGCTGTCGACTGCATTTGCTACTCACCGACAATGCCCGCAATTACACTTAACTCTGATTGCAACAGTAAAAACATTTAGATGCTACTGTCAATTCTAAAAGCAATATTTAAATGGCCTAATAGAGAACTCCACCTGTCTTCTCAATGGTGCACGCATTTGGGTGTAATGGCAGCCTGAAGCTTTTTAAAAGACTCCCAGGGCTGCCACGTATTTCTGTCTGAGGAAATACAATATACTGAGATACTGAAGTATCGCAGTATAATGTGTAAGTGACCAAATGATCCCTAGTAGAGATGAGCGAACGTACTCGTTTAGGGCGATTTGGCACTCGAGCACAGCTTTTTTTGAGTAACTGACTACTCGGGCGAAAAGATTCAGGGGGCGCCGGGGGGCGGCGTGGTGGAGCGGGGGTAGCAGTGGGGAACAGGGGGGAGCTCTCTCTCCCCCCCCCCACTCCCCTCTGCAACCCCCAGCTCACCCCCAGCGTCCCCCGAATTTTTTCACCCGAGTAGTCAGTTACTCGAAAAAAGCGGTGCTTAAGTGCGAAATCGCCTTAAACGAGTACATTCGCTCATCTCTAATCTCTAGTTCAAGACCCCTATGGGAACTGAAAAAAAGTGAAATAACGATTTTTTTAATTATTACAAAAGATAAAAAAATTAAAAACATTTAAAACAAACCCTTTTCCTATTTTTAACATAGAAAAGGAATAAAAAAAAAAGATTTGGTATTGCCGCCTCTGTTAAAGTCCAGTCTAGTAAAATAATGCATTATTTATCCCACGCGGTAAATACCATCATAAAGAAATAGTGTAAGAATTGCCATGCCATGGTCATGCCATCTCCAAGGGAAAATGTTGTAAACAGGGATTTAAAAAAGTCATATGTACCCCAAAATAGTATCAATAGAAACGACGGGTCTTCCCTCAAAAAAACAATCCTTCACACAACCTCACAGACAGAAGAAAATAAAAGTTATGGCGGTTACAACGCGGTGAAAGAAAATAGTACAAGAAAAAAATGTATGGAAATTTGGTATCACCGTGATTGTACTTACCCCCCACAATAAAGTTAAAAAATGGTAGTAGTTTTTTCCAAAGCCTTGAAATGTCCAAAAAAAATTTTGAGAAAATGAAAAAACAAAAAATAGCTTTGGAGGGAAGGGATTAAGATTGAAGGGCTTATCCAGGCAGTGCCCGCTGGTTACATCGACCCCTGTGTAGCAGCTGGCGCATGTAATTGCAAGCACAGCTCTAATTGAAATCAATGGGAGCTGCGCTTGTAATTGCAGGCTGTGCTTCTGCTCCACTCTGATCCTAGTATATCCCGGTTGGCGCTGCCTGACTGAAAATAGCGTGAATGGGCGCACATATACGCCGAGCCCGGATTACCGTTGGGCGGGTAGGAGACAGTTTAGCTCTGCTGAACTGCCTCCCCCTTTCCACCCCATGTGCCAGCTCTCCGCAAGGGGAGGGGGCAGGAGCTAGTGCGCTAAGCTTCTGCCCCCCTCTCCGCCCCTTGTCGGCTGCCAGCAATGGATGGGAGTGGGAGCTTAGCAACTAGGTCTCACCCCGTCCTGCCCACTCCCATTGCAAACAGCCAGCAAAGGGTGGAAAGAAGAGGACCAGGGGGTGGGAGTTTAGCAGACACATTGCTAAACTCTCTCCACCTCCTTTCTCTGGCAGCTACTATAGGCTCCCATAGGAGGCTATGGGAGCCGCTGCCTTATTCCGGCCAGGAAGATAGTTCGTGAACTATCTTTCCTGGCCGAAATGAGCTCCTATGCGCTATTTTGGCTGGCTGTGCGCTTTTATGCCACGGGAATACGCCCATCTGAACTGATGCATTGTAAACCAATGCATAAGATGGGCAATGTATATTGGTCGGGCGTGAAAGCGCGACTGATATACACTCATGTAAATGAAGACTCAGGCATATATGGGACAGCATGCAGACACCCATCCGTGTTCCGTCTGATATTCATGGATACCACACTTTTTATGTGTTATTCTGGACACTGTTGCAGAATTTGGGCAGTGGGATGTGTACTCGGTGAATTGGGTGTTAACAAACCTCATTCACTTCCAGCAGAACTATTCCCAGCGGATTCTAGTCAAGCTGCGGGTTTTCAAATCTACAGCAAGCTCTATCTGTCGCAGAAAGTCAATGGCTTTTCACCGCAGATTTGATTAATTGCAAGGAGAGAAACCTGCAGTGAAACACCGCACCAAAAATTTGCCAAAAAAGTATTTAGGCTGCTGTCACACGGGCGTAAGTGCATTCACCCACGCATTTGTGCAATAGGTGCATGTTTTAGGTCTCAGTCACACGAGTGTGTATGAATATGTATTCCGCGTGTTGTTTTCATGTGGGAGTACGCAGCAAGTATGCATATATATGCGTACTTGTATACTTTCAATCCCACAGCCCATCTTGGCGTGTATGAGTGCGTAGAACACATCGAGATAGGATTTTTTTTTTGCATGCCTATTTCAGGCGCATCGTGTCTGTGGCACAAGACTATGGGATATTAGTATTGCGTATTACATGCGCAAAAACTGTGTGACGTCCCGCACACAAAAATCTACGTCCCGCATGACGCTTCGGTGCGCATACGCAATAGAGCGCGTGATGCGGCCGGCATGTCATGTGACGCTGTGGGCGTGTCATATGATGGTGCGTCACGTGCTCTATTGCGCATGCGCATCGAAACGTCATGCGGGACGTAGGATGCCAGATCTGGAGGTAAGTATTGGGGTCTCTGGGGGGGGTGCTGTGACGGGCTCCGCCGCGGAATTCCGCAACGGAGCCCGTAACGGCCGTGTGAAGCCGGCCTAAGGCTGGGTTCACACAGGACAGATTTCCAGCAGACTTCTCGCGGATGGGCCGCACCGAAAATCCGCAAGAATTCTGCTGGAATAGCGCTGCCTACATTATCGCTGCGGCCATCGCTTCCCATAGAGAGGAGAGAGGCCACTGCGTAAAAAAAAAAATTGACATGCTGCGTCTCTGTTTTCTGCGCCGCATCGCCGTTTACGCACGTCTCGGCCACAGTGTAAAATCTCGTGCACTTTGCTGGCTAATCCCGGGATTAGGAGCCGCGTGCAGAATTGCTGTGCCGACAATCAGTATGGAAATTCCCCACAAATCCGTCCCGTGTGAGCCCAGCCTAAGGGCTCCTTCACACAAGCGTATGCGCATTAAGCGCGCCTCAGCGCAAGTTTTTTGCTCACTGAATGAGGCCTTTCTGTGCACTTATTTTACTGCACTTTTTCAATTGAAGGGGCATGTTCATTTACATGCAGCAAACAAGACACATTGCTTGAAATGGCTAATTTACGCCGTTTTCACGCGGCCGAGAAAATCGTGCGTTCTGAAATGCTTAAATTTGCTTGACTATGAACCCCATTCTTTTGAATGGGGGGATGCACATGAGCAATTATTTCTGGCATTACATTGTGGCGTGGGGAAAAATTGCGGCATGTCCTATCTTTGGGCGCTCCCTCGAAACGCCTCAAATCACATTACCCACGGAGTGCGAAGTGCACATGAGTGTGATGCAATGCGGTGTTTACCCATTGAAAACAATGGGAAACACCCTACGATCCTCCGCAGCGGCTTCCCTGATGTGATGCGAGGCGGTTTTAACACAAAAACGCCTCGCATCCGCGGGTACTTCACATGCTGGCAAGTGCGATATGGGGCCCAATAATGCACTCGCCCCTGTGAAATTAGCCTTAGGCCTCTTACACAGAACCGTATATGAGCGGCTAATTTAGCAACGTTAAAACATTGCAATCATCTGAAGCATTAGAGTCCAATGTATTTATTCAGATGAGCAGGAAAAATAGGACATCAGCGACCAAAAACGGCGACAAATTTTATATGGTGCGTGAAAAGATAGGCCATGCCTTATCTTTTGCTGAGATATGCTGGAGGCACCCATAGACTTCTATGGGAGCTGAAAAAAAGAGAGGGAGTTTATCTGCGCCTAAGGCTGCATTCACACGAACGTATATCGGCTCGGTTTTCACGCCGAGCCGATATACGTCGCCCTCGTGTGCAGGGGGGGGGAGGATGGAAGAGCCAGGAGCAGGAACTGAGCTTCCGCCCCCTCTCCGCCTCCTCTTCGCCCCTCTGCACTATTTGCAATGAGAGGAGGCGGGGCGGGGGTGGGGCTAAGTTCCAAGAATTAGCCCCACCCCCGTCCCGCCTTTCCCCATTGCAAATAGTGCAGAGCGGTGGAGAGGAGGCAGAGAGGGGCGGGAGCTCAGTTCCTGCTCCTGGCTCTTCCATCCCCCCCCCCCCCCCCCCCTGCACATGAGGACGACGTATATCGGCTCGGCGTGAAAACCGGGCCGATATACGTTCGTGTGAATTCACCCTAAGGCTGGGAAAAGATTGCAGCTGACTCTAAGTAACTATTAGAAATCATCCCAAGGATTTCTGCTGACCCGGGATTTTCATGCAGCAGCGTATTTTTTCGCCGACCCCGCCTATGGGAATGGATGAGAAAACGCTAATTAAGATCAGGACTTGATCGCGGCTATTCTTCTTTCATGCGATTTTTGTCCACGTTAAAACGCATACGGTCACGTGAAGGTCGTGTTACCCTGTTTCCCTGAAAATAAGACATAGCATGATTTTCCAGAATTTTTGAGGATGCAAAATGATTTTTCAGGCTTTTTGAGGATGCTTGAAATATAAGCCCTACTCCAAAATTAAGCCCTGCTAACAGTTAATTTAAAAAAAGTCAATTTAAATAGTGTCCAGGCAGCTATACATGTAAAACAGTTAAACCTTTTTGAACAAAAATTAATATAAGACACTGTCTTATTTTCAGGGAAACACGGTAGTTCCAGAAGTGTTCTTTCTCCAGCCGAAATATGCAGCATATTATGCACCCCCTTGACTTCTATGAGCACCTTTATTGCATAAACACACGAAAAAGTAGAGCATGCTGTTTTTTTTTGCATGAGCATTACGGAAATATGAATGAACCTATTGAAATCAATGGGTTTTATTCTCTGCGTGCGCAAATACTTCCCATGTGATGGAGCGCTTACAGTCAGAGAAATGCACCTGTATTACCAATACACAGCACTGTCAGTACTAATATATACACCGACCTATGGGACTTTATGCATATCTGTTAGTACATTTGTCCTGCCATAGGCTTCCATTATAGGAGAACAAATAGGACAATCGTACTTTGTACCTCTTTATAAATAAGAGACTGTAAATAGACACTGTATAGTACAGACCGTCCACAATGATTGGCTGACAGAGTCACGTTTAATGTACTTTCCATCAACATCTACATTGTAGCGCTCTCATCAGGGGTGCTGGCCATGTCTTCAGGGGTGCCGGCCATGTCTTGGCCCATGTAGTGTGGAGCTATGGAGATGCTATTATCTCTGGAGACAAGCAAATTGATTTAGTGTGATAATAAAGTCCATCATGCCAATACAGTGAGGAGACAAGTAAAAAGGGACGAGGAGGGAATTCATTTACAAGGAAGGAATCAATGCCATCTATAGGATTGAATTCACAGTTGCCAAAATTCAAGGAAAACCCATAAAAAGGATGGCAAATAAATAATGAACAGATTATCTTAAATACTGGAACTTCTTGCAAAACTTTTTGCAGTTACTCCAGTTGTAAGTGTATTCCACATGGCAGCTGTGTGGTGTTGATGTCTTTATTATAAGTGGCACCAGGGGGTAGGGGTGGTGGTCTGGGGCGAGGTGACTGATACTCCCAGAGGGAAGGCGGGCTATAGCAGCAGCTGATAAAACTCATCTACCCCCTACAAGAGCACTCAGCAATTAGTCTTCAGCTTCCACCATGTGGCCTTTGTTTTTCCTGGTGTTGCTGCACTTAGGCAGTTCTTGGGCACAGTTTGGAGAGTACTGCCATGGATGGACAGATGGCTATGGAAGTTGGCACCGAGGGTTCCAGTGCCCAGAGCGATACGACCATGTAGAAGCTAACTACTGTTGTGGCTCTTGCAATCTAAGGTACTGCTGTATTGCCAGTGAAGCCAGGTTGGACCAGGGTTTGTGCCCCAGCGAGGAGCAGGAAGACCTATTCAAGCAGGGATCGCCAGCTGTAGAGATGCCGACCACAGGTAAAATCACCGTTGCGCCATTTGTGGGGCGTGTAGATGAGATGTCTTAGAAGCTGGTTTTAGGTGAGCATATTTTAGCTCCGTATTTGGTCTGCTGTTGTTTTTATTTTTTGATGACTGTAATATGGAGCTAATATAAATATATTGTGGATACATTTTCCATGGCTGTGGATTTGCTGTAGATTATCTGCGTATTTTCCACCTAATGTTGCAGTTGTGGTGCGGATTTACTGTAAGTTTCTGCCTCTCCATTGAAGTCTATCGGCCGAAATCCACTACGTATTCGGTGCTAAAGTAGATATGCTGTGGATCTCAAATCCGCCCTCCAGAGATCAATTTCCGCATGGATTTGGAACTTTTTTTTTTTTTGTACCGTATGAAGAATTGTGAAATCTGATTCACTTTGATGCTGTGGATTTGACAAATCTGCTCTGTGTGGACATTAGTCTTAGCATTCATTCACATAGGCGTAAATACGCTGTGTAATTTTGCGACTGCAATTCACTTACGCACATGTTTTTTTTGCCCGCTCGTGTGTGTGTGTGTGCGTGTGCATTACGTATGCAGCAGGTTCCATGTATTTGTATCTGCCCATTCTCTTCAATGACCTATTACGATACATAATATGCACCAAAATGGGACGTGATGCAAATTTTTCATGCGAGTGAACATTGCGTGAAGCCATATGCTCATCTTGAAATCAGTGGGCTTTTGTCACTGCAAGTTGCGCGTGCAAAAATATTGCGCTTAATATGCTGCACAGATGCGTTGGAGCATGTTCTATTTTGTCCCATATTACATGCCCAGACGTAACTACAAAACGTAAACAAAAAACTGTGCATGACATCATGTGTGAGATACAAGATCACTGCTACATGCGGCGAAGGGCCGGCTACACCACGGTAAAACCCTGTGATACATGCACAGGGTTTGGCGCGTACGGCCGTGTGAGACCAGCCTTATGCTGCCTGCATTGGTCTAATGAGGTCTCCCTCTGCTGCCAAAATAATCTGATACAAACAATTGGAATCTAATTCCATCACAACATGAGGGCTTATTCCGACGTCCGGGTCTTCGCCTGTCCGATATACGATGTCTCTCTCTGTAGGGGTGAGTTATACAGCTTATATGACCGACTGAATGATTTCTCATGTGAATGAGCAAGCTATGTTTCTTCCTGTCTAAACAGACTGCACAAGAATGAACGAGCTAGCGGTGACGTCAGTTGCTCATTCAGATGACAAACGTACGCTTAGGTGGTTTTCACACGACCGAGAAAATCAGAAATCCACTGCGTTGCCCGCAGCTATTAGGTTCTATTGAACCTAATAGCACAATGCTCACGGTGTGGAATTCCACCGCGGAATTCTGCACCATAAAATCACCCGTCCTCACCCGCGGCATGCTCTATTTGCCGCGGGTGTACGCGCGGACTGCTTCCATTGCAGTCAATGGAAGCCGTCCGTCACGCTATCTTCCGTTGTAGCATGTGACGCTGTGGGTGTGTCATATGACGCGGCCAACACATCACATGACGCTGCGGCACGTCACGCGCTCTATTGCGCATGCGCGCCGAACCGGGATGTAGAATGCCGGATCCGGAGGTAAGTATTGGGGTCTCTGGGGGGGGGGGGGGCGCCGTGATGGGGTCTGCTGCGGGATTCCGCCGTGTGAAGCCGGCCTTAGGCCGGTTCAAGATGTACGTATTTTAATTCAGTATTTGGTCCACGTTTTGCAAGCCTTAATGTGGAGCTAATGTAAATCTATGGATCCACATGGCTGTATTTTTCACAGCCATGTTTTAAAAAGCACAGCATGACCTATTTTTGTCCATTTTTGCATTGATTGGGCAAATACGAACCTGTATTTAACCAGTAGAAAATAAAACCAATGACAGTAAATGGGGATCAAACCATGATGCCATACAGTGCAGTGTAAGCCGTTACTACAGAAACTGCCTTAAAGTACTGTAAAGCCTAACTTTTTTTTTCTCTCCTTCTAGTGCCCACATACTTACCTTTTCTTTTGGTTGGCACCGTATTTGTGACCTTCGTCATTGTCGGTGCTCTTGTGGGCGTATGCTGCTGCAAATGTCTTCGACCTGAGGAAGAAACCCAGCTCAATGGGCCTGTACCCCAAGGCCGACTCTTGGATACGGATCCATCTACTGATGTCTCCAGGCACTCCAGTTCCAGCTCAAGCTCTGCCCCACGTGGGTCCCTTGGTGTGCGCCCACAAAATCTCTGTCCGCTGGGAGCTGAAAGTATCAATCTGTACATGAACATGCCACAAGCATATCCCGTCATGGGCTGTCCACCAAATGCACAGTTTATGCATTCTGCTCCCTCTGCCCCTCCTTTCCTACCACCACCATTCATTAATTACGCTGTGCCAGCAGAGCATGCCATATTAATGGCGCCAGCTCCTTACATGGATGCCAGGAACTGTTACCCACAGTCTACAAACTACATTCCAATGACCCAACATACGGACCACGTTGTGCCAGAGGAATCTCCTTCTAAATGTTGAGACCACTTTTTATGTTTTCTTATTATGGACTGACCCCTGAAAGGACAAACGTAGCTGGCTTGCTAATATGTGGGACTTCTAAACTATTTTTTTTTTTCTTTAAGTGACTAAGGGCTATTTTAGATGGGCTAATCAGCTTGTTGCGATGAGCGCCAATCTGCAAAGCTTGTCCATCAGCCTACATTCGTTGCCGTTCACACAGCAAAGGATTGCATTAATGGGAATATAGTAACAGAGCTTAGTGTTGGCCCAACAGAGAGATGTCCCTCCAGTTCAGCCTATTACCCCCTCAATGTTGATCCGGAGGAAGGCAAAAAAACTTCAGTGAGGCAGAAGCTAATTTTCCTTCCTGACTCAAATCTGGCAATTGGAATAATCCCTGAATCAACAACCATTCTGAAGTCATCAGTGATATAACATGTAACGCTCAAAGGCGTCCAGGCTCCTCTTGTACTCTTGTAGTGAGTTCACCATCACCAAGTCCTCTGGCAGAGCGTTCCATAGTCTCACTGCTCTTACAGTAAAGAACCCCCTTCTATGTTGCTGTAAAGGCTGCCCCCTTGTCACAGTCCTGGGTATAAACAGATCGTGGGAGAGATCCCTGTATTGTCCCCCGATCATTAATCCGTTCGTTCATCCCCCTACAGTTGTCACTGGGTCAGATGACCGTCTCCTGCCCACATGGGGTGATGTGCAGCTGAAAAGCCGTGTAAATGGCACATCTTTGTGTTTTTGGTTGGTATTAAATGTTTTTAATGAACTGTTGGGTCGGCTTCACAAGGGCCTAAGATTTGTGTGTTGCGAGACACACTAATATGAACCCAATTCTTTTGAATGGGGTCAGACACACAAATTATTATTTTTTTTTTTTTCCTGCGATGCGAGAAGGAAATCCTAGCATGCCCTATCTTTGGGCTTGCCCTCACATCGCCCATTGTTTTCAATGGGGCCGGAGGCAGCATTGCACCGTGTGCAAGGTGCATGCAGTGCGATGCGAGGTTTCCCTTTTCAAAACAATGGGAGAAAACTCTGCAATCCTTTCAGCCACGGCGGATGATCACGACTTCACTGAAGTGATGCGAGGCGGTTTTGACATATAACCACTTCGCATCTGCGGCAAAATCGCATGTTGGCAGTAGCGATATCGGGCCTGATATCGCACTTGCCCGTGTGAAGTTAGCCTTATGTTTGGAGGCTACAACCCCCCCCCCCCCCCATCCCGCTGATCGTGTGCAAACCTGTCTCTTAACGTTTATCCAGTCAGTTGCTTTTATTCTGTATATTTTATTGTTTTGTTTTTAAAAAGGGAAGAAAAGCACACAAAATAGGCTGACTGCAGATGGCCGGGTCGGATCCCGCTGCGATAATTCTAGCAGCGGTATGCAGACCTATGCCCCTGCAGAGGCCTGCGGCTCACCCGCTCCCGGTGTCTCCGCAGCTCTGTGATGTGTCGGCTGCCGCCCAGCCTGCGTAGAGCAGAGTCGGGGACTCTTCACTGACATTTCTGTGCGGGTTTCTGCGAGACCCACTCAGAAATGGAACATGCCGCGATTTGTTTTCCGTGTCTGATTTCACGCTGACAAATCACGTCCATCTGCCTAGGAGCAATTTTATGACAGCGGACACGGGCGGGAAATCCCGCTGCAGAATTTCCACCCATGTGCAGGGGGCCATAGATGTTTTTAGTATTTCATCAACTGCAGCTCTTTTAGCTTCAGAGCTTATTTAGGGAAGCTGCACAGGCTTTTTGCATGCATTTTTGGGTCTAAATCATACATAATCTTCTCTTGTTTTGTTTTCTGGGTATACACACATGCGACAAACTTGTTACAGACATTTCTGCAATTATCCCGTTCGTATAAATGGGATTTACAGAGATCTATGCATGGGTTTCAAAAATGACGCTATTCAGCTAAATGAACTGCTGCAATTAACATGCAAGCTGTGAACGTACCCTTGAGGATATGATATCGGGCTGGGTTTTTCAGCTCCGATTTTGTGCTCACCCGTGTGTAGGTAGCCTTGCATGCCCTCATGGACTCAGAAGCAACTTGCATTGGACAGCAAATAGGCCGCCCATCTGTCTTCTGTCCGAGCACCATGGACCCTACACATCGCATGTCCTATTCTCTCCTTGGACAGTTTTCACACAGACCTATCTTCATGTGAAGAGCCCCATAGGCTATAACAGGGCTATGTGCTGCTCGCGGCATACATAGACAGCACGTGGCATGAAGATACGGCTCTGACTCGGCCCTGAGGGATCGTGCACGGCGCTGAATTAAAAATGACTTGTTCCATTTTATGGTGTATTCTTGTATAGCAAAATTATCAATTAGCATGGGTTCTTCCAGATTTTGGGACTTTGAGCTCATGAACAAGGCTGCAGCCTTTCTAGATGTATTTGCTTCTGTCAGAGGAGCGTTCTATGTTTTTGTGTTATCTGCAGTTTACTGCTTTTTTTACAGTAAAATAAAGCAAACTACAATAATCAGTTGTGTCCTTAATTGGTCCTTGTTGACCCTGCTAGTTGTGCTCCTGATTGCATGTTAATGGCTTTCACAGCCCTTGCTAGGCGGAGGTCTTCCATTATCGCCATGAACTATGCATTGATAATTAGTGCTTTTCATCATGTACCAAAGCTCTTTCTAAAACCCTTGTGGCCAGAATGAAGCTATTGTACACAACCGGCCCCCCTCTGGCAAAGGTGAAGTCGCTGGGCTCTGGCCGCCCAGGTGTTTCCAAAGTAGAGCTTGCATTACTCTGCACTATAAAAATTGGCACTTTTTGTCTTGATGCTATCTCGTCCTATCAGGACAATAGGCGCTCAAAGGTGCTAATGTCCAAAGGCTTTGCACACTAAGAGGCTTATGCAAAAGCTAATGGGAACTATTTATTTTGACTTTGACTGGATTGCTATATAAACACTGCAAGTCTCAAATATCGGAAGGGTGGAATATTGCCATACCCGGAACATGCTGAGGCTTGCAAAAAAAAAAAAAAAATTCCATGGAGCCAAAAGTTTCAGAAGTAAGAAAATGAAAATGATACCACAAAAATCACAATAGATGTACCGTTTTTTTTTTAACCAGAATTATATGCAACTGCATATATACCCCCCCCCCCAAAAAAAAAAAAAAAAAAATGTTTTTTACAAAAAAGGATTTTACTATTGCACTCTGCTGACCTGAAGTTTGTCAATTTTGAGACATTGTCCATACACCTAAATGTTCTCACACATGGAAAAAGTTGCTCAGACCTGCTGATATAAGTAAGACAGGCTGGCTATGTCCTGTTTTTTATGGGGCCCATCTGAATTTCAGTGTACCCAATCCTCCCTTCCTCCTCTAAAGTCTGCACTCTGCCCATTTAAAATAACACATGAACACGTTGCCAAGCTTTCATGGGGACAATCCGCTGTCATTCGAATTACGTGAATGATGAGCACCTTTAACCCCTTAATGACGCGGCCCCTTTTTTTTTTTCTCTTTCCATTTTTGCTTCCCCACTGGCAGTAGCTGTGCCATGCCTTATCACAGCGATCATAGGCACAGTGCTGCAAGTCCCTCAGAGGGAAAAAGAAAAAAATGTAAAAAATCCTTTTTTTTTTTTATGCTTTTTCTAATATTGGCATAAAAAAAATTAAAGCCCCACATATTTAGTATTGATGCGTCCGTAACGACGTGTACAAAAAGTTGAACACGCTTTCTATTTTGTACGACAAAAAGCTTAAAAAAAAAAAAAGAGGCAAAATGCTAATTTTTAGCATTTTGCCTCCCAAAAAATGCAATAAAAGGGATTTTAAAAAAAGCTGTACATTCCCCAAAAGGGTACCAACAAAAACTACAGCTCGTCTCGCACAAAATAAGCCCTCCTCGAGCTCCGTACATTAAAAAATTAAAAAGTTACAGGACTTTAAATGCAGCTATAGAGAAGAAAAAGGGATTTTATTGCAAAAAGGTGTAAAAACCTAAAAAAAAATAAGACTTTTGGTATCGTTGTAACCGTACCGGCCCGCAGAAAAAACTTAGTGTCATGTATGCTGCATGATTAATGCTGTAAAAAAAAAATCTATGGCAGAATTGATGCGTTTTCTCTCCCTGTTATCATAAAAAAAAAATATTAAGCTTTACGATATAGTCTATGTACCCAAAAGTGGCACAGATTAAAAACTACAGTTCACCACGCAAAAAACAAGCCCTTATACGGCCGCGTTGACGGAAAAAAAAAAAGTTATGGCTTTTGAAAAATGGAGATGGCAAAATACCAAAAATTGCTTGGTCCTCAACGCCAAAATAGGCCATGTCATTAAGGGGTTAAGTACCATATCATGTACTGAAAAACTTAACAAAAATTCTAAGTGGAGTAAAATGGAAAAAAAACGACATTTCGCCATCTTTTAGTGCGTCTTGTTTCTACGGCACACAAACGGCAACAAAAGCGACATAACTTTATTCTATGGGGCGGTACGATTACTACAATACCAAACTTGTAGTGTTTTTTTTTTTTCTTACTAACACTTTTTCAAAATGCTCTGGCTTGAAAACTTCCTACTTTAACCCCTTAATGGCACAGGATGTAGGTTTACATCCTGTTGCGTTAAGTGCCCCCAGCCATGATGTAAACTTGCATCCAGTGGATGACACAGGCTCAGAAGTGGGCCCATGCCATCCTGCTGCCGGAGCGATGACTGATAGTTGGTAGCCTGCTGCAACAGTGGGGAATTGCTGAACATTGATCCCCACTCTTAACCCCTTACAGGCGACATCAATGTACATCGCAGCATGTAAAAGGCTAACAAAGGGAGTGCATATAATGCGGGGGGAAATTGGAGCGTGTCCTATCTTTGGGCGAGCCCTGGCATCACCTGTTTGCAATGAAGCCTGCAAAGCATCGCACCATGTGATGTGAGATTTTCCCATTGAAAACAATGATAAACCCTCCGCAATCCACCAGCGTGGCTAAAAGCTGTAGTGGAGAATCGCTACTTTCCCCCGAAGTGATGTGAGAAGATTCAGATCCAAAAAACTCCTTCACAAGACTTCTAATCACATGGCTGTTCCTCCCACGGTAGAGCAAAGGTAAGTCTTTTAGGCTACCTTCAAACAGTGTAACTGCTGGGAGCGTTCCGCAACGGAGCACCTGCAGCAATTACACTGCAAATCCAGTGTGGCCAAATCTACACCTAAATGGTACAGATTTCACCATGTTTTTAATTGCAGATCTGCTGCAGGATTTAACCCTTGTATAGCCAGGTTTAAATTCCACAGCATAAGGGTGCCTTCACACGACCGTATATCGGCTGCGTTTTCACGCCGGCCGATATACGGCGTCCCTCTCTGCAGGGGGAGGAAGCTGGAAGAGTCAGGAGCGGTGCTCTGAGCTCTTACAGCCCCTCTCTGCCTCCTCTCCGCCCCTCTGCCCTATTTTCAATGAGGAGAGGAGGGGTGGAGCTAATTCCCAGAACTTAGCCCTGCCCCTGTCCTGCCTCCTCTCGTTGCAAATAGTGCAGAGGGGCAGAGAGGGGTGGAGAGAAGGCAGAGAGGGGGCGGGAGCTCAGAGCACTGCTCCCGGCTCTTCCAGCCTCCTCCCCCTGCAGAGAGAGACGCCATATATCGGCTGGCGTGAATCGCCGGCCGATATACGGTCATCTGACTGCGCCCTAAATAATATAAAGCTTTATTTGTATAGCGCCAACTTCTTCCGCAGTGCATAGACATGTTGTGGATTTAGTATCTGCAGCATTTTTCAAAAACACTGCTGATTCGTTATGGAAAATATCCATGAAGGAGTGTGAAGGGGATTTTATTTTTTTTAATCCCCTCCTCATGGCTTGTACTGCCAATGCCGGAATTTCTGCAGAAATTCTGCCATGTGTGAAGAAAAGCTTACCCTGGGTTCACCCGGGGCGGAATTTTTTGTGTGGAAAGTCTGCATGGCAATTCTGCTTGCGGCTCCTAATCCTGGGATTAGCAAGCAACGTGGACGAGATTTTGCAAAAAGCGACTAGCTCCCGCCTCCTCCCATTGCAAACAGTCGTCAAGGGGCGGAGAGAAGAACCTAATAGCTGCGGGACAACGCCGCGGATTTCCACTGCTTTTCACGCAGCGTAAATCCGGCCATGGGAATTAGCCCGAAAGGATACAGTTGTGAAAAGTTGACATACTGACTCCACATCAATTTCCAACCCTCTTACAGGCTCTCTAGTTTTCTCCCATGCATAAAAAACGGTGAAATTTGTAACTAGTAATAAGCAGTTAGTGGAATAATTGGTTCGTGTTGGGATAGGCCAATTTCCCCCAAATTCTAATTATTTAGGATGGCTAATTGGAAGTAAAAATCGGGTTCATTATTTTGTAGAGATGAACGAACCTACTCGTTTCGAGTAATTACTCGATCGAGCACCGCGATTTTCGAGTACTTCCGTACTCGGGTGAAAAGATTTGGGGGGCGCCGGGGGGCGGGGGGGAGGCGTGGCGGTGCGGGGGGTAGCAGCGGGGAACAGGGGGGAGCCCTCTCTCTCTCACCCACGGCGCCCCCCGAATCTTTTCGCCCGAGTACGGAAGTACTCGAAAATCGCGACGCTCGGGCAAAAAAGGGGCGTGGCAGAGTAGGTTCGCTCATCTCTATTAATTTGCCCTCCAGAAGGTCCCCAATGTGGCCAAAGCCCTCCAAATTGCATGGGAATATAGCCACACATCTGGGAACCACTGTGCGCCTCTCAAAAATTGGTCAAAATTGTGTTTATTATATTTGTTTTTATTATAGGCTATCACTCGTGGCTTTTTATTTTGTACGGCAAAAAGCGTAAAAAAAAACGCTAAAAAACAGAGGCAAAATGCTAATTTTTAGCATTTTGCCTCCCAAAAAATGCAATAAAAGTGATCAAAAAAGCTGTACATTCCCCAAAATAGTACCAATAAAAACTACAGCTTGTCTCGCAAAAAATAAGCCCTCATAGAGCTCCGTACATCAAAAAATTAAAAAGTTACAGGACTTTGAATGCAGCTATAGAGAAAAAAAAAGATTTCCAAAAAAAAGGGGTTTTATTGCAAAAAAGTGTAAAAACCTAAAAAAAAATGACAATTTTGGTATTGTTGTTACCGTACCGGCCCGCAGAAAAAATTTAGTGTGTCATTTATGCTGCATGATTAACGCTGTAAAAAAAAGAAAAAAAATCTATGGCAGAATTGATGCGTTTTCTCTCCCTGTTATCATAAAAAAAATAATAAAAGTTTTACGATATAGTCTATGTACCCAAAAGTGGCACTGATAAAAACTACAGTTCGCCATGCAAAAAACAAGCCCTTATACGGCCGCGTCGATGGAAAAATAAAAAAGTTATGGCTTTTGAAAAATGGAGATGGAAAAATACCAAAAAAATCGCTTGGTCCTCAACGCCAAAATAGGCCATGTCATTAAGGGGTTAATATTGTTATTTGA
Organism: Eleutherodactylus coqui; assembly: GCF_035609145.1. Classification (NCBI taxonomy): domain Eukaryota; kingdom Metazoa; phylum Chordata; class Amphibia; order Anura; family Eleutherodactylidae; genus Eleutherodactylus; species Eleutherodactylus coqui. Next base: position 103,918,690 of record NC_089846.1, read on the forward strand.
ATGATAATTGTTGCCTTAACAGGACCCTAAGTGCAGTGAAAGGGGCTCCGGAAAGTGAAGGAAACTCTTTGAATCCTATTAACTTTATGTCAATAAATTTGCGCCCTGATGAAATTCAAGAACTCCCTTATCCTCTCCAGTAGACTAGAGATCATACGGAAAGGTGGCTTCCTATTCTGCTTCCCTACATGCTGATATTTGGGTCAGTGTTTTACCCTCCGCAGTTTGGGATTGCACAAGTATTGTTATTTTAATTCTAGAAGTAAATACTGCACTTGGGATTTTCTTCCTACAGCTAAACCCCAGGTGTTGGCAGAAGAAGTGCAAGGAAATCCCTAGGATTTAGCAACCAACTGTGTAAACAGCAGCTTCTCACCGGCAGCACAGTGTGGCGGGGCTCTTCTTAAAATGATTACCAGGTGTACTAAGGCCAAGCCACAGAAACACGGAAAGCTTAAGAATTTCACTATAAGGGGAACCTTCACACATTGGGGCTTATTCGCTAAAACTGTTGAAAAGTTAGACAGTGCAAACTTAGACGAGAACGTCCTGAAATGCGCCAGTTTATCACTGAATGCTTAATCTTTAAAGACCGGCTAGTCTAAAGCCTGATTTAGATACAACGATTTTCGCTCAAAGCCATCTTTTGAGCAATAATCGTGGTGTCTAACTGCACTGACATCGTGCAGTATTCGTTAAGCCGTCGCTCATCGTTGTCTTTCAGTGTGCTGGACGACAATGATGAGCCTTATCAGGGATTCACAGCGGCATACAGCTGATACTATTGTTTCAGCTGTATCCCGCTCCCTGATGACAGGCGGGGTATGAAGAACAGAGCGGTCCAGCTGCGTTCTTCATACTCCGCTCGGAGCGCACGGCTGTATAACAGCCGGGCGCTCCAAGCGGGAAACAGCTGGATGCAGAAGGCAACTGCGCACACAAAACGTAAGGAGATGCTACGTTATTCCCCTAGAAAAAGAACACATCTGGAACTCATTAGACTAACTAGCCATTTACTGTAATTTCCCTAGCGGGCAGGGAAAGCACGGTAAAATACGCTGATTTGTGCCCAAAAAAGCATTGTTCAGATGTGCCGAGGCAAATACAAGTTGCATACGAAAGTGTAAGGATAAGTTCACATGGCGAGTGCGATATTTGACTGTGAAACTCAGCCTATCACGCTCGCCAACATGCGATTTTTGCCGCGAGTGTATCAAAACCGCCTTGCATCACTTCCATGGCTGACAGGATCGCATCGCAATCTCATGCACCTAGCATGCGATGCTGCCACCAGCCCCATTGAAAATAATGGGCGATGCAAGGGCATGCCCAAACATAGGACATGCCGCAATTTTTTCCTTGCATCACAATGCATCACTTTAGGGAAGTAGTGGTTCTCCAGAGCAGCTGAAAACCGCTCCGGAGGATCGACAAGTGTTTCCCATTGTTTTCAATGGGAAACCTCACTTTGCACGCCGTTTGATGTTTTTGACAGGCCCATTGAAAACGACGGGTGAGGCTTTCCGAGGGAACGCCCAAAATTAGTCCATACCGCGAGTTTTCCGTGCACCACAAGGCAGAAAAAAAGATCACTTATGCATATGACTCCATTCAAAAGAATGCGGTTCATACTCATGTGAGATTTGTGCATCTCGTAACGCACAAATCTTGCGCAATTTTCTCGGCTATGTGAAAACGGTGCAGTCTTCGGTGCCCTCTTTTGCCTTTCCTTCTCCTCCTACTTCTCGCCTTCTGTATGGCAGATGCCACGTTATTCCTCAAGCTGCTGCCTCTGCCTGTAGGTTGTGCAAATTGCTCAGCCTGCCTTTCAAATGGCCAGCGCACCCAGCTTTTCCATCCTCAACGTATCCCAGCTATTTGTGCATTATTTATGGTACCTCATCCCATAGAAGGTGCCTGAGCCATAGGTTCCTACCAGTTTTGCAAAACTATATCTGTACTCTACTTGATTCTTCGATTTGACCCTCTGCCTGATTACCCAGCTTTCCAAACTCTGCCAATCCTGATCTCAACTTATTAAATTGACTATCTGAATGCTGGCTGCCCTCACCTTCTGCCTGTTAACCGTATTTATGGAACTCCATCTGCCCCAACTTTGGCCTGTTAGTCTGACTACATCATTGCCTGTCCCCATTGCTCTGGCGTCTTTTGCCCTGCCCGAGTCAACTCTCAATTGACTGAGACTACTCCTGGGGAAATGACCTAGGGGTCCTCTGCAGCAGAGTCCAGATCCCTCTAAAATGGGCTAAACCGTGAACATCTTGAAGCAGCTCTTAGGAGTAACCCAACACTCAATCAGTCGGGTCAACGGCGAGTCCACTCCCGTCGCAATACAGTTCTTGTTTTCACGAATGCATTTGATGTGAAGCTCTATTCTGTTATTTCTTAAACAAAGCCCAAGATGCCAATTTACACAATGACATCACTAAGCCTCAATTATTCAGATAATTACAATACACACATCAAATTATCAAGCAATAATGGCCAATAAGCTACCAGAGCAGCAGGTAGAAAATGCGTTAGTGAGCTCAGAAAAACAACAACCTCCTTATGTAGGCACTGGTGGATATAAGCCACATAAAACACCAGCAGAACCATGATGTCTGCTGTAAGCACCAGCTCTCAGGGGGTTAATTCTAAATGGATGGGTCAGCAGGGTGCCATAAAGTAGTTTAAAATTGTCTTCACTGCAATTCTGACTTCACATAGACTAATGAGTCACTTTAATCTTTTTTTACGAGCTCACCCTGGGCTTAAATCTATTTCTTTTCGTGCAGTAATGCCTTGTCCCCCTATGCCAAAAAAAAATGCGAATATGCGTTAACTCGTACTACGTAATGCGCCATAGCTTCTATCATTGCTATAACTGTCGTAATTATGAAAAGACTCAATCAAAGGCAGAACTTTTAATTTAGGCTGGTGTATTGTCATTCGCCGTTGTGCACGCAATTTTCCCATTCGCAACACACAATGCCAATAGCCCATCCATTTGTATTGGGCCACTCACACCTGCTGTTTTTCCACGCTTGTATTACTTGCCCCCGAAAAAAATCTCAGCATGTTCTACTTTGGCACGTATTATGTGCATACACGCAAAGATGGTGCATGGGGATTGGTGGCCCGCAGCAAGAACGCATGTCATTACGTATTTGCTGCGGATGCGCGGCACATTGGCACACACGGTCGTGTGAGCCCGGCCTTACACAAACCAAGAGGATCACCTTTGTCAACAAAGGAACTGCAGTAACAAAATTAGATACTCTGTGAACTTAAGCCGGCTTAACACGTGTGTATTTGCACACGCAAATTTGGCGCATGCAATACGCAGTGCATAGAGCACATTGATTTCAATGGGTTTGTTCACATGTGTGTTCCTATCCTGCACCTTTGGGCATGCAAAAAAAAAGGCATGCTGGTAATTAATCATTAGGATAATTAGTAGAGATGAGCAAGCATACTCGCTAAGGACAATTGCTCGATCGAGCATTGTCCTTAGCGAGTATCTCCCCACTCGTCTCTAAAGATTCGGCTGCCGGCGCGGGTGAGAGGTGAGTTGCAGCAGTCAGCAGGGGAGAGCGAGGGGGAGAGAGAGATCTCCCCTCTGTTCCTCCCCGCTCTCCCCCCGCAGCTCCCCGCCAGCCGCCGGCACCCGAATCTGTGCTCCCAAGCGGGCAGGTACTCGCTAAGGCCAATGCTCGATCGAGCAATTGTCCTTAGCGAGTATGCTCGCTCAACTCTAATAATTAGTTATTTCAATCGGTGCATCTTCGTTTGCTTCGCACAAATGAGCGTTTTTTGCAGGCGCAAAAAGTGCAGTAAGGCCTTATTCGCACAACCGTATATACGCGGCTAATTTAGCCATGTCAAAAAATCAGGACTATCTGAATCATTGGTTTCCAAAGTATTCATTCAGATGAGCGATTTTTTTAGCTGCATAAAAACATGGCGCCGGGAAAAATAGGACATCAGCGACTGAAAACAGTGACCGATTTTATATGCTGCTGAAAAAGATAGGTCTTGCCCTATCTGTGACCGGAATACACTGAAAGCCCCCATAGACTCCTGTGGGAGCTGAAAAAAAAGGGTAGGGGGAGTTTAGCAGAGTCCAACGCTGGGAAAAGAAGACAGCTGCCACTATTGAAGCATTAGCAGTCATTCCGAGGATTTATGCTGATTGAGGGTTTTCCGTGCTGCAGCGTATATTTTCACAAATACGCCGCAGTCACCCGTGTGAATGGACAAGAAAACGCTTATTTAGATAGGGACTTCATTGTGGATTTTTTCTCTTTATGAGATTTTTGGCGGCGAACGTAAAAATGCATACGCTCATGTGAAGGTGGTTTAAAATGCACCAATGAGAACTTTGAGTCCAAAACCAAAAGAATGTCCATACTTGCAGGTACACTTTAGTGATCAGTTTCTACAAGTGTGTACATAACGTAGAAGCAGCATTGGTGAAGACTAGAGATGAGCGAGCACGCTCAGATAAGGCACTTACTCGAGCGAGCATCACTCTTCTCGAGTAACGGCATTCTCGTCCGAGCAGGCTTGGGGGGGCCGCGGGGGTGAGTGGGGGGAGAGATCTCTCTCACGCTCTTCCCCGCCGCCGCCCCCCTCGAGCCTGCTCGGATGAGAATGCAGTTACTCAAGAAGAGTGATGCTCGCTCGAGTAACTGCCTTATCCGAGCGTGCGCGCTCATCTCTAGTGAAGACCTCTCCATAGCATGGTAGTCACTGTCAGATATGCGCATGGACGTACAAGCAATATGAAGGTAGGAGCTTCTACATAAACCAATTTGTGGGTCACTAAAGCCCTCCCAAAAAGTTTGACTCCTGTTCAGGATAACGCAAAAATCTAAAACGCCATATATGTCATCATCTGCCTCTCTAGTTCGATGACGTTCCCACAGGGCGCCAGTGATTGGCTGCAGTGGTTGTATATTCCTGGTGTTGATAATGTTATCACTGCAGTGGGACGTAGAGAGTGGCGGCGGCGCTAGCAGCGGCAGGATGGGAGTGGCAGGGGATCGGGTGAGTTGAATAGGATTTCCTTTGTTTTACCAGCACCCTGAGTAGGTTTAAAGGAAAGACGGTGGGCTGGATGTGTCTTTTAAGCCAGAGTCACACAAACATATGTGTATTTGCAGAAGGGTACCGTTTTTGCGGAATGAACAATGCTTTTTTTGTGCGTGCATTAGCGTATTCTACTGAACTTTTTGTGCCTAAAGGGCATGTTTAGTTGCATGCAGCAAACCAAGATGCACAAATTGAAATCACTAGTTAGTCTAATTAGTTTCAGATGTCTTCTTTTTCCAGTGGAATTACGCAGTGTTTCGCGCATCTCTTGGTGTATTACGCACATATTTGCGCACCCCCCATCCCATTGTCTTCTATGGGGACATTTTGTGCGCACATGCACAGGACAATAGAGCATGCTGTGTTTTGGGGTTTTTTGTGCAACCGAAATGCTCAGGAAAAATACATGCATGTAAACGAACCCGCTGAAACCAATGGCTTCTGTTCTCTGCATATTCAGTGCGTAACATAGTATGTTAGGCTGAAAGAAGACAATGTCCATCTAGTTCAGCCTGTTTCCACACACCCTCGTTGATCCAGAGGAAGGCAAAAAAAGAAAACAAAGAGGCAGAAGCCAGTTAGCCCATTTAGGGGAAAACATTCCTTTCCGACTCCGTAATGGCAGTCAGAATAATCCCTTGATTTTGGGGGGAGGTCACTGGAGGGGGACACTGTGGTAGGGGCACTGTGGGGGTGTCATTGTGGGGGGTACACTGTGTGTGCGCACTGTGGGGGGTGACACTGTGGGGGGGGGGGGGGAACTGTGGTGTGGGCATTGTGGGGTGCGCTGTGGGTGGGTGACACAGTGAAGGGGCATGTGTGTGGTGGGGGCACTGAGGGGGTTACTGTGGGGGGAGCACTGTTGAGGGGGCACTTTGGGAGTGCATTGAGAGGGGTCATTGTGGGGGGGTTATTATTGGGGGGACACTGTGGGGGGTCACCAGAGGGGGACACTGTGGTAGGGGCACTGTGGGGGGTGCACTGTGTGTGGGCACTTTGGGGGTGCACTGTGGAGGGGGAGGGGGAGCTGTGGGGGGCAGTGTGGAGGGGGCACTGTGTGGGCACTGTGAGGGGGAGCATGTGTGTGTGTAGGGCATGTTTGGTGCTACTTTCAATAGCAGAGGATCGCGATCCTCTGCTATTGAAAGTACTGCTAGAGCACTGCGATCTCCTGCTACTGCTGTGACAGCTGTAGCAGGAGATTCCTTCATCTCCCCGGCATGTCACCTCATTACTGGACACTGGGACACTGCTGTCACGGTGTCCAGTGATGAGGGGACATGCCGGGGAGATGAAGGAATCTCCTGCTACAGCTGTCACAGCAGTAGCAGGAGATCGCAGTGCTCTCCCTGCCCTCTCATTGCTTTGAATGGGGCCGGCCGGCTGCCGGCTCCATTCAAAGCAGTGAAGCCTGCGTCTCCATTATGACGCCGGTCCTCCAGTCATGTGACCGGGGTCATCGGGAGCGCGCACTGAGGAGAGAGAGGCAGCAGTGCATCATGGGAACTACCCAGCGGCGCCATATTTGAAAAATTCTTCAGGCCAGCTGTATAAGCGGAAGAAAAGGAATAAAAAGGTGAGCAAAATATCGTTTTTTATGGGTAAAGCTGTAGTGTATGATGCTTCTACTCCACAGGGCATTAATGGGGAAAAAAAAATCAGTTTGGGCGGCGGGACAACCCCTTTAAGTGTACAGTCAACTAGTACCCCCAGGTCTTTTTTCATCTGACTTTTCCCTAGCAGTACCCCATTTAGTGTATTGCTAGGGAAAAATGATATAGAAAAAGACCTGGGGGGAGTAGTTGACTATAGACTTTACTAGAACAATCAATGCCAGTCAGCTACTACAAAAGCAAATAAAGTCTTAGGGTGCGTAAATTTTGTGTGCGCAAATACACGCACAAATACGGACGTGTGAATATGGCCTTAACATTGACTGATGCTTCAGCTCCACTTGCAAAACTGCTCACTTCTGTAATACTATAAAGGGATGCATTTTAGCATCTTCCACTCAAATCTTCAGGAAAAAGTGGCCTCAACAGCTTTCAAAGTCCAATGACCCTAAATAGTCCTCCCACAAATAGGGACCGCTCTGCAGCAGAGTGATCTGAGTGGTCAACGGAGAGAACAAGACAAAGTCCTGCTCTTCTCACCTTCTCTCTTCCACTCTTTTTAAAGCACTTGCCAGAATCTGAATTCCTTCTTCTGCCGCATCCTGTCTCCTCTGAATCCTGCACCCAGCTATGTTTAAAGACACAGCGCCACATCATCAGCGATACAATAGACATACACAGCAAGATGAGGACCATACATAAACCAAACAGAGGCGCCCTCTACATGCAAGAGGCTCTACTGTACACGTTTCCACCTCATCGAAAAGATCCTCAATGAGTTTCAGAACTGGAGACTGTGAAGGCCACTGAGGTAAAATGTAACGAATATCATATTCCTGCAATTATTCCAGGCCCAAACAATCCCTGTGACCTTGTACATTACATAACAAGATAGGAGATGCCAGAGACATGAATCGGGTCAGCAGCAATTGTTGTGATGTAACCTACGCTGCATCAGTAAAACAAGCAAGTGGCAGGAGAATCTTTCCAAACCACTGAGCAGCGATTGTATTGTCTGTCTCCCATAATATCTCCAAGATGTATCCTATTTCTATCGTTAATGTATCAAAATAACTATTTTGGAAAAACCACCAAAAATCATCCAAGACTAACTCAAAAGCAAATGCATTCTTTAATAAATAAATCGCAATCAAAAGCCATTTTACTTGTAAATATGAACATTTTAGCTGAATAAAGAAATACATAGTAACATAGCATGTTAGGCTGAATGAAGAAATGTCCATCTTGTTCTGTATGTTCCCCCCCCCCCCCCCCACCTTCTTGTTGGTCCAAAGGAAGGAAAAAACAACAACAATCCAATGTAGCTCATTTGGAGGAAAAAAAATATTCCTTCCTGACTTTATAATTGCAGCCAGAGTAATCCCTGAATCAACATTTGAGCTCAACAACCCCGCTGGTCACCTAATGTCTATATCCTGTAATATCATAGTGCTCTAGAGAGACATCTAGTCTTCTCTTAAACTCCTCTATCAATTTTGCCCTCACCACGTTCTGAGGCCTCTCTCTCACGGCCGTAGGTGTTTTTATGTGCGCCCGCCGTCGCCGTAAAAACATGTGAATGGGCGCACAAATCTAAAGTTTTTGCGCCCATTCAGATGGCATGTGCCCCAGAGCGTTTATGCAGAGGCCACAATGCCATTGCCTCCCCTTCCCTACCCCTTGCGGGCTCACCTCCTCTCTCCTTCCCTCTTGCTGTTTGCAATGGGAGTGGGTGGGGCAGGGGTGGAGCTAAGCACCCGCCCCTTGTCCGCAGCCAGCATTGGGAGGTGGCGGGGCTTAGCCTCGCCCCCCTATTGCAAACTCCTGGAGGGGAGAAGAGAAGAGGGAGGGAGTTTAGCAGTCACGCTACTAAACTCCCTCCCACCTCCCTTTTCCGGCCTTGGTATAAACAGATCATGGGAGAGATCCTTGTATTGTCCCCTCATGTATTTATACATAGTTAGTTGATCACCCCTTAGCCGTCTTTTTTCCAGGCTGAATTATCCTAATTTTGATAGCCTCTCTAGGTATTCCAGTCCACCCATTCCGTTTATTAATTTAGTTGCCCTTCTGTGAACCCCCTCAAGCAGTGCTACATCTTTCCTGAGCACCGGTGACCAGAGCTGTACACAGTATTCCATGTGGGGCCTGACAAGTGCCTTATATAGTGGGAGGATAATGTTTTCGTCCCTTGCCCCTATACCTCTTTTAATGCACCCCAAGACTTTATTTGCTTTTGCAGCAGCTGACTGGCATTGGTTACTCCGGTTTAATCTACAGTCCACTAGTACCCCCAGGTCTTTTTCCATATCCCTTTTCCCTAGCAGTACCCCATTTAGTGTATATTGGTGACAACCGTTTCTCCTGCCCATGTGCATAACCTTACATTTATCAATATTAAACTTCAATTGCCATTTTTTTGCCCATGCCCTCAGCTTATCTAGGTCTGTTTGTAGCCGTACATTGTCCTCCGTGGCATTAATTATCTTGTATGATTTTGTATCGTCTATTGATATTTTACTGTGCAGCCCCTCTATCAGGTCGTTGATAAATATATTGAACAGAATGAGGCCTAATATTGAACCCTGTGGCACCCCGCTACCAACGGTGGCCCAATCTGAGTATAAACCATTTATTACCACTCTCTGTTTTTTTATCTCCAAGCCAGTGCCTTACCCAGATACACACGTTTTCACCCAATCCGAGCTATCTCATTTTATATATTAACCTATTATGCGGCACAGTTTCAAATGCTTTAGAGAAATCCAGATATACGAGATCAATAGACTCTCCCAGGTCCAGCCTAGAACTTACTTCATCGTAGAAGCTGATCAAATTGGTCTGACATGATCGCCCCCTCATGAATCCATGCTGATGAAGAGTTATTCCGTTGTTCTCCTTGAGGTATTGTACCATGGCGTCTCTCAGAAACCCCTCAAATATTTTTTTCCAGTTTTTAAAGTGAGACTAACCGGCCTGTAGTTACCAGGCTCACTTTTAGACCACTTTTTGCATATTGGAACCACATTGGCAATGCGTCAATCCAGTGGTACAACCCCGGTCTTGATAGTATCCATAAATATTAGAAATAGTGGTCTAACTATCACATCACTTAGTTCTATTAGAAGCCTTGGGTGTATTCCATCCGGGCCCAGCGATTTATCAATTTTAATCCTCTTTAACTGACTCTGCATTAGTATTCTTTCAGCTGGTATCCCGCTGGTAGTGCTCAGTGGGACACCAGCTGAAAGCTCAGAGAACAATACAGCTGTTTGCTTATACAAGACAGCTGCTTTGTTGTTAGAGCTATCACAGCAGTATTCCACTCCGCCTGCATTAAATCTTAAGTAGCTAATTAGCTACCTAGAGTTATGCAAAGATGATCACTCAAAACTGTCACTCAAATTGTCATTTGAGCGAATTTTGAGCAATCATCGTTCCATGTAAATGGGCCTTTAGGCATGCAATATTCAGCGGGGTATGGATTTTATTCCCCTGCACCTCGTGTGACATTTATTTTTCATTCGTTAATACACTTGAAAAAAAAACTATTTAATAGATTTGCCTTCTCCCATCGTCTTCTATAGTTTCTCCTGCATTATTTCTTAGAGGGCATGTGCTCTCAGGGCAAATCCTTTTACTGTTTATATAATTGAAGAATAGTTTATGGTTATTATTGTTCTCTTTGGCAATCAATCTTCGGGCCGACTACACACGAGAAAGCTGGATTCCGCATGCAAGCTCCCATAGCAGATTCTGGCTCTGACTGCGGCCGGAGATCTTGCATACCTGTATTTTTCCTGCGCCGTCGCTAGGCGATGACAATGGTACCCGCAACCTATCCACAATGTTAATTTCGGACCTGCCGTGGGTCAGACGGCTGCCACCTACTTCAATGGAAGCCGTCCGCATGGAATCCAGGCAAAAATGGAGCATGCTGCGATTTTTCCTACGCAAGCAAAAATCGCAATTTATTTCAGCTCGCGTGCAGGAAGAATCAATTTCCCATAGCATGCTATGAACGGTATTTGCTGCGAATCCGCGGTGTGCATGCCCAATGCGAATTCCGCAGCAAAAATCCACCCATTTGCAGGTTGTCTTAAACTGATGTGCGACGAATATTTCTACTCTTCTTGGACTTGGTTAACTTTTTCTATTGATGACTGACAGGATGGGACCAGCCATTCGGATCCCCGCTGGTCAGCTGATTCCCTATGCTTCTGTCCTTATGGTCAGCAGAAAGCGCTGATCGTAGCACAGTGGTCCAGTTGAATTCAATGGGATCTGCGCTTTAGTACCAACCCATGCCTCTGTGCTATGGTCAGCACCAGAAGCGTACCTTGAAGCTGCCCCAATGTAAAACCTGTAACAGGGCCCCCAACTATAATGGTTTATTCATAGTGCTGGGCTCCCTATATGAAGAAGAAAGGCCTTATGGGCCCCCTAAGGCTCCTGGGCCCGGGTACAATCGCATCCTCTGCATCCCCTATAAGTTACGCCAGTGGTCAGCGCTTTCTATTTCCTTTGCTGACAATAGTGACAGTGGCGCTAGGAATCAGCTGATCGGCGGGGATCCAAGCGGCGGGTCTATTGATGACCTGTCAGACATAAATGGAAAACGTTAACTTAATTATATGTAGTTTTCTACTGCATGGAAACTAGTTCACCCATCATTTTCAAAAACACACATTGTAGCGCTTTTGAAATTTCATTATGGATTTTTGTGTAACATCCGGCTTCAGAAAAACACATTACTATATCCATGAAAAATGTCGCACAGGCTGTATTTTTTTGTCAAGATGGCAAAGTCTCACCTCCGTATCCAGGACCCACAACACATGTGGTTCCTGATTGGGGTGTGAATGCATTTCAGCAGAGGACAGGCATGCTAAAGGTATTGGCTTGTATTCATAATGGTTTTGTTTTTTACACTGTATTTAGAGTAGCGTGCACATTTGGGCAACATCAAGACTTTGTTCATTAGAATTGGAAAGTTGCACTACACAAAGTCTCCATATTGCATAATAGTTTGTATTAGGCCTAGCATGGGTTCCTGGTCAACAAAACTTAACCACCATTCTGTGATTATCAACCCTCTAAATCCTTATTTTCATGCTAATGACCGATCCTCAATAATATCACTTTTAATCCTGGACAAACAGTAAGTAGTTAGCAGGACTTAATTGTCTGTTTACTTTCAATTGTGTCCATTTATTTAGGGTTATTTGTACAATGGTAATCCTTTTGGGTAATCAAAAAGTAATTTCGGTTATCTTGTTCTGCTCTAAGGAGCTGGCAGTTACCTTAATCTGAGAAAGAAGAGGTAATTCTTATAGTCTTCCTGATTTTCCACTCTGAGGCTTCTTTCACACGAACGCATAAACGGCGACAGCAGTTTTACGCTTTCATGCCCGCTCTGTATAAGCACCTGAAAGGGCGTTTTTCTGGATCATGGCCAGCGTTTTCTCTTCCATTCACACGACCGTGAGTGCTGTTTTTAGCGAAAAAATACGCAGCACCCCAGAATTCCCTTGCTCTGCCAAAATCCTCGGGATTTCTTCCAGTGCCTATATAGAGGCACCTGTAAACTTTTTTCGCAGCATTGGACGCTGCAAAAATGCCTTCCGCTCCCTTCTCTTTCCTTGCTCCCATAGGAGTCTGTAGGACCAGCCAGCGTATATTGACCAAAAGATAGTTATAGAACTATCTTTTGGCTGAGCATATGTGCGCCAGCTGCGTATATGCTCTATTTTTCACGCTGCCAGCGTATTTATGCGCCGTATATTCACCTGTGTGAACGAGTGCATTGAAAATCAATGCCTGTCATGAGCGCCTATATACATCCGGGCGTAAAAACGCGCCGTTTATGCGCACGTGTGAAAGAAGCCTTAAAGGGGTTGTCTCGCGGCAGCAAGTGGGGTTATACACTTCTGTATGGCCATATTAATGCACTTTGTAATATACATCGTGCATTAAATATGAGCCATACAGAAGTTATTCACTTACCTGCTCCGTTGCTAGCGTCCCCGTTGCCATGGTTCCGTCTAACTTCGGTGTCTTCTTGCTTTTTTAGACGCGCTTGCGCAGATGCATCTTCTCCCTTCGGCTGGTCTTGGAAGCATCGGCGTTTTGGCTCCGCCCCTTGTACGCATCATCGCGTAGCTCCGCCCCATGACGTGTGCCGGTTCCAGCTTCCTGATTGGCTGGAATCGGCACGTGACGGGGGCGGAGCTACGCGATGACGCGTACAAGGGGGCGGAGCCAAAATGCCGATGCTTCCAAGACCAGCCGAAGGGAGAAGATGCATCTGCGCAAGCGCGTCTAAAAAAAGCAAGAAGACACCGAAGTTAGACGGATCCATGGCGACGGGGACGCTAGCAACGGAGCAGGTAAGTGAATAACTTCTGTATGGCTCATATTTAATGCACGATGTATATTACAAAGTGCATTAATATGGCCATACAGAAGTGTATAGACCCACTTGCTTTCGCGAGACAACCCCTTTAAGTGCCATCTACACTAAACCATTATTGCGCAAAATTCTGCGGAAAAGTGTCAGACGAAAATCATGACCATCGGAAGTGTTGGATTCCAATGCATTCATTCGGATGGGCTGTGTTTAGCCGTGCAAAATTAGCCAGCGGAAGAGAATAGCACATCCACAGCTGAATCTATAGGCCCATTTAGACACAACCATTATCGCTCAAAATTTGCTCAAAAGCCGTCTTTTCAGCGATAACCATTGCATCTAAATGCCTGCTTATCGTACACTTTTTGCGCACTGTTCGTTCATCGCTCACTTCTAGTTTTCTAGAAATGAGCAATAACTCTTATCAGTGGCTCAGGCTAATATCTCAGCCGGCAGCGCTGTTAAGATTCTCTCAGCTGGTATCCCGCTGGCAGTTCTCAGCGGGACACAAGCTGAAAGCGCGGAGAAGAAATGAGCTGTATACAGAAAACAGCGCTCCAGCTGTCTTCTGCATACCCCGGTCAGAGCTCTTAGCTGTATACCAGCTGAGCGCTCCAAGAACATAGAACCTGTGTACAGAAGACAGTGCTCCCTCTGTCTTATGCATACCCCGCTCGGAGTGCTCAGCTGTATACCAGCTGAGCACTCCGATAACACAGCAGCTGTATACAGAAGACAGCGGGAGCGCTGTCTTCTGCATACAGCGAGAGCCTTCATTTACACAATAATAAGCTCTTAAGTAGCTAATTAGCTACTTAAGAGCTTATGCAAACTGAACACTTAAAACTGTCACTCAAACTGCCGTTTGAGCGAATTTTGAGCGATCATCTTCCCGTGTAAATGCACAACGATTATCGCTCAAAAGATTGCTTTTGAGCAATAATCATTGTGTCTAAATGGGCCTTATGAGATGTCGGGATGGGTCTTCTGCTCAGGCTGGCGCAGCATCATTACATTGTGTTGACTAATGCAGGGTCCCATGCCGGTGACTCATAGTCCGCAGGCATGGAGAGATTTAGCTCTGTTCTTAGGGGAATGGGGCTAGGTGAGTTATATTTTGTATTGTATTGAGGCAGGTATGAGTGAAACAGTAACGGGCATTAAGAGGCATTACTATCAGATAGGGGTACTACTACAGTTTTTTTGCGTGTTAGCTTAGGGATAAAATCATGCCTTACTACTTGATATAAAGGATTCACCTACTGTATGTCTGTCTTGGACTAGGCTATGGCTAAGGGATATTAGACTGGGCTGATACGCGTACCGTGTAGCATGTGCACCGGCTTTTTGAATATGACGGAATAAAGACTATGGTACAGATTTACGATTGAGAGGTCAGCTGTTTTTTTTTTTATCAAAACTTGCACCAAAAAACTGTCTAACATATTTTGCACCACAGTTAAGATGTGTTTTAGACACTTTTGGACACTTTTTTTGACACATCTGACAAAGGGGGTCTAAATGTGCCATATTGTGCCAAAACGTTGGTGCAATTTTTGAGAGAAACTATGCCAATAGATGATATAAAGTTAGATTAGATAGTCTTAAAATATTAAAATATGACAGATTTATCATACGGCAGAGCCACTGGATAAGAGACATAAGAGGCACCAATATTAAATGGGGTGACACTATTATTGAATAAGGACACTAAGTGAAGGCCCTCATTGGCACCAATACCTAATGAGAGCACCTTTACTCAGTGTAAGGGCACCATTCATGAGTCAACGGCACTAACAGGGCACCATAACCAACTGGAGGTGCTAAAGGGAGACACAAAGTGGGCATCATTGCTGAGTGGAGGTATTATTGCCTTCAAAGGGGCACTTAAAGGGTTTTATTTAAAGTGATACACAAGACTTTATTACTTTTTAATTGGGCATGTGGAACATTATTACTTTGAAGGGGCTTTATTACTGTCTACAGTGGTAAAAGAGAGCATTATTACTTTCCCCTTGAGCATTATTACATTCTAGAGGAAAATGAAGCATTATTACTTTGTAAGAGGCACAATGGAGGGTATTAACTGGGCTCACTAAAAAGATCACTATTAGGCTTCTTTCTCATGAGCACATATTGACCGCTGTTTTCACGTCCGGCCGATATACGCTATGTTGGGAGTGAAAAATTTGGTAAACGAGCGCACAAATGAAACGTTTGTGCGCCCGTTCATATGGCCTGGTTGGGCCAGCGCAAATGCGCCGAGCTCACCAGGCCATCGCCCATTTCCTCTCCCTCCCAATCGCAGGCTCACCTCTCGTTCCTCTCCTCTCGTTCTGTGCAATGGGAGGCGTGCAACAGGGGCAGAGCTAAGCGCTGGTTCACCCCGCCTCCTCCCATTGATGGCTATGGACAAGGGGTAGGGAGAGGGCAGGTGCTTAGCTCCACCCACATCCTGCCCTTTGTCCATAGCCATTAATAAGAGGAGGCGGGACAGGCCAGTGCTTAGCTCCATCCCTGTCCCACCCTGCCCCCTCTCATTGCACAAAACGAGCAGGGAGGAATGAGCGGTGAGCCTGCACGGAGAAAGGGGAACAGAGGGAGGGAGTTTAGCAGCCACGCTGCTAAACTCCCTCCCACCTATGGCCACTGCCATGGGCTCCCATAGGAGCCCATGCAGCGGTCGGCGTATTCCAGCCCAAAAGATAGTCCCAGGATATATTGGCTTGGCCAGGCGTTTTTATGTCTCAGAAATACATCCATGTGATCTGATGCATTGGAATCCAATGCATCAGATCACAGCGCATATCGTCCGACCGTGAAAACGGCTGGCCGATATGCGCTCATGTGAAAGAAGCCTTACTTTGTAGGGTACAAATATGAAACTTTTACTTTGTAGTGCACTATTAATTATTTTTAGGGGTGCTGTTTGTGTGGCACTATTTTTATTTGGGTAGGGTAGGGTAGATAAAGTTATGTCAACATTATATCTAAAGTTCCGTATTTGAGGCACTGTTCCAAACAGCAGGTATAGTAATAGGGGCAACAGGGGCAGCAACAGATCCAGAATTGGATGTATCAGTATTATGGGAATTGGAGGTATCAGTAGGTTGAGAAAGGGTAGGGTGGAAAAGAGCTAAGGATGTCTGTATTGAAAACGTTTTAGAGGCAAGTCATGGCTGGAAGAAATTATAATGGTGATCTGGGCCAGATTGAAAAGACAGAAAAACTGAACAACTTCAGTCAAAGAGGATTTCAGCTATGATCACTGGATATAACGGTACTGTAATGACTTATACGGTCTGCATAGTACTTGCATAGAGATGGTATCTACTGCTATATGGTCACTGTATGGTGGCGTTGGTCTTTGTACTGTGGTATATATATTCAGTGGCAGTATTATTCATTACCTACGTAGTGGTAATAGTAATGGTCTTCTATAATGGTATAATTGGTAATGTTGGTCTTTACAGAGAGCCTTTTGTTCAATAACAGCATGCTATTATTTTATTATTGTATGAAAGTACCGGGTTTCCCCAAAAATAAGACAGTGTCTTATATTAATTTTTGTTCAAAAAGGTTTAACTTTTTTACATGTATAGCTGCCTGGACACTATTTAAATAGACTTTTTAATTAACTGTTAGCAGGGCTTAATTTTGGAGTAGGGCTTATATTTCAAGCATCCTCAAAAAGCCTGACATAATCATTTTGCATCCTTAAAAACTCTGGAAAATCATGCTATGTCTTATTTTCAGGGTATGTCTTATTTTCAGGGAAACAGGATAATTTGTAGCGTACCCAAGTAACACATCTGTGATCTACTTGTAAATTTGGTACTACACTGACTACCCTAATATCAATCCGTATATCAAATTATGTAAATGGAAATACTGTACATTTGGAACATACAATTCATCATTGTGAAAAGTTTGTTCTCGCTGTAAGCCCCTGGGGGCACATACTTTTACCACTTAGTTTTCTTGTGTTTCTGTTTGTTTCTCAAGGGGCAAACCTTGAAACCAACTAGAGTAGCTAACTGATTCAGTAGAGAAGTATATATACAGCAGAGACCCTACTCTGCCGCTGGTGAGGTATACTTGGTATATAGTCTACTGTATTGTTCCTCTCTCAAAGAAAAAGTACAATCAATAAGTATATTTCTTTGAGAGATGAACAATTGAAAACAAAATATTGATTGTGAAAATCTAACCCTTTAAGGCTCAGTCAGACGGGCGTTTTTATTTGCGAATTTATGTGCGCAAAAATGCATGCGTAAAAAAATTTGTGACCGAAGCGGGCGTCAGGCTGAAAAAAATGGCAGCGCTTATGTGCACATTAAGTGCGCTGCCCGCTATCCCCTGCTGCGGCTGTGACAGTGGCAGTAGGGGATTTCTTGGATGTGAAACCCCTGGATGCTGTCACATCCAGAGGTTTCACATTTGGTCAATGGGGCCGGTGGCATTCAATAGCTGAGTGCTGCCTCTGATTGGTCACAGTGCTCAGCCAATCAGAGGCAGCCCTTTCAGCAGGCGGGGATTTTAAATCCCTGCCTGCTGAAAGTACTTCAGAGCAGTGCAGGGAGAGGACCCGGCTGGATGCGCCTGAGCCCTGGCAGCTGCGGAGAGGAGAGTATATAGTTTTTTACATTTTTTTACACATTTTAGGGATGATTTTCAAGGAAGGGCTTATATTTAAAGCCCTTCTCTGAAAATCACTGCAAGGCTTGCCGGCAGCCTAGTGCTTTCAATGGGAGAACATCACGTTTTTGTGCCACAGCTGTCACAGCTGTGCCAGAGGATCATGATCTTCACTACATATTCTCAATGGGGTCAGCCTTGCTGCCGCCGGCCTGATTGAGCACAGGGTGAAACCCCTGAATGTGACAGCATCTAGGGGTTTCACATCCAAAAAAGACAGATGCCGTAGTTACCTGCATTTTAAAATCCGCTGCCCTATATTTACCGCTGTGCATTTTTGTGCGCAGGTAAATATCGGGCATATGACTGCTGCCATTAACAAGCATTGGTGTTAAGAACTAAGCATGTTTTTTTCCATTGTCTCATTTCAAGAGCTTACCTTTTTTATTTTTCCATCTGCGTAGACATATGAGGGCTTGTTTTTCGCAGGGCATGTTGAATTTTTAATTGCCACTGTTTTGGAATATACATAATTTGATTCGTTTCTAGAAATTTTTGTGACTGTTGCAGCTAATAGGGGGTCCCAACAAGGGACATTATCAGTGGCGTCCCAAAAAACCTGCTGGGGCTTCTGCATTAGAAGGCAATGTGACAGGTTTACAGGATATCTCCAGGCCAGGAGACTCAGTGATGTCAACTGTCAGATACCATGGCACCCGACTGCTCCCCAGACATAATCTCTGGTCTTCAGAAGATCTCTGCTCTCTCCTAGTGAGCCCCTCACATAATTGTGCCCAGGATTTTTCTCATGCATTACCTATACTTTGGAACTCGCTAGTTCAACGTATCAGACTTTCCACCACCTGGAAACACTTCAAGAGGAACCTGAAAACCCAGTTCAGATGAGCCTGCAAATTACAGTAATCCTGCCACCACTACTGCCACCACCCTTAGTCTCTGTCCCTCTTCTTGTGTATACTGCAGGGCCTCATGGGCAGGGTCCTCTTTCCCTCTGTATCAATTTACTAGTCATTTAGTGGATGTTTATCATTCCTGTCAACTTATGTATAGAGTGTGGATGTATTTGTTGTAGTGTATGTTGTTTATATGTAATTAAAGGCTATAGAAACCTTTCTGCATGAAAAATCAATACAGCCCTGTCTTACGAAGTCCCTGCAGAAAGCCTCATATTTGGTTTGCAGGCTCTCCTACATTCAAGCTTCTGGCTGGGGGTTATTCCCAGTGCTGATCAGTTGGTCTTTCTCGTGAAGGTGCACAGGCTGAGCACCCCCCCCCCCCTGTCCTCTGTTCAGAGGCTGTGTAGCATAACCACACCAACTCAATACTACACAGCTATCTCATCCTCTCTCTGAGTAGTTGCTGGGCCTGTTCCTTCTTACAGCTAATAAAAGTAGGAAATTCACCTGTAGTGAATTACAGCCCTCTGTAGCAGTAGCTTTCTCTGCTCTCAGGCCCCCTGATCTCCTCAACCATACCCCAGCACGGTCATACAACACTCTGTAATAGCTTAGTGGAAAGGCAGTGAATGCACATTCACAACAGGGTAGCAGGCTAGAGAAGGAGTACTTTGACTGATAATCTTTACTAAGATTTCTGCACTACCTTGGAAAACAATACAAGTCTGGGAATCAAACCATCAGAATTTTGTAAAGAAAACCAATTACAAAAAGTCTTCTTTTTTAAAGACACACGGATTTAAAAAAGTGTATAGGTGTACATAACCTTTAAACCGCTGTTATTCATTAGTACAGCACCCTGGAATTCATGGCACTGCTAAATATATAATTATAATGATGTATCAGTATAATACATTACCTATTTCCATGTCTTAAACTAAAAAAAAAACAAAAAGCATCTGACCTGGTCAGACCACACATGGAATATTGTGGACAGTTTTTGGCGCCGGTACTCCAGAAGGACATATCAGAGCTTGAGCGGGTACAAAGGCAGGCAACTAAAGTGATAACTGGAATGGGTGGACTACAATACCCAGAGAGGTTATCAAAATTGGGGTTATTTCATTTGGATAAAAGACAGCTGAGGGGCTACCTAATAACTATGTATAAATATATCACGGGACAATACAGAGATCTCTCCCATCATCTATTTATACCCAGGACTGTAACAAGGGGGCGCTCTAATAACTATGTATAATATATCAGTGGAAAATACAGAGATCTCTCTCATCATCTATTTATACCCAGGACTGTAACAAGGGGGCACTCTAATAACTATGTATAAATATATCAGGGGACAATACAGCGATCTCTCCCACCATATATTTATACCCAGGGCTGGGACAAGGGGGCGCTCTAATAACTATGTATAAATATATCAGGAGACAATACAGAGATCTCCCCCATCATCTATTTATACCCAGGACTGTAACAAGGGGGCGCTCTAATAACTATGTATAAATATATCAGGAGACAATACAGAGATCTCTCCCATCATCTATTTATACCCAGGACTGTAACAAGGGGGCGCTCTCATAACTATGTATAAATATATCAGGAGACAATACAGAGATCTCTCCCATCATCTATTTATACCCAGGACTGTAACAAGGGGGCGCTCTAATAACTATGTATAAATATATCAGGAGACAATACAGAGATCTCCCCCTATCATCTATTTATACCCAGGACTGTAACAAGGGGGCGCTCTAATAACTATGTATAAATATATCAGGAGACAATACAGAGATCTCTCCCATCATCTATTATACCCAGGACTGTGACTGTAACAAGCTGGCACCCCTATGTCTAGAGGAAAGAAGGTTTCAACCCTGACATATAAGGGGGTTCTTTTCTGTAAGAGCAGTGAGACTATGGAACTCTCTGCCTGAGGATGTGGTGATGGTGAACTCACCAAAAGAGCTTAATAGAGTACTGGATGCCTTTCTTGAGCGATACAATATTATATGTTATCATTAATAACTTCAGAAGGGTCAGTGATCTGGAGATTATTCCAATGGTCAGACTTGGAGTCGGGAAGGAATTATTCTCCCTTAAATGAGGAAAATTGGTTTCTACCTCATTGTTTTTTTTGCCTTCCTCTGGATAAACATTGGGGGGTAATATACTGCAGTGGATGGACATATGTCTTTTTGCAGCCTAACATACGTTTTTATGACCTCCATATTGAACTGTTTCTGTTCTACTACAAGAAGCAACAGATATATTTCAGAAAGATCGTCACCGCTCTTTCAAGTCACCAGGGTATGGATGAAAGGAAAGATTGAAAGTCGGTTTTGGCAACAATAGTGTCAAGTTACCTCCTCATCGGGACAGATTTTGTTTCCATCAGATAGAAACGTTAGCTTTGAGAGTCTTCAGTTTCTGTCCGTCTGTCTGTGCAGTCTGCAGCGTGTGATACTTGCTGTCTCCTGGGATCTAGGGAACAAGGCCTCTTCTATGGAGATGCAGTAGGATGCACTCATGCAGATCAAGGATTTATTTTTATATTCTATTCTCCTTCCTTCGAGGTGAAGTAGGGTCAAGTTTTCTTTCCTTGTTCGTTTCCCTGGTGGATTTAAGTTGAGCACGCTGACAGATCTGGAGAAGATTCTTAAATATAAGGTATTTGGTGTTGTGCCTCTAGCTTTATAGGAAATCACTAGTAAAGTGTAATAATGGCAACTAGTTTTAAGTGTTTCCTGTTCTACATATGTATTTTTGGTACCATCATTACTTTGATATAGAGAAAGAAGATTCCTTATTTTCTTGTTGTTGTTTCTCCCCATGCATTTTTGTTTTGTCAGCACTACTGGCCCGTGATTACACTTTAAGGCGCCGATCACACGGCATAATTTCTCGGTGGATAATCTATGGCGAACTCAGCGCTATTTCAGGCTTCTGTTGAATGTTACGGGCTGTAGTTCAATTAGCGCAAATTTTGAAAAAATTAAACCGTCTCTTTTTGATGCAAACTTGATGCAAGTTTCCATGCAAATGCATGTCAGGCAGCCGCACACAGATTTGCGGCATTGACTAAGGCTACAGGTAAATGTAGAAAGTTCAGGTTTGGGTTAAAAGCTTTCAGTCTTAATTAGATGATTCAGACAGGCAGAGATGGAGGAACAAAGGACATGTACTTTCTTACATGTTTCAGGCAAGCGTGTTGCCCTTAATCATAGACATCAAGGCACATGGAGTAACATAGATATCACAATAGACAGCCAATGGGGTGCTTGGAACAAGAACACATGACACCGGAGGCAAGATACAATTACATGGAAACAAAGTAAAAATAAATAACTAATAATGCAATAAAAAGTCCAGTTGGAGGTGTGGGGTCCATGGATAGAGCTGGTGGATATCCCAGGAATCCAACATACTCTCCTTTCGACCTAGTGGGCTAAGTATAGTTAAATTCAGCCCCGGACCTGTACTTAGCTAATTAAGGACAAAATGACCGTGATTTGGTTAAGTTTTAATGTTGAAGTTAGTAAGACAAGGTATAGCATATATTTTACATTAAATCTTAGAAAATTGGAGGGATTTTCGGGCTGCGGCGTATTTTTTTGCTAATATGGCACACTCGGCTATGTAAATGGATGATAAAACGCTAAATAAGCTCGGGACTTGATCACGTTTTTTCTTCATTCACGGGATTTAATAGTGCGAGCGTTGGCTACGTTTAGACTGAATGATTATCGTTCACTTTCACTTGTTTGAACGATTTTTTGAACAATAATTGTTTGATCTGAAAGCGCTTTAAACTGCTGGCCACCACAGATTTCCCTTCTTCCTAAAGGCTGGTTTACATGGCCCGATGATCGCTTAAAGATCGATTAAAATACAGCTTTGAGTGATCATTTTGCATAAACTATTAAGTAGCTACTCAGCTACTTAAAGGGGTTGTCTCGCGGCAGCAAGTGGGGTTATACACTTCTGTATGGCCATATTAATGCACTTTGTAATATACATCGTGCATTAAATATGAGCCATACAGAAGTTATTCACTTACCTGCTCCGTTGCTGGCGCCCCCGTCGCCATGGTGCCAATCAGGAGGCTGGAACCGGCACACGTCATGGGGCGGAGCTACGCGATGACGCGAAAAGGGGGCGGAGCCAAAACGCTGATGCTTCCGAGACCAGCCGAAGGGAGAAGATCCATCTGCGCAAGCGCGTCTAAAAAAGCAAGAAGACACCGAAGTTAGACGGCACCATGGTGACGGGGACGCCAGCAACGGAGCAGGTAAGTGAATAACTTCTGTATGGCTCATATTTAATGCACGATGTATATTACAAAGTGCATTAATATGGCCATACAGAAGTGTATAACCCCACTTGCTGCCGCGAGACAACCCCTTTAAGCACCAATTAAGTGTGCAAATGAAGCCTAAGGTTTTATTTCCATGAGCACATATCGGACGCCGTTTTCACGGCCAGTGGATATACGCTACGTCGGGAAAGGAAAATCTGGTGAACGGGCGCACAAATCAAACGTTTGTGCGCTCGTTCAGATGGCCTGGTGAGCCTGGCGCAAATGCGCCGAGCTCACCAGGCCATCCCCGTTTCCCCTCACTCCCCATCGCAGGCTCACCTCTCATTCCTCCCCGCTGTTCTGTGCAATGGGAGGGGGCGGGCGTGGGGGCGGGGGAGAGGGTGGGTACTTAGCTCTCCCCACGTCCAGCCCCTTGTCCATAGCCATCAATGGGAGGAGGCGGACCAGCGCTTAGCTCCACCCTGTCCCACCCCCTCCCCTTGCACAGAACGAGCGGGGAAGCACGAGAGGTGAGCCTGCATGGGGGGGAGGAGAACAGAGGGAGGGAGTTCAGCAGCCACGCTGCTAAACTCCCTCCCACCTATGGCTGCTGCCATGTGCTCCCATAGGAGCCCATGTAGCGGCCAACATATTCCGGCCCAAAAGATAGTTCCAGGACTATCTTTTGGGCCTGACATAAAAACGCCCGGCGCTATATTGGCTTGGTTGGGCGTTTTACATCTCAGAAATACACTTATGTGATCTGATGCATTGTAATCCAATGCATCAGATCACAGTGCATATTGGCCGGCTGTGAAAATGGACAGCTGATATGCGCTCATTTGAAAGAAGCCTTAACTGAATGCAATTAATAGCCCAAGGGCTATTATCTGCGCTCAGAGCCTTTGTTCTCCACGGGAAAACAATGCTATCAGCACCACCCGTGGAGAACTGCTGATGAGCTTGAACAACGATTTTTATGTTGGACTGAATTTATCGATTAGCTAGCAGTGCCCGAAAAGTGCACGATGGGCGCACATTTAGCCGCAGTGATTATCGCTAAAACGATTGGTGATTAGCGATTTTTTTTTTTAGCAATCATTGGCTGGTGTAAATGGGCCTTAACTTGCTGTCCACTGCCTGCTATCAAGAATGTTACTGGAGATGGTACGATGTCAGAAAAGGAAGTGGAGAGGGGAAAATTCATTGTGCTCATTGTAGTCTATAAGAGGAGAGGGTGAAGGAGGAGGCAGAGACATTCACACACAGGTCCTATAGGAGCTAATAGTGTTTGGCTGCTGCTATTTATTCATATCTCCACTGCTCAGTATCACTGTACATTGTCCTCTATGATGATATGTCTGTGTGAGTGTGTGTTACAAACAGAAAGCAGAACTGTCAGTTCTTTGCACAGTCTACAGAACACAGCACGGCAGCCAGCTTCCTCCCGCCAGTCCCGAGACACTTGAATCAGATGTCCACCCTGCAGAGGGACAAAATAGCTTATTCTGAAAAGTTATGTACTCTTTAAGTAGATAATACTAGAATTTATCACTACACACTAATATTAGACTTATTATTAGAGATGAGCGAACACCAAAATGCTCGGGTGTTCGTTATTCGAAACGAACTTCCCGCGATGTTCGAGGGTTCGTTTCGAATAACGAACCCCATTGAAGTCAATGGGCGACCGGAGCATTTTTGTATTTCGCCGATGCTCGCTAAGGTTTTCATGTGTGAAAATCTGGGCAATTCAAGAAAGTGATGGGAACGACACAGCAACGGATAGGGCAGGCGAGGGGCTACATGTTGGGCTGCATCTCAAGTTCACAGGTCCCACTATTAAGCCACAATACCGGCAAGAGTGGGCCCCCCCCCTCCCAACAACTTTTACTTCTGAAAAGCCCTCATTAGCATGGCATACCTTTGCTAAGCACCACACTACCTCCAACAAAGCACAATCACTGCCTGCATGACACTCCACTGACACTTCTCCTGGGTTACATGCTGCCCAACCGCACCCCCTCCCCCCCACAGCGCACACCAAACTGTCCCCGCGCAGCCTTCAGCTGCCCTCATGCCACACCACACTCATGTCTATTTAGAAGTGCGTCTGCCATGACGAGGGACCGCAGGCACACACTGCACAGGGTTGGCACGGCTAGGCAGCGACCCTCTTTAAAAGGGGCGGGGCGATAGCCCACAATGCTGTACAGAAGCAATGAGAAATAGAATCCTGTGCCACCGCCATCAGGAGCTGCACACGTGGGCATAGCAATGGGGAACCTATGTGCCACACACTATTCATTCTGTCCAGGTGTCTGCATGCCCCAGTTAGACCGGGCTTTTTAATTCATAGACACAGGCAGGTACAACTCCCTATTGTGAAGTCCCTGTCGACCGACAGCATGGGTGGCTCCCTGGAACCCACCGGCGGTACACAAAAATATCCCATTGCATTGCCCAACACAGCTGAGGTAGTAATGTCGTGCGTAATACAGGTGGGCTTCGGCCCACACTGCATGCCCCAGTCAGACTGGGGTTCTTTACAAGTGGAAACAGATGCATTTATAATTCCCTGTGGACCCACTGCCTGGGTGGGTGCCAGGAAGCCACCGGCCGTACATAAATATATCCCATTGCATTGCCCAACACAGCTGAGGTAACGTCAGCTGTAATGCAGGTGGGCTAAAAATTCATTTGATTACACTGTAGGCGAGGGCCCACAAAAATTGCTGTATCAACAGTACTAATGTACATCCAAAAAATTGGCCATGGCCAGCCAAGAGGGCAGGTGAAACCCATTAATCGCTTTGGTTAATGTGGCTTAAGTGGTAACTAGGCCTGGAGGCAGCCCAGTGTAACGAAAAATTGGTTCAAGTTAAAGTTCCAACGCTTTTAAGCGCATTGAAACTTTTAAAAATTGTTCAGAAAAATTATTTGAGTGAGCCTTGTGGCCCTAAGAAAAATTGCCCGTTCAGCGTGATTACGTGAGGTTTCAGGAGGAGGAGCAGGAGGAGGAGGAGGAATATTAGACACAGATTGATGAAGCAGAAATGTCCCCGTTTTGGATGGTGAGAGAGAACGTAGCTTCCATCCGCGGGTGCAGCCTACGTATTGCTTACGTATCCTTGCTGTCCGCTGGTGGAGAAGAGAAGTCTGGCGAAATCCAGGCTTTGTTCATCTTGATGAGTGTTAGCCTGTCGGCACTGTCGGTTGACAAGCGGGTACGCTTATCTGTGATGATTCCCCCAGCCGCACTAAACACCCTCTCCGACAAGACGCTAGCCGCAGGACAAGCAAGCACCTCCAGGGCATACAGCGCTAGTTCAGGCCACGTGTCCAGCTTCGACACCCAGTAGTTGTAGGTGGCAGAGGCGTCACGGAGGACGGTCGTGCGATCGGCTACGTACTCCCTCACCATCCTTTTACAGTGCTCCCGCCAACTCAGCCTTGACTGGGGAGCGGTGACACAGTCTTGGTGGGGAGCCATAAAGCTGTCCAGGCCCTTAAAGACTGTTGCACTGCCTGGGATGTACATGCTGCTCGATCTCCGCACCTCCCCTGCTACCTTGCCCTCGGTACTGCGCCTTCTGCCACTAGCGCTGTCGGCTGGGAATTTTACCATCAGCTTGTCCGCAAGGGTCCTGTGGTATAGCAACACTCTCGAACCCCTTTCCTCTTCGGGAATGAGAGTGGGCAGGTTCTCCTTATAGCGTGGGTCGAGCAGTGTGTACACCCAGTAATCCGTTGTGGCCAGAATGCGTGCAACGCGAGGGTCACGAGAAAGGCATCCTAACATGAAGTCAGCCATGTGTGCCAGGGTACCTGTACGCAACACATGGCTGTCTTCACTAGGAAGATCACTTGCAGGATCCTCCTCCTCCTCCTCCTCCTCCTCCTCCTCCGACAGGAGGGTGCCCTGACTATCCAGCGGCATACTGTCTTCCACCGCCCCCGTTTCCGAGCGCAAAGCGTCTGCCTTTATGCTTTGCAGGGAATTTCTCAAGATGCATAGCAGAGGAATGGTGACGCTAATGATTGCAGCATCGCCGCTCACCACCTGGGTAGACTCCTCAAAATTACCAAGGACATGGCAGATGTCTGCCAACCAGGCCCACTCTTCTGAAAAGAATTGAGGAGGCTGACTCCCACTGCGCCGCCCATGTTGGAGTTGGTATTCGACTATAGCTCTACGCTGTTCATAGAGCCTGGCCAACATGTGGAGCGTAGAGTTCCACCGTGTGGGCACGTCGCACAGCAGTCGGTGCACTGGCAGCTTAAAGCGATGTTGCAGGGTGCGCAGGGTGGCAGCGTCCGTGTGGGACTTGCGGAAATGTGCGCAGAGCCGGCGCGCCTTTACGAGCAGGTCTGACAAGCGTGGGTAGCTTTTCAGTAAGCGCTGAACCACCAAATTAAAGACGTGGGCCAGGCATGGCACGTGCGTGAGGCTGCCGAGCTGCAGAGCCGCCACCAGGTTACGGCCGTTGTCACACACGACCATGCCCGGTTGGAGGCTCAGCGGCACAAGCCAGCGGTCGGTCTGCTGTGTCAGACCCTGCAGCAGTTCGTGGGCCGTGTGCCTCTTATCTCCTAAGCTGAGTAGTTTCAGCACGGCCTGCTGACGCTTGCCCACCGCTGTGCTGCCACACCGCGCGACACCGACTGCTGGCGACATGCTGCTGCTAACACATCTTGATTGCGAGACAGAGGTTGCGGAGGAGGAGGAGGAGGAGGGTGCTTTAGTGGAGGAAGCATACACCTCCGCAGATACCACCACCGAGCTGTGGCCCGCAATTCTGGGGGTGGGTAGGACGTGAGCGGTCCCAGGCTCTGACTCTGTCCCAGCCTCCACTAAATTCACCCAATGTGCCGTCAGGGAGATGTAGTGGCCCTGCCCGCCTGTGCTTGTCCACGTGTCCGTTGTTAAGTGGACCGTGGCAGTAACCGCGTTGGTGAGGGCGCGTACAATGTTGCGGGAGACGTGGTCGTGCAGGGCTGGGACGGCACATCGGGAAAAGTAGTGGCGACTGGGAACTGAGTAGCGCGGGGCCGCCGCCTCCATGATACTTTTGAAGGACTCCGTTTCCACAACCCTATACGGCAGCATCTCAAGGCTGATGAATTTTGCTATGCGGACGGTTAACGTTTGAGCGTGCGGGTGCGTGGCGGCGTACTTGCGCTTGCGCTCCAACAGTTGCGCAAGCGACGGCTGGACGGTGCGCTGAACTACACTGGTGGATGGGGCCGAGGACAGCGGAGGTGAGGGTGTGGGTGCAGGCCATGAGGCGGTAGTGCCCGTGTCCTGAGAGGGGGGTTGCATCTCAGTGGCAGGTTGGGGCACAGGGGGAGAGGCAGGGGTGCAAACCGGAGGCGGTGAACGGCCTTCGTCCCACCTTGTGGGGTGCTTGGCCATCATATGTCTGCGCATGCTGGTGGTGGTGAGGTTGTTGGTGTTGGCTCCCCGGCTGAGCTTTGCGCGACAAAGGTTGCACACCACTGTTCGTCGGTCGTCAGGCGTCTCTGTGAAAAACTGCCAGACCTTAGAGCACCTCGGCCTCTGCAGGGTGGCATGGCGCGAGGGTGCGCTTTGGGAAACAGTTGGTGGATTATTCGGTCTGACCCTGCCTCTACCCCTAGACACCGCACTGCCTCTTGCAACCTGCCCTGCTGCTGCCCCTGCCTCCCCCTCTGAAGACCTGTCCTGAGTAGGCGTTGCAAACCAGGTGGGGTCAGTCACCTCATCGTCCTGCTGCTCTTCCTCAGAATCCTCTGTGCGCTCCTCCCTCGCACTTACTGCCCTCACTACTACCTGACTGCAAGACAACTGTGTCTCATCGTCATCGTCCTCCTCACCCACAGAAAGTTCTTGAGACAGTTTGCGGAATTCCCCAGCCTCATCCCCCGGACCCCGGGAACTTTCCAATGGTTGGGCATCAGTGACGATAAACTCCTCTGGTGGGAGAGGAACCACTGCTGCCCAGTGGGGCCAGAGAACAGTTCCTGGGAGTCTTCACGCAGCTGAGCAGGTGTCATTGGAGTGGAGTGAGGAGGCTGGGAGGAAGGAGGAGCAGCAGACAGAGGATTCTGATTTGCAGCAGTGGACGGCGCAGAACTGCGGGTGGACGATAGGTTGCTCGAAGCACTTTCTGCCATCCAGGACAGGACCTGCTCACACTGCTCATTATCTAATAACCGTCTCCCGCGTGGACCCATGAATTGTGCGATGACTGTCGGGACGCCAGAAACGTGCCTGTCTACTAATCGCGCAGCAGACGGCTGCGATACACCTAGAACAGGAGTTCGGCCTGTGCCCACACCCTGACTTGGCCCTCCACGTCCTCGGCCGCGTCCACGTCCTCTAGGCCTACCCCTACCCCTCAGCATGCTGTATTACCAGTGATTTGATTTCACAGGCAGGAAATAAATTGGCGCAAGACTGCAGGCCAAATATAATTTTTTCCCTTTTTTGAAAACGAAAGGCCCCACTGCCTCTAGTGAATGAATAATCTAAGTTTAATAACTGTGCTGTGGCCCTGCTAATGTGTCACAGAACTTGACTGTAGCAGAGTTATTAACTCTGGCAGAGCAGGTATTTTTTTCCCAATTAAGGAAAGCAAATGGCGAAGCCAGCAGTAAACCGTAGCTGGGTGCGTCTGATTTTTTAACGTTGTACACGCAGCTCACACGTGTCCACAGCCCTTAGGACGGACAGAGGCAGGACAAATAGATTTCTTTTCCCTTTTTTTACACCAAAAGGACCCACTGCGTATATTCAATGAATAATAACTGTGTTGTGGCCCTGCCTACACAATTCTTTCCCTGTAGTATCAATGGAGGGTGCAATGCTCTGCAGAGGCGATTTTGAGAAAAAAAAAAATGCAGCACAGCTAACAGCAGCCAGCACAGTACTGTACACGGTTAAATATGGCCCTAGAAAGGACCGTTGAGGTTCTTGAAGGCTACACTCACTCCTAACACTCTCCCTGCCTATCCAACACTTCTGTCCCTAATGCCGGGTGCAACGCTCTGCAGAGGCGATTTTGGTAAAAAAAAAAAAAGTCACTGCTAACAGCAGCCAACACACAGGTATTACTGGCCCTAATAAGGACCTTTGGGGTTCTTGAAGCCTACACTAACTGCTATTTCTCTCCCTACAGCAGCTCCGGTACCAGCAGCACTGTCCCTCATCTAACTCACAAGGCATCTGAGGCGAGCCGCGGGAGGGGCCGACTTTTATACTCGGGTGACACCTGATCTTCCCAGCCACTCACTGCAGGGGGGTGGTATAGGGCTTGAACGTCGCAGGGGGAAGTTGTAATGCCTTCCCTGTCTTTCAATTGGCCAGAAAAGCGCGCTAACGTCTCAGGGAAGGAAGTGAAAGTAACCCGAACACCGCATGGTGTTCGTTACGAATAACGAACATCCCGAACACCCTAATATTCGCACGAATATCAAGCTCGGACGAATACGTTCGCTCATCTCTACTTATTATGCAAGAAGATATACTGAAGATAAAGCGCGATCTCTGGAGAAGCTCTTCATGATGTATCTTCAGAACTTTCACGCATTTCCATCGGCACCTGTTATTTATTGGGGGTCTTTTCTATCGGGTACCTGCTGTTTTTCAGCAGCAATTACACACTGCCACACAGAACGATATAAATACATATTATGATTAATTACCTCACTCACCTCCAACCTGATTTCTGCCCACAAGAAATCGCTGTCAGAAGACTTTCCTGCACAGTATATAATGTTGTGCTACACAAGGAGGCTTGTGACTCATTCTCACGCTGTTGCTGCATTTTGATCCCCCACATTCCCACTAATTGATGCCACCCTCATCATTTTCTTAATTTATCGTATTGCATTTAAGATGTGAGCGCTGACAGCAAGGAACAGATGTATCGAAGATCAGCACATGGGGCAAATATGTAGATTTAACCCTATACAGTAGGCACACTCACACCGAGACATGATACCAGCGCTGCCTCGTGTAGCGGACCTCGTCTCCTAGTAGATAAATATTACTGTGTTTCCCCCGAAAATAAGACAGTGTCTTATATTAATTTTTGTTCAAAAAGGTTTAACTTTTTTTACATGTATAGCTGCCTGAACACTATTTAAATTGAGTTTTTTAATTAACCGTTAGCAGGGCTTAATTTTGGAGTAGGGCTTATATTTCAAGCATCCTCAAAAAGCCTGAAAAATCATTTTGCATCCTCAAAAATTCAGAAAAATCATGCTATGTCTTATTTTCTGGGTATGTCTTATTTTCAGGGAAACAGGGTAGCAGCACGGACTGGCCATAGTTCGCGCTGCTGTTTTGAAGTTTGATATGCAAGTTAGGTTGGCTTCACATAGGCGGAAGCATATTTACGCCTATATTTGCTAGATAGGCGATGCATTTTTGACGCACCTGCGTATGTTTTACTTTATTTATGTCAATGTATTCGCGTGCACAGAAAAACCCCAAAACACACAAGCCTGCTCCCATGCATTCCAATATAGTTAAATTCGCTTCATATGTAGTAGGTTCATGCGCAATCTGCACAAAAATAGCGCATGCTGCGAATTTTTGTGCAAATTAATTGCAACCTCGAAATATGCTCATGTGAACGAACTCATTAAAATCACAGCAGGCCTTATTAAGACTAACGCATTTGTACACCTAATTGCGCGCACAAAATTTGTGTGTGCAATATGCAGAGAATAGAGCCCATTGATTTGAATAGGTTCGGTAATATGTGCGTATTTTTTCACGCGATGTGCGATCGCATGAAAAAATATGTGGCGTGACCTACCTTGAGGTTATTTGCGCGATGCAAGAACCCGGTGAAATCAATGGGCGTGCATAAATGCAAATGAAATGCGCAGAAAACCTGCGCATTCACGCAGCGAATGTGCACAAAATCATTGTGAGTTTGTGGGTATTTATTGTATGTGCAAATATGGAGTGCATTTGTGCACACAACTACGCACCAGAGCGATCAGAACATATGCCCAGAGATAGAAAACCCTTTTGGCGGATTCACAAAGGTGAATGTGCAAAACGCCCACGATAGCACGTTTTTGTGCCGTGAACGTCATATTATCGCACACGTCTACGCATTTTATTGTACTTTTCGCATTAAACGGGACCAGTCACATGGGCACAGGACACAGCTGCGACCTGAATTAAATGGCTATTAAGTCTAATTAGTTGCCAGTGTGTACTTTTCCCCATGAAATTGCGCGACCGCAGGGGTCTCTGGTGTGCATTTGCGCAGCCCCATAGACCGTGGGTTTTTTTTGTGTATGCAAAATGCGCGCACAGAAGCAAAAGTGAGAATGAACCTATTGAAAACAATGTATTCTATTCTCTGTGCATTGCATATCGGCATGCGTAAATACATTGCGCTTGTGTGAAGTCGCCCTTAGGCTTGGATCACACAGGCGTACGATTCCCACATATTACGCATGCGCTGTACACGTGTGTGATATGTGGTAACTTGCAGGAACTCAACTACATTACCTTAAGTAGTTCCGTTCACATTACCGTGTCGGAATTGCATAATGTGATTGTTTTCAGCAGGAGTAACCAAGTAATCTTGTAGATCTTATACAAAAATACATGATGTTATAGCAAGCTTTCGGACTTTTATTCTCAGTCCTTCACCAAGGCATAAAGGCATTATTGGAACTGCATAATAAGCGACAGCAAAAAAGAACACAGCATATACTAGCTTGCCATGTATATATGCGAGATAGAGCCCATTGTTTGCTATGGGCGCGTATATATGCATGCCCATATGCGATTACATTGTCAGCCACAGTAAAAAGCCTGGTTGGATGAATCGTGATTCATGAAGTCTCTGTGTCAGGGCTCAAACCCACAACCTCCTGTATTCCAGTCGGTGGCTTTTGCCAGTGAGCTATCCAGCTTGCTGGACAAGCTCCCCTGCATAACCTTGTTTTTGGCCCTATTTCCTGCTCATGGTTCCTGATTGGTCCCTCCCTGTTCCTTGATTGCACCTCCTATAAAAGCCTGGTCCTGCCACTCCCTCAGTGTGTGATTATTCTGCTCCCAGCATTAATTGAGCAGCTTCACTTCTGCCTACTCCTTGGCTATTGCGACAAGACCTCCCGATACGGAATTCTGGCTTTCCACCTAACTACGTTACCCACATCATCCATTTCTACTGCAAACCGAAACCTTCCATTGCTGACTCCTGGCTTGTTCCTGATTACTCTTCAGACCTGCGGCTATTACACCTGAGGCTCCTATCCAGCGCCGGTAAGACGCTTACAATCTGTCTATAGTCACATGCAAGTGTAAAAGAAGGGTCACACAAGAGGTAGATTCATATCCTTTATTGAACAACCAGGGCAACATGATTTAACATGGGAATGAGGAAGGTATTGTTCCAATTGTGAAACAAGTTGCCCTGGTTGTTCAAATAAGAATTTGAATCCACCCTTGGACCTCTCTGCTTCACTTCAGCAGAGCCGTGTGACCCTTCTTCACTTTCATTGTGAGATAACGAGAGGGCTGTTGGGAACGGAGAATGAGAAAGAACTCCATGACAGAGAGAGAAAAGTAGATAGAAGAAAAGTGCTCCCGTTATCAGAGAAACATTCAGCGGCCATAGCATGTATGCGGACGAGGATTCTGTGAGTGGTCAGCTGCAGGAGGAGAGAGACAGCCAAGTTCTGAAAGTGAAACTGGGTTCGAGTGACTGGTGAGTGCTACATTGAAATGCATATCCTGACTGAACGATGAATGAAGGATCGGCCCGGGTAAACTGCCTGCTTACTGTGAAAGAAGGCAGGTGCGCAGGAACAATCCCCGGTCCACTCCGCCTCCATTCATTAGTCATGATTGTTTCTGTGTGAAAGCTCAGGAACAATTACTAAGACAACCTGTCTGAATTTGCACCCAACATGTTCTCCAGTGTAAAAAGGCCCTAGGGTTTTTTTTCTTACTTTTAGAAAGCGTCTAATGTACACCGAATTTATTCTGCAGCAGGACAACGACACCAAATATACAGCCAAGGTCATTAAGAACTATCTTCAGCATAAAGAAGAACATGGAGTCCTGGAAGTGATGATGTAGCCCTCACAGAGCCCTGATCTCAACATCATCCAGTCTGTCTGGGATTACATGAAAAGACAGAAATATTGGAGCGAGCCGACATCCACCGAAGATCTGTGATTGGTTCTCAAAGATGTCTGGAATAACCTCCCTGCCGAGTTCCTGTTCCTTTCAAAAACTGTGTGCAAGTGTACCTAAAAGAATTGTTGCTGTTTTGAAGACAAAGAGTGGTCACGCCAAATATTAATGTGATTCAGATTTCTCTTATATTCATTCACTTCGCATTTTGTTAATTGACCAAAAACACTTCTATTTTTGAAAGCATTTTTACTTTGGAGAATTTTTTCCTCACCTGCCTAGAACTTTTGCACAGCATATTTATAATTTATTTTGTCAGCTTGGGGGTTGTTAGCATAGCGGATCGCCATCTTTCCTCCACCAGATAGATGCCAGCACACTGTAAGTGAACAGGAAAAAGATCACATCTGGAACTCATTAGACAAATTAGCCATTTCAATCAGTGTTTGTTTGTGTCCTGCGCGCAAAAAGAATGCCTTGGGGATAGAAAAAGTACCATAAAATATGACGAAATACACGCAAATAACATTGTTCATAGTGGAAAAATGTAGCTGAGGCGTGCACAATGCACATACTCTTGTGTGAAGCCAAAGGCGTTGTATGTTCTGTGTGAAGCCTGTTCCCCATGCACTGACATAAGAAATAGGCATATACTCACCTCTCCCAGCACTGGGTCTCCCTTCTGACATCACATTTACAGGCTTCTCCAGCCTGTTTATAGGACGGCGCTGCAGCCAATGACAGAGCTCAGCAATCGATCACTAAGCTCTGTCATTGGCTGCAGTGCAGGTGATATTCCGTAAACGAGCCGGGACTGCAGCCTGCAAACAAACAAGGGAGCGGAGGAAGAAGTAGCGCCGCAGGACGCAGCAGAGAGAGGTTAGTATATGCCTACTTCTTATGTCAGTGACTGGGGAACAGATTTTACACAGAAATACAACTCAGACAACGTCTTTAAGCCGCATCCCCTACCCTTCTGTGCCATCTTGAGAGCTCTGCTTGTTTCAGCCGTACACATGAAACACCACTAGTAGTTAAACCATTTTTCTGGTACAAAATCCAAAATCGTGCACAGATTTTTCGCTGGAGTTCAGTAGATGCATGCGGGTGAGTTCTGACGGTTTAGAAACAG
Organism: Eleutherodactylus coqui; assembly: GCF_035609145.1. NCBI lineage: Eukaryota > Metazoa > Chordata > Amphibia > Anura > Eleutherodactylidae > Eleutherodactylus > Eleutherodactylus coqui. The sequence goes on from NC_089846.1 coordinate 103,953,966, forward strand.
ATGGAGGTCTTTATCAAAGCATCTGTTGCTTATGGTGACAATCCAGGAGCACCAGAAACATTTAACTTGAGGAAGCATATGGGCAGAGAAATTTGGAGCCAAGCAAACTCCCCCCTTATTTATGGAACGGAATACATTAGCGGAAAACTAATACACTCAGAATATTTTACTGACTGTATGTATACTAGAAGAAACAATGGAAAAGATGGAGCAAAGCTTAACTTGACTGTTAGTGCGTTAAGAAGATCTTCTGCTATTAAAGGGCAAATGAACGGAATAGCTTTTCAATAGCTTAAGATAGGATAACTTGACACAGAACGGGTCACCATCATTAAGGCTTCTTTCGATATGCGCTGTGATCTGATACATTGGATTCCAATCCATCAGATCACATGGGTGTATTTCTGAGAGGTAAAAACGCCCGACCAAGCCAATATAGCGCCGGGCGTTTTTACGTCTGGCTCCCTTGTCCATAGCCATTAATTGGAGGAGGTGCAGGGCGGTGCTTAGCTCTGCTCCCGTCCCCTCCCATTGCACAGAACAAGCGGGAAGGACGAGAGGTGAGCCTGCTATGGGGAGGGGAAATGGGTGATGGCCTGGTGAGCTCGGCGCATTTGCGCCAGCCTCACTAGGCCGTATGAACGGGCGCACAAACGTTTGATTTGTTCGCTCATTCACCAGATTTTTCACTTTTAACGTAGCATATATTGGCCGGCCGTGAAAACAGCCGGCCGATATGCGCTCATGTGAAAGAAGCCTAAGGCCCATTTACAATGAGCGATGATTGCTCATATGACAGTTTGAGTGACAGCTTTGAGCGATCATTTTGCATAAACTTTTAAGTAGCTACTCAGCTACTTAATAGCAATTAGGTGTGCAAATGAAGCCTTAGCTGAATGCAGTTAATAGCCCAGGGGCTCTTATCTGCTTTCAGCTCATTTGTTCTCCGACGGGAAACAATGCTATCAGCGGAAAACTCCTGTAATTTGCACAGTGATTAAATATACTGTATTATATTAGTTTCCATATATATCACAGTTCATTTACACAAACCGTAGCTCCTATATAATAGCGCATTATTCAGCTGTGCAGTTACAGGGCTAAGGCCAGCTGCGCACAGACGGATTTGCATTGCAGAGCCCACGGTCGGCGGCCAGATCGCGGATCCGCAGCAAATGCCGTTCATTACATGCTATGTAAAAGCGCTTTTTCCTGTACACTTGTGGAATCGAATTGCGATTTCTGTGAGTGGAGGAAAAATCGCAGCATGTTCTATTTTTGCGCAGATTCCGCACAGTCGGCTTCTATTCAAGTCAATGGAAGCCATCTGACCCGCGGCCCTTCCGCAATTGCCAATGCAGAAAGGTCGTGAATTCCGCGTCATTACCTAACAATGGCGCGGGGAGAAAAAATGTGGAAAAAAAATCTGTATTGGGCAGATCCAATGGCGAGTTGTTCAGACCATCCGCAGTACAGAAAAGACAGGTACGTGCGGATGCCGGCCAGACATAGGGTCGTAATCCACTGCGGAAAATCGTGTGTTTTTTGTTTTGTTTTTTTTTTTAAAGCGTCCTAAGCCTAGTTTCACAGAGGTGATCGTGATTTTTGCTTCAAGAAAAGCGTACAATTTTTAATTGCAAAAGTCCTATGATGTGCGGTTTTTTTTTTAGCTCCCCTATTTCCCTATGGAGGCTTCTTTTTTACCGCAACAAACGCATGTTGTGATGCAATTTTAACATTACAAAGGACTAATGACTAAAAAAATTGCGAGAACAAGAGAACAAAGACGCGATTTTCTCGTGGCAAAATCATGATTGCCTGTGTGAAACTTGCCTAAGGGTGGTTTCACAGGGGTGAGAAAATCACACAAATTTTGCGTGATGCAAGAGTTAATAAAAACGAATTATGAATTATGAAACCAATATTTTCAATGTTTCAATGGTTTCCTTCACATTTGCAACATTTTCACTCATGCAGTGTGGCGTGAAAAAAAAAATCGCAGCACACTAGAGATGAGCGAGCGTACTCGGAAAAGCACTACTCGCTCGAGTAATGTGCTTTATCCGACTATCGCTGTGCTCGGGTCTGAAGATTCGGGTGCCGCTGCGGCTGACAGGTGAGTCGCAGCGGGGAGCAGGGGAGAGCGGGCGGGAGAGAGGGAGAGAAAGATCTCCCCTCCGTTCCTCCCCGCTCTCCCCTGCAGCTCCCCGCTCCGTGCCGGCACCCGAATCTTCAGACCCGAGCACAGCGATACTCAGATAAAGCAAATTACTCGAGCGAGTAGTGCTTATCCGAGTACGCTCGCTCATCTCTACAGCACACGCTATGGCCTCTTTCACACAAGCGACAGCAATATCGCCGCAAGAAAATCTCATCGGTGTTCTGTGCAATATCGCTGCATTTTCTTGCGGCGATATCGCGATTATGTGTCACTACAAAGTCGCATGACTTCTGCCGTGATTTTTGGGGAGAAGCCCTGGCCCGAAAATAAGCCCCAGCTGAAAGAATGAATGAATCTTTAACACGCACGACTCACGATTGTAAGTGGCATTTTTAAAGCTGTTCATACCGTACGCTGCAACGTGCAGGTAACCAAACATGCTGAACCAATCGCAAGCAACGACCAGAAGAAATGCTCGGAATGGCAATTAAATGCCTAGTTAGGGCAAGCGGTCTTCTTTTCCCTCCATTGTACGCCGGGTAACTCCCTCCCTTCTGTTCAGCTGCCATACAATTCCATGGCAGATTTCTGCGTAACATGGACAAAGATACGGCAAGATCTATATTTTCACGCGCCGTATAAAAGATACATCTGAGAAAAATAAGGCAGGTCCTCCATTATCTCACGCTAATATTTTGCGCCAAAAAAATACATTTGACTGAAGAAAGCCATTGAAATCCAAGGCATTGCCTGGTCACATTAGATTTGCGACTTTAACGTGCAGAAATGCCTTTGCAAATACGTTTGTGCGAAATTAGCCGAAGGCCGGCTGCACACGGATTCCACATGCGGGAGCCTGTAGTGGAATACGGCTCTAACCCCCTTGCCGCCTTGTCTCTCTGTATTGCAGATGACTGCGGACGCTCGTAACAGCGTCAACCCCCCCCCCCTCCCCCCCCGAGACCCCAATACTTACCTCCGGATCCGGCGTCCTACGTCCCGCATGATGCTTCGGCGTGCATGTGCAATAGAGCGTGTGACGCGCTGGCCACATCACATGACACGCCCACAGTGTCACATGACGCGCTGGCGGTAGGCGGGGAAGCGGTTTCACACTATCTTCAGCTGTGCTACAGCGGAAAATAGCGTGACGGACGGCTTTCATTGACTGCAATGGAAGCCTTCCGCGCGTACACCCGTGGCAAATAGAGCATGCCGCGGGTGAGGACGGGTGATTTTAGGGTGCAGAATTCCGCGGTGGAATTCCGCACCGTGAGCATTGAGCTATTAGGTTCAATAGAACCTAATAGCTGCGGGCAACACAGCGGATTTCCGCCGCGTGTTACGCAGCGGAAATCCGCCCGTAGGAAGGAAGCCTTAGAGACGAGCGGGCAGGTACTCGAATAAGGCACTACTCGCTCGAGTAGTTTGCCTTATCGAGTATGCTCGCTCATCTCTAGTGGGTACCCAATACCTGTCCACAGAATAAATTGCAGAAGGGCTGCGAGTTGGACGTCTTCCATTGACTTCAATGGGAGCCGTCTGTACGGATTCCGCACAAAAATAGAACAGGCTGCAATATTAAATCTGCTTGCGGAAATCACAATTACTATTGCTCATTTGAGTGGACATGCAGATGTTCTATTTTTTTCAACAGGCATGGTCTAAGGCCGGCTTGACGTGAGTATAAATGTATTTGCACATGTTTTTGTAGAATGAAAGTCAGGTATTTGCGCGCACAGCTGCATTTTGTACTGTATATTTTGCGTGCAAGTTGTGCATAATTGTACACGCAAGAAAAATACTCATGCTCTCAGCCATGATAATGGCCAAAAATCTTTGAGTCCCAGATGTTTTGCTTTCCTGCGTGCAAGAAAATAGAGCATGCTTAGTTTTTTGGGGTTTTTTTGCGCAACGCAAAATACACGCTTGTGAACAGACTCATCGAAATCAATGGGTGCTATTTCTTGCGTATTGCACGAGCAAAAACGTAATGCGCAAATACGCACACAAATACGCCCGTGTGAATCTGGCCCAACACAAACCATAATATATGTGATGACCTATATACCAGGTTTGTTACTATAGCTGATAAGCTGGACCGTAATACCAGTAAATATAGTTTTATTTAATGCCAATACCCAAGGACTTGGCTCTTACTGACTCTCTGGGGGCTCGTAGAAAATTCTTGCTATAGGGAAACTGTTGGCTTTTGATTAGCCCAGGGCTATTTTATGTGGGTTAGCAACAGTTTGCACATATTATATACTTAACTGACCAAATGTAATTCTGGAGTCCAGCAGTTGTGTTAAATATCAACGTTATATCGCCAGCGGCTGGAAATATCCCCTCTACATGCTGTTAGTATGATTGTCTACCACGAATACAAGGCATGGCACAGTATTGCTGAATCTTTATACCGGAGTTTAAAACCAGTCGACATAATGGTGAGAACCGTATCACAAGGTCCTTGACGCTGCAATGTGCTTCATACAACTGAACTTAGAGCAATATGTGCTTGGTAACGATACTGCCATGGGCCTATTAGTCAGCTGATTGGTGGGACTGCCAGGGACTAGACCCCACCCAACTGATCTGCTATTGATAGCCTGTCCTAAAGATAGGCTATCCCCTTGAGGCGGACTTTGACAGGTGGAAAACCCTTCCGCTGTCGTGGTTCGGAAGGATAAATACAGTTAAAAATAATTTACTTCCTAAATTCTTGTATATATTCCAAACAGTACCCATAAAGTTAAAGGGGTTGTCCCGCGCCGAAACGGGTTTTTTTTTTTTTCAACCCCCCCCCTCCCCGTTCGGCGCGAGACAACCCCGATGCAGGGAAGTAAAGGAAGCTTACCGGAGCGCTTACCTTAATCCCCGCGCTCCGGTGACTTCAATACTTACCGCTGAAGATGGCCGCCGGGATCCTCTGTCTTCGTGGACCGCAGCTCTTCTGTGCGGTCCACTGCCGATTCCAGCCTCCTGATTGGCTGGAATCGGCACGTGACGGGGCGGAGCTACACAGAGCCGCTCTCTGGCACGAGCGGCTCCATAGAAGACTACAGAAGACCCGGACTGCGCAAGCGCGGCTAATTTGGCCATCGGAGGGCGAAAATTAGTCGGCACCATGGGAACGAGGACGCCAGCAACGGAGCAGGTAAGTAAAAAACTTTTTATAACTTCTGTATGGCTCATAATTAATGCACAATGTATATTACAAAGTGCATTATTATGGCCATACAGAAGTGTATAGACCCACTTGCTGCCTCGGGACAACCCCTTTAATGGCAACGTTCCTATCTCAGATTAGAAGGTCAGTAATGAAGTTCATTTTGGGAAATCGTAGGCCCAGATGGAATTGGAGGGCCCGTAAGAAGAAGGAAGTATGGGTGTTCTTAATTTTGCGCTGTATTATAGGGCATCCCTGACCAAATGCAAACTGGATCTATTTCATGGCAGAACGCACAAGTGGTGGGTGGAGGCGGAGCAGGACTCAACGCCATTTGAGGGGGATGGGGTGCATCTGGTTGCCCGGTAGAGAGAGACATAGGCAATTGGGGTTTTCTCCTTTGCTGGATAATTTACTGGGAGCATGGGTTGGTCGTACCAATAAATCAGGACTGATACCCACTCCGGGCCCCCTTACTCCTCTGGTAGGCAATCCAAATGCACCAGCCTTGTTTGGAGGTACTTCATTGACGGCGAGGATAATGGATACAGTCCCCCAGGTAAGGGAAGTAATAATGGCTGATAGGTTGAAAACTTTACAAGAGATTCTGGATGGAGGACACCCCCTGACCGGAGCATGGTATCAATACCTGCAGTTATGCCATTATGTGAGGTCACTTGGTAACCTACAACAACTGGGGAGACCGACAACTGCCTTTGAGAAGACTTGTTTGTCTAATCCTGATGTACCACTAAAAATTTCCCTCCTATATAGATCCCTTTTAGAGACTGAGTCGTAGGGAGGTAAGACTTTGGAATTGGCCTGGGAGCGGGAATTGGGTGCAGACATCTCTGGGGAACTGTGGAAAAATGGATATATGTCATGACGCATAAGATGAATATATCCAGTGGAATGTAGGAACTTAACTACAAAATCCTGACACGATGGTACAGGACTGCCGTGGGGTTGGCCAGAATCTATCCTCAGTATTCAGAACTGTGTTGGAGGCGCCTCACCGAGCTAGGGACATTAGTACACCTGTGGTGGTCCTGCACACTAATCCAGCCGCTTTAGCAGGAAGTGGGTGCATTGTATACGGCGGTCTGTAAATGCATGATCAATCTTACCCCTGAAGCGGCCTAACTGTCCATGATCCCAGGCTCTCTGTCTCGCATAAAAGGTGTCAAAATTTGCCATGGGGCAGATCATTCCTAGTAAATGGAAGTCTATGATGCCCCCTTCAAGATTGATGTGGTTGGAATGCCAAGACCACCTAAAATATATGGAGGAATTGTGTGCCAAGGAGGAGATGCGCTTTGCCAAGTTTTAATCAATATGGGCGGTGTGGTTGCAGTTCTGTTCTTCCACGGAGTTGAACACCTGGTTAGTCAATGGTGCTCTTACACGCTGAATTGGCATGAGCTGCCCTGTTGTGGCCGAACCATGACAATGATAGGACAAAGAGAGTATTCTAGATCCCTGACCAAGCTGGACAGACAATACCTGTTACCTTTGTCTCTATCCCCCCCATCTTATGTTTTTCCCTCCCCCCCCCCCCCCCCCCATCTCTCTTCTCTCCTTTCATTTTCTTAGCTCTTATCGTTCTTTTACACTTTTCCCGGATGGCGGGATCTTCAGGAGAAGCTGTACGAGGGAATGTTTCATAATTACTGCATAGAATGTGGGGTTGTCAGAAAGTAGGACAGATACAGGATAGTGTTCATATTCCTTTTATTGCAATTGTATGTTCATTCTGTATGCTTTGACAATGACGCAGTAAATAAAATACTGTTTAAACCATAAAGACAGGCTATCAATGCAAAAATCCTAGAAGAATAAAAGGTTAGGGATTAGAGATGTGCGAACGTACTCGTCCGAGCTTGATACTCGTTCGAGTATTAGCGTGTTCGAGATGCTCGTTACTCGAGACGAGTACCACGCGATGTTCGAGTTACTTTCACTTTCATCTCTGAGACGTTAGCGCGCTTTTCTGGCCAATAGAAAGACAGGGAAGGCATTACAACTTCCCCCTGCGACGTTCAAGCCCTATACCACCCCCCTGCAGTGAGTGGCTGGCGAGATCAGGTGTCACCCGAGTATATAAATCGGCCCCTCCCGCGGCTCGCCACAGATGCATTCTGACATAGTTCAGGGAAAGTGCTGCTGGTGCCGGAGCTGCTATAGGGAGAGCGTTAGGAGTTATTTTAGGCTTCAAGAACCCCAACGGTCCTTCTTAGGACCACATCTAACCGTGTGCAGTAGTGTGGAAGCTACTTTTTGCAGTGTTGCACATTTTTTTTTTTTTTTTGTATATCGGCCGTGCAGAGCATTGCGTCCTGCAGTAATTTTACATTGTCCAGGGCCAGTAGTGGTGAGGCAGGGACAGAAGATATATTTAGTGTATATAGGCAGTGGGCCTTTCCAAAAACATTTGGGAAAAAAAATCTATTTGGGCTGCCTGTGACCGTCCTCTGTGTACTGGGTCTCTGCTGGGGGTAGTTGTCCTAATTCATACGCAGCCAGCTAAGTGTTACAGCAGGCTTGTGCAAAATTCTTTCCTGCCTCTGTGTTGCCTCTTACATCACCGCTGTATTCCTGTCCACAGTGAAACAGTCTGCAGTAATTTTACATTGTCCAGGGCCAGTAGTGGTGAGGCAGGGACAGAAGACATATTTAGTGTATATAGGCAGTGGGCCTTTCCAAAAACATTTGGGAAAAAAAATCTATTTGGGCTGCCTGTGACCGTCCTCTGTGTACTGGGTCTCTGCTGGGGGTAGTTGTCCTAATTCATACGCAGCCAGCTAAGTGTTACAGCAGGCTTGCGCAAAATTCTTTCCTGCCTCTGCTGTGCATTCCGTAAGCGAAGTCAGCCTCCAACCACAGGCCAATAAGCGGCACATTTAATTACAGCGTTCTGTTTCTGCACTACTGGTAATACACCATGCTGAGGGGTAGGGGTAGGCCTAGAGAACGTGGACGTGGCCGAGGACGCGGAGGCCCAAGTCAGGGTGTGGCCACAGGCTGAGCTCCTGATCCAGGTGTATCGCAGCTGACTGCTGCGGGATTAGGAGAGAGGCACGTTTCTGGCGTCCCCACATTCATCTCACAATTAATGGGTCCACGCAGTAGACCTTTATTAGAAAATGAGCAGTGTGAGCAGGTCCTGTCGTGGATGGCAGAAAGTGCATCCAGCAATCTATCGACCACCCAGAGTTCTGCGCCGTCCACTGCTGCAACTCTGAATCCTCTGGCTGCTGCTCCTCCTTCCTCCCAGCCTCCTCACTCCATTACAATGACACATTCTGAGGAGCAGGCAGACTCCCAGGAACTGTTCCCAGGCCCCTGCCCAGAATGGCCAGCAATGGTTCCTCTACCACCGGAGGAGTTTGTCGTGACCGATGCCCAACCTTTGGAAAGTTCCCGGGGTCTGGGGGATGAGGCTGGGGACTTCCGGCAACTGTCTCAAGAGCTTTCAGTGGGCGAGGAGGACGATGACGATGAGACACAGTTGTCTATCACTCAGGTAGTAGTAATTGGAGTAAGTCCGAGGGAGGAGCGCACAGAGGATTCGGAGGAAGAGCAGCTGGACAATGAGGTGAGTGACCCCACCTGGTTTGCTACGCCTACTGAGGACAGGTCTTCAGAGGGGGAGGCAAGTGCAGCAGCAGGGCAGGTTGGAAGAGGCAGTGTGGTGGCCAGGGGTAGAGGCAGGGCCAGACCGAATAATCCACCAACTGTTTCCCAAAGCGCCCCCTCGCGCCATGCCACCCTGCAGAGGCCGAGGTGCTCAAAGGTCTGGCAGTTTTTCACTGAGTGCAGACGACCGACGAACAGTGGTGTGCAACCTTTATCGCGCCAAGATCAGCCGGGGAGCCACCACCACCAGCCTCACCACCACCAGCATGGGCAGACATATGATGGCCAAGCACCCCACAAGGTGGGACGAAGGCCGTTCACCGCCTCCGGTTTGCACCGCTGCCTCTCCCCCTGTGCCCCAACCTGCCACTAAGATCCAACCCCGCTCTCAGGACACAGGCACTACCGTCTCCTGGCCTGCACCCACACCCTTACCTCCGCTGTGCTCGGCCCCATCCACCAATGTCTCTCAGCGCACCGTCCAGTCGTCGCTAGCGCAAGTGTTGGAGCGCAAGCGCAAGTACGCCGCCACGCACCCGCACGCTCAAGCGTTAAACGTGCACATAGCCAAATTTATCAGCCTGGAGATGCTGCCGTATAGGGTTGTGGAAACGGAGGCTTTCAAAGGTATGATGGCGGCGGCGGCCCCGCGCTACTCAGTTCCCAGTCGCCACTACTTTTCCCGATGTGCCGTCCCAGCCCTGCACGACCACGTCTCCCGCAACATTGTACGCGCCCTCACCAACGCGGTTACTGCCAAGGTCCACTTAACAACGGACATGTGGACAAGCACAGGCGGGCAGGGCCACTATATCTCCCTGATGGCACATTGGGTGAATTTAGTGGAGGCTGGGACAGAGTCAGAGCCTGGGACCGCTCACGTCCTACCCACCCTCCGAATTGCGTGCCCCAGCTCGGTGGTGGTATCTGCGGGGGTGTATGCTTCCTCCACTAAACCACCCCCCTCCTTCTCCTACGCAACCTCTGTCTCGCAATCAAGATGTGTCAGCAGCAGCACGTCGCCAGCAGTCGGTGTCACGCGGCGTGGCAGCACAGCGGTGGGCAAGCGTCAGCAGGCCGTGCTGAAACTACTCAGCTTAGGAGATAAGAGGCACACGGCCCACGAACTGCTGCAGGGTCTGACAGAGCAGACCGACCGCTGGCTTGCGCCGCTGAGCCTCCAACCGGGCATGGTCGTGTGTGACAACGGCCGTAACCTGGTGGCGGCTCTGCAGCTCGGCAGCCTCACGCACGTGCCATGCCTGGCCCATGTCTTTAATTTGGTGGTTCAGCGCTTTCTGAAAAGATACCCACACTTGTCATACCTGCTCAGAAAGGTGCGCCAGCTCTGCGCACATTTCCGCAAATCCCACATGCACGCTACCACCCTGCAGACACTGCAACATTGGTTTAATCTGCCAGTGCACCGACTGCTGTGCGACGTGCCCACACAGTGGAACTCTACGCTCCACATGTTGGCCAGACTCTATGAGCAGCGTAGAGCTATAGTGGAATACCAACTCCAACATGGGCGGCGCAGTGGGAGTCAGCCTCCTCAATTATTTACAGAAGAGTGGGCCTGGTTGGCAGCCATCTGCCAGGTCCTTGGAAACTTTGAGGAGTCTACCCAGATGGTGAGCGGGGATGCTGCAATCATTAGCATCACCATTCCTCTGCTATGCCTCTTGAGAAGTTCCCTACAAAGCATAAAGGCAGACGCTTTGGAATCAGAAACGGAGGCGGGGGAAGACAGTATATCGCTGGATAGTCAGAGCAACCTCATGTCTATATCTCAGCGCGTTGAGGAGGAGGGGGAGGAGACAGCTTGGCCCACTGCTGAGGGGACAGATGCTGCTTGCCTGTCATCCTTTCAGCGTGTATGGCCAGAGGAGGAAGAGGAGGAGGAGGGGGAGGAGCATGAGGAGGAGGGGGAAGAGACAGCTTGGCCCACTGCTGAGGGTACAGATGCAGCTTGCCTGTCATCCTTTCAGCGTGTATGGCCAGAGGAGAGGAGGAGGAGGATCCTGAAAGTGATCTTCCTAGTGAGGACAGCCATGTGTTGCGTACAGGTACCCTGGCACACATGGCTGACTTCATGTTTGGATGCCTTTCTCGTGACCCTGGCGTTACACGCATTCTGGCCACTACGGATTACTGGGTGTGCACACTGCTCGACCCACGGTATAAGGAGAACCTTTCCACTCTCATTCCCGAAGAGGAAAGGGGTTCGAGAATGATGCTATACCACAGGGCGCTGGTGGACAAACTGATAGTAAACTTCCCATCTGACAGCGCTAGTGGCCGAAGGCGCATTTCCGCGGTCCAGGTAGCAGGGGAGGCGCAGAGATCAGGCAGCATGTACAGCGCAGGCAGGGGAACACTCTCTAAGGCCTTTGACAGCTTTATGGCTCCCCAGCAAGACTGTGTCACCACTACCTAGTCAAGGCTGAGTCGGCGGGAGCACTGTAAAAGGATGGTGAGGGAGTACGTAGCCGATCGCACGACCGTCCTCGGTGACGCCTCTGCCCCCTACAACTACTGGGTGTTGAAGCTGGACATGTGGCCTGAACTCGCGCTGTATGCCCTGGAGGTGCTTGCTTGTCCTGCGGCTAGCGTCTTGTCAGAGAGTGTGTTTAGTGTGGCTGGGGGAATCATCACAGATAAGCGTACCCACCTGTCAACCGACAGTGCTGACAGGCTTACACTCATCAAGATGAACAAAGCCTGGATTTCCCCAGACTTCTCTTCTCCACCAGCGGACAGCAGCGATACATAAACAATACGTAGGCTGCACCCGCGGATGGAAGCATCGTTCTCTATCACCATCCAAAACGGGGACCTTTTTGCTTCATCAATCTGTGTATAATATTCATCCTCCTCCTCCTGCTCCTCCTCCTGAAACCTCACGTAATCACGCCGAACGGGCAATTTTTCTTAGGCCCACAAGGCTCAGTCATATAATTTTTCTAAACAATTTTTATACGTTTCAATGCTCATTAAAGCGTTGAAACTTTCACCTCAACCAATTTTTATTTTAACTGGGCTGCCTCCAGGCCTAGTTACCAATTAAGCCACATTAACCAAAGCGATTAATGGGTTTCACCTGCCCTCTCGGTTGGGCATGGGCAATTTTTCTCAGGTACATTAGTACTGTTGGTACACCAATTTTTGTGGGCCCTCGCCTACAGTGTAATCCTAGTAATTTTTTGCCCACCTGCATTAAACATGACATTATTACCTCAGCTGTGATGGGCAATGCAATGGGATATTTTTATGTACCGCCGGTGGGTTCCAGGGAGCCACCCATGCTGTGGGTCCACAGGGAGTTGTAAATGCATCTGTGTCCACTTCTAAAGAACCCCAGTCTGACTGGGGCATGCAGTGTGGGCCGAAGCCCACCTGCATTTCATCTGACGTTAGCTCTGCTGTCCAGGGCACTGCAATGGGATACATTTATGTACAGCCGGTGGGTTCCAGGGAGCCAACCATGCTGTGGGTGCACACGGAATTCCCATTGCGGAGTTGTACCTGCCTGTGTCTATTTATAAAAAACCGCGGTCTGACTGGGGCATGCAGACACCTTGACAGAATGAATAGTGTGTGGCACATAGGTTCCCCATTGCTATGCCCACGTGTCCAGGAGAAGTGGCAGCGGAGTGTCATGCAGGCAGTGATTGTGCTTTGTTGGAGGTAGTGTGGTGCTTAGCTAAGGTATCCATTGCTAATGAGGGCTTTTCAGAAGTAAAAGTTGTTGGGAGGGGGGGGCCCACTCTTGCCGCTATTGTGGCTTAATAGTGGGACCTGTGAACTTGAGATGCAGCCCAACATGTAGCCCCTCGCCTGCCCTATCCGTTGCTGTGTCGTTCCCATCACTTTCTTGAATTGCCCAGATTTTCACACAAGGAAACCTTAGCGAGCATCGGCGAAATACAAAAATGCTCGGGTCGCCCATTGACTTCAATGGGGTTCGTTATTTGAAACGAACCCTCGAGCATCGCGAAAAGATCGTCTCGAGTAACGAGCACCCGAGCATTTTGGTGCTCGCTCATCTCTAATCACGACAGCCGGTTACGGTACAGGAAAAATCAACAATGAAGAAATCAAAGTAGTTCAAGATTTCATCTGTCTGAGTTTAAAAATCGACCGCAGTGGAGAATGAGAATGAAATAAAATACTAAATCATGCTAGGTCACTCTCTTTCTCCCCCTACACCCAACCCCCCCCCCCCCCCCCCGAGCCTGCTCGGACCAGTAAGCAGTTACTCGAGAAGAGCGATGCTCGCTAATCTCTAATAGATAGATATGAGATAGATAAATAAATATGAAATAGATCGATTGATTTGAGATAGATAAATAGATAGATTTGAGACAGACAGATAGATAGATATGAGATAGATAGATAGATATGAGAGAAATAGCTATGAGACAGATAGATAGATAGATAGATAGATAGATAGATAGATAGATAGATAGATAGATAGATAGATAGATAGATAGATAGATAGATAGATAGATAGATAGATAGATATAGATGGGAGATAGATAGTTAGAAAGATAGAGAGATAGATAGATATGAGATAGATAAATAGATAGATTTGGGACAGATAGATAAATAGATAGATATAGATGTGAGATAGATAGTTAGATAGTTAGCTAGATAGAGAGATAGATAGATATGAGATAGATAAATAGATAGATTTGAGATAGATAGATAGATAGATAGATAGATAGATATGAGATAGATATGAGAGAAATAGCTATGAGACAGATAGGCCGCCTGCAGACGAGCGGGTCGGATCCGGCAGCGAGAATTCTCGCCGCGCGATCCGACCCGAGCGCCTGCAGGGACGAGCGCGTACTCACCCGCGCCTGGCGGCCCCGGCTCTTTCATGTGCCGGCTGCCGCGCAGCCGGCGCATGCGTAGACCGGAGCCGGCGGCCGGGTGAGTGCGTGCCCCGCAGAAAATTAGGACATGCCGCGGTTTGTTTGCCGAGCGAGATTTCGCGCGGCCAAACCGCGGCCGTCTGCATAGGAGTGCGTATTTTAATGCACTCCTATGCAAACTTTCAGCGGCGGAAATCCTGCGGGAAATCCCGCGGCGGGATTTCCGCTCGTGTGCAGGCGGCCATAGATAGATAGATATAGATGTGAGATAGATAGATAAATAAAGAACAAACAAAAACTCCTTCTGCGCTCTTACTTCAGGGTCCTGCGATCGAAAAAGGGAAACTACCAGGACCTGGTAGTTTCCCTTTTTGGATCGCAAGACCCTGAAGTAAGAGCGCAGAAGGAGTTTTTGTTTGTTCTTTATTGTTCTCTCCCCCATTGTTTGGTGCAATACCCATTGGGGTTTTTTCCTACTGCTGCATCTCCTTGTTTAAGGATTTCTGGGGATCCTGCATAAAGGAACATCTATAGTTCTACAGGCGAACGGGGATCATCGGTGCAAGTGGGTTATTTTCCCAAACGTGGGGATCCCGCTTTGAACCAGGTGAGTAAAAAACTCCCCATCATGTTATTTCAGATTTCTGTGTGGTGGCGCGGATCTACATTCTGTGATAGATAGATAGATAAATAGATAGATATAAGACAGATAGATATGAGATAGATAGAACCTTCTCCAGCTTTCCTATATCCTTTAAAAGCCCAAACCTGAATATCATATTCCAGATGTGGTCGGAGTCAATCCCTGTAGTCTCTAGGATACATGTTTCCACAGTTGCATAATGCTATGGACAAATCATGAATGCAAAGAAATGTGGCAGCAGTCACAGTTTTTACAAGGAGTCAATGTATTTATATAAGTAAATACATTGCAGACTACTACCGTATGTACCATAAAGAAACAGACTAATAAGCCGGTTATGATTGGCAGCCATTACAATCTTCTCTGCATCATCTAGGCTCCTATGTAGCATAAGGCTGGCTTCACACAAGCATATGCCTATTTGTACACGCATGAGTTCCACATTTTTGCGGAGCGAACTTCCTTTTTTGCGTGTGTGTCGGTGTATTTTACCGTAATTTTTTTTTCCACGCAAGGCACGTGCATTTGCGCACGCCAAAAAAAACACCAATACTCCCAGCCTTCAAAATGGCAAATTAGTCTAATGAGTTCAAGATGTGTTCTTTTTGCCTGCGCAATTACACAATGTTTTACACATCTCCTTGCATATTGCGTGCACATTTGCACATCCCCGTTGACTCCTCTGAGAACTTTTATCCCATAAATACGTAGGAAAATAGAGCATGCTCATTTTTTTTTTGTGCAACCAAAATGCTCTGGAAAATGTGTGCATGTGATCAAACCCATTTAAATCAATCTGTTCTATTTACTGCGCATTGCACACGCAAATACCCTGTTTCCCTGAAAATAAGACCTACCCTAAAATTAAGCCCTAGCATGATTTTTAAATGGTGTCCAGGCAGCCATTCATGTAAAAAAGAAATATTTTGGAGCAAAAATTAATATAAGACCCTGTCTTATTTTCAGGGCAACGCGGTATGCCTGTGTGAATCTGGCCTAACTATCTTTTTTGTTAACTATTGTCCAGATTGCAAACATCTACCGTGAACTGCCATGCACCTATGGGAATACATTAAGGCTCTGCTGCACAGATCTTGAACCCTTGTCACATATAATCCAATTTCTTAGCTACCAAGAGTATTCTTGATACTGTATTATCCCGCCTTGCTCTCTACTAATGGAAATGGCCTGACCCGTCATTTTCTTTCTCCCTTTTCAAAAAACTAACAGATGTAGAGAAATCCTATTTTCTAATCTTATTTTGGTTATTAAATATCTTTCCTTCTGCTGTTCTACTTCATCTTACAAAACTATGCCTGGCTCTCAATGTACTCGCTGCACGAAGAAGAAGGAGCCTGAAGCATCAATTACTAGAATTCATGTTGTATGAATCCTGGGTAGACGCTATATTCTACACCAGTCAGCTAGGTACTGTGGTTTGCAAGGTAGACAGGGAGAATATTGCTCATAAATTGAGGTTGATGAATCCCCAAATGTTGGAGGTCATGTTACTGTGTGCAAAAATTGTTGTTAATGAAATCCTTAGATACACTTGTTCAGGGTAGGGATACATAATGTGTTGCTCCTTCACGATCCGAGCTTCTCTGTATGGAAATTAGACATATGACCCTGGAGAGCAGCATAACATGAGGTTAACGGGTTTTCAATAGAGATGAACGAGCATACTCGCTAAGGACAATTACTCGATCGAGCATTGCCCTTAGCGAGTACCTGCCCACTCGGAAGAAAAGGTTCGGCGGGCAGGGAGCTGCGGGGGAGAGCGGGGAAGAGCGGGGAAGAATGGAGGGGAGATCTCTCCCTCTCCCACTCTCCTCTGCTCACTGCCGCAACTCACCTCTCACCCGCGCCGGCAGCCGAACCTTTTCTTCCGAGCGGGCAGGTACTCGCTAAGGACAATGCTCGATCGAGTAATTGCCCTTAGCGAGTAAGCTCACTCATCTCTAGTTTTCAATTGATCAACTCCAGTGGGAATCCACATTAGAATGGACAATCAGCAGCCTGAGCGGCTTCAAATGAGGCATGGTTATTGGTGATAGATCAGTTGGGACGAGTGTTATAAAAATTGTCAACCTTGTGGAATTTTCTTGTGAAATGATTTGAAGAGTATACAGAGAATAGTGTGATTTGGGAAAAACAACACACTGATGAAAGGTTTCAGTGGAGGATGTCAAGAATTATTCCCATCAACAGACGATGCATGGTCAAGCAAATTGCAGAAGAATACAACGCTGGTTCTCCAACTAATGTGTCATAATGCAAGAACCTTGTGTGGCACAAAGTGATAAGGGAGCAGAGATGCAATCTAAAGCTCTCGCTCACAACCTGAAAGTTGCAAGTCCAATGGTTTAGGTATCCAGCTCAAGGTTGACTCATCCTTGGCGCTATACGAATAGCAAGATTTATTTTCATTTAACTTGTCGTTCCTTAGCATGGTTGGGCTATAACTACAGAGAACCAATTTGAGTGCCATTGTTGTCCCAGAGGAAAATAAAGCAAGACTCCAGGGACAAAAGAGCATGAGAATTAGATCACTAAACAGTGTAAAAACATCACCTGATCAGATGAATCCAGATTTCCGTTGTCCCATGCTGATGGACGGGTCAGAATTTGGTGCAAGCAGAATGAATCGATGAGCTCTTCTTAGCAGGTGTCAAGATTTTGAGGTGGTAGAAGTGGAGCAATAGAGAAGAATGTTTTCTTTGCACACCCTGGATCCTCTGATACCTGTGGATAGATGTTTGAACACTAGGGCTTACCTATGCATCTTTTACAGGCAACTGGTAACTTTATGGCAGCAGGATACTTTCAGCGGGGCAATGCATATTTCCACAAGGGTTGAATAGTCATGGATTGGATCTAGGAATATGACAGCGAGTTTTCCTTGCCTCCCTGGCCTTCACAGTCCCCAGATCTTAAGTTCTATAGAACAGAGTTTCCCAAAGTGTGCTCCGCGGAGCCCTTGGGGTTCCTTGAGTGATTGTCAGGTGCTCCGACGGAGGGTCTTGGTCCCCGCTCTATTCACTGCTGTAGTGGTGTCCGGATGGGCTGTGCTGAGCAAATGATTATCCAGGACCTTTGGTCAGCATAGCAACGCGGATCACATAAGACGCCTCCGTTCATATGATCCATGTTGCTATGCCTTCCGCAGGTCCTGGACCTTCATTTACTCATTACAGCCTGTCTGGACACTGCTATAGTGGTGAGTAGTGGGGAGTCCAATGGCTCCTTCACACTGGCGTGGGCGATATTGGGTTGTGTTTCACAGCCCGATATCGCCCTTGCCATCCATCTGAAGCCCCTGGATGCGAGACGTTTCCACGTGGAAATAGCCTGTGAGGCTAAAGGATTATACCGCCGCCGCTGTCACAGCCGCAGCAGAGGATCACAGAGTTCCCCCATTGTTTTCAAAAACAATGGACAACATCGCAAAAAGAAAGGACATTCCGCAATGTGTTTCCCACATAGCATCACAATGCGGTGCTATGCAGGAAAACATCATAAATGTGAATGAACCCATTCAAAAACATGAGTTCCATATTTGTGTGAGATTTGTGCATCTCGCCAATGGACAAATCTCGCACGATTTTCTCCACAGAGTGAAGAGCCTATTGTTGCATTTCTTATAACCCCACCAAAAAAGTTTGTATATTACTAAAATACAAAAAACTTGGCCAATTCTGCATATCTTGCCTTACAAAAAACAGAATAGAAAGTGATCAAAACATTGCATGGATCCACAAATGTTACCATTAGAGATGAGCGAGTATCTCCCCGCTCGAGACTGAAGGTTTGGGTGTAGGCAGTGGGCAGGGAGCTGCGGGGGAGAGCGGGGCGGAATGGAGGGGAGATCTCTCTCTCCCTCTCTCCCCTCTCTCCCCCCTCCCCCCCCCCGCTCCCTCCTGCTGACTGCCGCTACTCACCGCTCCCCCCGCGCCAGCACCCGAACCTTCAGTCTTGAGCGGGGAGATACTCGCTAAAGGCAATGCTTGCTCGAGCAATTGCCTTTAGCGAGTATACTCACTCATCTCTAGTTACCATTAAAAAGTACAACCCCAAAATCTGGTATTATTTATGACACAATCGTACCGGCTTAAAATATAACTTTTTACTGCACGGTGAACGCCATTAAAAAAAACAAAAAAAAGAACAAAACAGGCCAGCATTGCAGATTTTGTTAATCTTACCTCTGGAAAAAAATATAATAAAAATCATTCAAAATGTTAGCTTCCCAAAATTTGGATAAAAGAAGACTAGAGTTCATCCCACAAAAAACAAGTTCCCCATAGAGCTCTGTTGATGGAAAAATAAAAATGCTATGGCTCTTGGAATGCGACAACACAAAAGCAAATCTTAAAACGCATTATTTTTTTGGCTATGTTGACAAAACAATTTAAAAGTTTTGGCTCCTGCAATGCGATGATGAAAATAACTGAAAAATTAGTTGGTCATTAATTAACCCCTTCCCGCCAAAAGACGTAAATGTATGTCCTGGCAGAAAGGTACTTAACACAACAGAACGTAGATTTACGCCCTGGGGATAGTGCGAGATCATATCAGGTCCGACGCTATCCGGCAGCGGGTGCTGGCTGTCACTGATAGCCGGCCTCCCATTGCAACAGTGGGGGTGCATCGGAGCAGTGACCCCCGCTGTTATCCCTTTCCCTTACGCGATCTATGTAGATCGTGGCATGTAATGTTTTTACAGAGGGAGCGCGCTCCCTCTGTGACGTCATTGGACTCTCGTGATGTAATTGCAGAGAGCCCGACACATTGCCATGGCAACTGGACGCCAGATACAGAAGTCCTGCAATGCCTTATCATAGCAGTCATCGGTGCTATGGTGCAAGTCCCCCACGTGGACATAAAAGTGTAAATAAAAGATAAAAATAATATAATAAAAATAAAAATGAGCCTAAAACATTTTTTGTAAAAATTAAAATCCCACATATTTGGTATTGCTGTATCCATAGCGACGCGGACAATAAATCGAATATGTTTTTTATCCTACACGGTAAAAAACGGAGGCAAACTGCTTATTTTCTGCTTTTTTCATTTTGCCACACCAAAAAAACACAATAAAAGTAATCAAAAAAGCTGTATGTGCCTAAAAATGGTACCAATAAAAACTACAGCTCATCTCACAAAAAAACAAGCCCTCAAACAGCGCCGTCCATGGAAAAATAAAGAAGTTATAGAACTTTGAATGCAGTGATATAGAAAAAAATAATTTCCAAAAAAAGGGTTTTTATTGCGGAAAGATGGAAAAACCTTAAAAAATATAAGAATTTTAGTATCGTTGTAATCGTACGGACTTGCAAAAAATATGTAGTGTATCATTTATGCTGCGTGTTTAACGTTGTAAAAAAAAAACCGGCAGGATTGATGCGTTTTCTCTCCCTGCCATCATAAAAAAATTAATAAAACTTTTTCAATATAGTCTATGTAAACAAAAATGGAACCAATAAAAACTACAATTCGCCACGCAAAAAATAAGCGCTTATACGGCCGCGTCGACGGAAAAATAAAAAAGTTATAGCTTTTGAAAAATGGAGATGAAAATCTGCCAAAAATCTTTGCATCCTTATGGCCGTGTCCTTAAGGGGTTAAGGTGCAAACAGGTTTCATCACTAATGAGCTAAGATGTCTCTCTCTCTCTCTCTCTCTCTCTCTCTCTCTCTATCTGTGTGTGTGTGTGTATATTTATATATATATATATATATATACACATACATATATACACATACACATATATATTCGATACTAGTAATCAGGGCTGACTGTGGATGCCCGGACTATGGATACATTATACAATCACTGCAGCTCCTCATCCTCTGTAGTTCACTTTATACCTAGGAACTAAAGTCACTAGCTGAGTTTGCGCAGGGATTTTATTCCCTGCTGCACAGTGTAACCAGGGAGACGAAGCTGTGTAGGAAGAGAAGTGCAGCTGCTGGGAGAGGTGTGAGCTGTGACCCCTGACCTGTATACATGTAGGTATCTGACTGCAATGTTTTGTTTTGTCTTGTTGCTTCAGGTCGGTGAGAGGTGGACAGGGTGACTTCTGAGCCCGCGCCATCCACAGGACATAAGTTTGCATCGTGGTGGATTAAGTAACCCCAGGCAGGTCGTTAACGTGTGTCATCCAGTGTTCAGGGGTTCATGGAAGAGAAAGAAAGCACTTGCTTTTCGGGATTTGTTTTTACGGCATTCACTGTGAAAACGACGTGTTAAATATATTTGTGTGGGTCAGCACTGCAGGGTGAGATGAGAGTCTCCATACAGCCTGCCGTCATAGTTTATATAGTTTTTCTCATTGTTTACCAAAATTAAAGGGGTTGTCTCGCGAAAGCAAGTGGGGTTATACACTTCCGTATGGCCATATTAATGCACTTTGTAATGTACATTGTGCATTAAATATGAGCCATACAGAAGTTATACACTTACCTGCTCCGTTGCTAGCGTCCTCGTCTCCATGGTTCCGTCTAAATTCGCTGGCAGTTTGCTTTTTTAGACGCGCTTGCGCAGTCCGGTCTTCTCTATTCAGCACGAGCCGCTTCAGTGTGCTCCCCGCTACAGCTCTTCTGCGCATGCGCAGACGAGCTGTCACTGCTCGGGAGCGCGCTGCAGCGGCCATTCTGCACCTTCCTCTGTTAGAGGAAGGTGCAGAAACTGGAGCTGCCCAGCGGAGAAGCCCAGCCCAGCCCAGCAGCCCCGAGAAGCGTCCCAGGTAAGTGATGGGTCGGGGGGGGGGGGGGGGGCTGCCGCTGCGCCGGGGGAACTAGCGCTGCGCCGGGGGGGGGCTGCCGCCAGGCCGGGGGGGGCTGCCGCCAGGCCGGGGGGCTGCCGCTAGGCCGGGGGGGCTGCCGCTAGGCCGGGGGGGCTGTCGCTAGGCCGGGGGGGGCTGCCGCTAGGCCGGGGGGGGCTGCCGCTAGGCCGGGGGGGGCTGCCGCTAGGCCGGGGGGGGGCTGCCGCCAGGCCGGGGGGCTGCCGCCAGGCCGGGGGGGCTGTTGCTAGGCCGGGGGGGGCTGTCGCTAGGCCGGGGGGGCTGCCGCTAGGCCGGGGGGGGCTGCCGCTAGGCCGGGGGGGGCTGCCGCTAGGCCGGGGGGGGCTGCCGCCAGGCCGGGGGGGGCTGCCGCTAGGCCGGGGGGGGCTGCCGCTAGGCCGGGGGAACTAGCGCTGGGCTCCGGAACCTAGCGCTGGGCTCCGGGGCCTTCACCTGGGCTGAGGGTCTAGCGCTGGGGAGTCGGGGGCTAGCGCCGGTTACCTGCTGCCTGGCGGTGGGCGTCTGGTCGGCGGCTGCGGGGCGTCTGGTCGGCGGCTGCGATGCGTCCGGTTGCCATGGAGACACAGCTGGCAGCGTCTCGGGAGCGCGCACGTCGGGCTGCAGCGAGCGACGGGGAAAGAGCCGGCGGCCATCTTGAGAAAACTTTTATAAGTTGCTGAAACGCTGGAACGGTAAGTACAAACCAGCTAGAAATGTCATTTACAGGGGGGCTTAGTAATGTATGTTTAATGGGGGGGACTGGGCAAAAAAAAAATTTAACTGCTTCCTCGAGACATCTCCTTTAAACTTTTTTGCAGGGTAAGCTGTAGTTTTTATTGCCACAGATGTGTTACTCTTTGATTTGTCTCTTAACACAATGTAATGGCCCAGTAGTACTAGTGTCCCCTATATTAGTACCAGTAATAATAGTAACCCTCACAGTGGCCTCAGTAGTTATAGCATCCCCTATATTAGCCCCCGTAGTAGTAGTGTTCCCTATATGAACCCCAGTAGTAATAGTGACCCCCACAGTGGCCCTAGTAGTAATAGTCTATCTTATATTATCCCTGGTAGTAAAAGTGTCCCCTATACTAGCCCCAGTAGTAAGTGTTCCCTATATTAGCCCCAGTAGTAATAGTGTTCCCTATGTTAACCCCACTAGTAATAGTGATCCCCACAGGAGCCCCAGTAGTAATAGTGTCCCCTATATTAGCCCCAGTAGTAATAGTAACCCCCACAGTGGCCTTAGTAGTAACAGTGTCCCCTTTATTATCCCCAGTAGTAATAGTGTTCCCTATGTTAACCCCACTAGTAATAGTGATCCCCACAGTGGCCCCAGTAGTAATAGTGTCCCCTATATTAGCCCCAGTAGTAATAGTGACCTCTACAGTGGCCTCAGTAGTAATAGCGTTCCCTATATTAGCCCCAGTAGTAACAGTGTCCCCCTATATTAGCCACGGTAGTAATAGTAACGCCCACAGTGACCTCAGTAGTAATAGTGTCCCTTACATTAGCCCCAGTAGTAATAGTAACGCCCACAGTGGCCACAGTAGTAATAGCGTTCCATATATTAGCCCCAGTAGTAATAGTGTCCCCCTATATTAGCCCCAGTAGTAATAGTAACCCCCACAGTGACCTCAGTAGTAATAGCGTCCCTTATATTAGCCCCAGTAGTAATAGTGTTTCCTATGTTAACCCCAGTAGTAATAGTGACCCCCACAGTGGCCCTAGTAGTAATAGTGACCCCCACAGTGGCGCCTGTAGTAAGTGTTCCCTATATTAGCCCCAGTAGTAATAGTAACCCCCACAGTGGCCTCAGTAGTAATAGTATCCCCTATGTTAGCCCCAGTAGTAATAGTGACCCTCATAGTGGCCTCAGTAGTAATAGTATCCCGTATAGCGGTCCAAGTAGTAATAGAACTTCCCCCACAAAACCTATATACTTATCTTCTCCTGGTCTTCAGAATGCCACTGCTAAAGTGTGTGCACCGCGAATTCTCCTGCCTTCTCCTATTCTGCAGAACCACTGCGGAGAGGTCAGGGAAGGAGAATCCCGGATGCACAAACTGAAGTCAGTGTGTGCATCCAGCAGCAGCGCCAGTAAGTGATTACCAGCCAGGAAGCCACGGGACCCAGGCTGGTACTCGCCTTTATGGTGACCAGACATCCCAAAAGCGGGACACAAGCCAGGCAGATATCCACTTGGGACCCTGGGGAAAGCAGGACACAGGGTCCCAAAGTAGGACTGTCCTGCCTAAATCGGGATGTTTGGTCACCTTATGATCTCACAGTGTGCCATGTTATCAGGGCGGTTTATTTAAACTTTGGCTGATTTCACACGGCCAAGAAACTCCTGTGAGATTTGTGTATTGTGAGATGCATAAATCTTGCGCGAATATGAAACGCATGTTTTTGAATGGGGTCACATACAGCAATGTCCTATCACCCATTGATTTCAGTGCGATGATTAAGACATCACATGGCTCTCGCATGCTGTGCAATATGCATGTGAGTGCAAAGCAAGGTTTTTCACTGAAATCAAAGAGAAATATTTCCGATCCTCTATTGCGTGCGAGGATTGGAATTTCACATATGCAATGCGTTTTTGCATGAAAATCGCCTCACGTCCGCAAATAAATTACACGTTCATGAGCATAATATTGAACCGAGTTGCTCGGCCCGATTTCGTGCTCACCCCCGGGCACATAGCATTTGAATTACTTTTACAATGGGCTTTAGTGTGTTATCGTCAATCAGCAACGTTTCACGCCAATGTCAATTGTTTTTGGTTAAAAATACATTGCATCTCTTCTGTGAAATTGTGACTTCCCCACACGCGTGTAAGGATCACCAGTGTTTACCATTGAATTCAATGGGAAACATTGCACTTGCATGGACATCGTACGGCATGTGAGTGCCATGCAATGTATTCCAAGGATCCACTGAAAACAATGGGTTCATACTAGTACTGTTTTCGCGCATTACAGGCATGTGAAAAAATTGCGTCTAATAGAAGCAATGTTTTCCTATAGAACTGTTCCGATGAAAGAATTTTTTCAGACGCGCTAAATCCTCGCACCAAAGATAGGACATGCGACTGCAAAGCTCGCATCCAAGCTCCATTTTTCAACACTAATGTCCATTAACAGCTTATCACCTTCATTTGCATGTAAATGAGCCTCTGGGACATGTATGCAGAGAACAGCAGGCTGTCTGTTCTCTGGATACAGCTCCTTTGTTCTGCCATGGGGCTGCAAACTGAATACAATGTAATCAGTGCTCCCATGGAAAATACAGCACGTGGTTGGTGTTATCTTCTCTCTGGCTGAGCGGTGGATTTTATGCTCACCTAAAAATCATCGTTCAGCCAAAGAGTGAAAGACGGGAGTGTTTACACACAACAATTATCGCTCAAACGATGGCTTTCGAGGGAATTTTGAGAGATAATCGTTGCGTCTAAATGGGCCTAACTCTGTCAACAATAAAATTAAGTGCGGTGAACTTCAGCTGGATGGATTTAAGCTGATATGTAAATTTCGTATATGAATCAAATTGACACTTTTCGATGGCATACCACGAGCCAGAAACCAGCTGGATTGCTTCTGTGATGTAAAACCATGAATGCCAGTACAGATTATGACTATATATGTTGCATTTTTAATAGAAAAGTCTGCCATTTCTATTGGTTACAAAAATAGTATTACGCCCTTTTGCATTTTTTTCATTTTCCGTTGTACGGCGTGGGCCATCAGATTGATTGATCACCATTAAATCCCTTGTTCTTATGACCTTTGCAGAGCTATTAGTGAGCACAGCGTGGAGTCATAGTGCCAACACGTAGCTTAATGAGAACACCTCAAACCCTTTAAATGCTGGTGTGATTGGCTTACTTGGTCACTGACTGTCCTGGTCGCAATGACATTCTATGAGCATTCATTTCAAAAGTGAAGTATTTTAACTTTTGGAACTGTAAGTAGAGTGTTTCTTGCTCTGAAGAGTCAGCCTTGCCTTATATTACACAGACCACACGTTGATTTTGAATGAAGATTGTGTAATTCTTAGTTTCTCCTGTGGTGGCGCTGCAGGGAAATAGAAAACTAACTACCAGGTTTCCCTAAAGATTACAGCTCATTATTTGGGGTACTTTGTGATCAGCTTATTGTTAAAGGACCATTCAAACAAGTGAGAGAGAGGGGGGTAATAAGAGACAATTCAATTTTTTATGGCAGCTTGCCCAGATTGCCATGTTGACATCAGTTACTATATTGCAGAAAGGCTCTACATTTATAACATATCCCATTTCGTATTGCATATTGTGTAACAGGGAAAAAATTTGTCACTTATTACACCAAATGGTGTCTCTAATTCCCCTTGTTGGGTAATAAGAAACACGGCAGCCCCTCCATATACAACAACATACACTGAGATGTGGGAGAAACAGGAGACAAGGCACCACCGACAGGACAATAGCATCACATTGGCTTTTCATATTTTTATTAGAAGCATAGTTACAAAAACTCAAAAACTAAAAAAAAAAGTTATGAATAGAGATGAGCGAACGTACTCGTTTCGAGTACTTACGCGCCTGAGTACCGCCATTTTCGAGTACTTCAGTACTCGGGTGAAAAGATTCGGGGGGCGCCGGGGGGCGGGGAGAGGCGTGGCGGTGCGGGGGGGAGCAGCAGGGAACAGGGGGGAGCCCTCTCTCTCTCCCTCTCCCCCCCACTCCTACCCCCCGTGCCGCCACGGCGCCCCCCGAATTTTTTCGCCCGAGTACGGAAGTACTCGGAATTCGCGGTATTCGGGCGAAAAAGGGGCGTGGCTGAGCACGTTCGCTCATCTCTAGTTATGAATCCACTTTTGGGAAGATCTTTTTTCTTTTCCCCTTGCCATTACCTCCGCTCCAATTGTGGGCCATGTACAGGTGCAGCCTCTCACATCCAAGTGTTCATCGCCCCACCAAGTCTTCAAGGTCTTCTCCTTTATGAATTCTGTCAGAAGAGTGAGTAATTCATGCCGTGCTAGTCCTTCACCATTTTTGTAAAAAAAAACAAAAAAAAACACTGGAACTGGGTTACAAGTTTCATGTATAGAACTTTTTTAAAAGTTCCATTTCAACCTGTGAATCTGCAAGCATCGGATTTGTACATATACACTCATAATCCAAGGTTCTTACACGAAACACTCACGCTCCCTGCATTTGATAGGAGCAGCTGTGAAATTTTTGTCTCTTATTACCCCATTCTCCTATTAACCTACTCTCCCCTACGAAATTGGCCAAAGTTGAGAATCCCTCAGCTTTTATGACTAAAATAAATTAGAATAGAATTGCCTTCAGGAGATTTTGCAGAACTGTGATTCTGCAGCTTTTAAAATATAATTGAATTATAACAAGCCAATAGGTCATACTAAGATACTCTCAATCTTGGACTTAGTGAATGAAGACCGTCAGGATATCAATCCAGAAATAAAAGAATGGACCAGCACTCAAATAATTCCATACTACATAGACTTTATCGAGTAAATTCTAAGTAATTAGAGATGAGCGAGCACCAAAATGCTCGGGTGCTCGTTACTCGAGTCGAACTTTCAGTGATGCTCGAGAGTTCGTTTCGAGTAACGAACCCCATTGAAGTCAATGGGCGACTCGAGCATTTTTGTATATCGCCGATGCTCGCTAAGGTTTTCATTTGTGAACACCTGGGAAATTCAAGAAAGTGATGGGAACGACACAGAAACGGATAGGGCAGGTGAGGGGCTACATGTTGGGCTGCATCTCAAGTTCCCAGGTCCGACTATTAAGCCACAATAGTGGCAAGAGTGAGACCGCCCCCCCCCCCCACTGTCAGCATAAAGATCGTTCTCCTCTGCCACAGCTGTAACAGCTGTGGCAGAGAAGAACGATTTTAGCCCATTGAATTCAATGGAGCCGGCAATGGATTGGTCCCTGCACTGAGCCAATGAGAGGCAGCAGTCACTCACCCATTCATGAATTCATGAATGGGTGTGTGAGTGAGATCTGCCTCTGATTGGTCAGGCTGTGACCAATTAGAGGCAGCTCATTCAGCAGGCGGGGATTTTAAATCCCCGGCTGCTGAATACTACTCACAGCTGTTCAGAGCAGTTCAGGAGGACTGCCGCCGGCCACGCTGAACTCCGTCTGCCGGGACCAGGTGGGTATATATATTTTTTTTATTTTTACACATTTCTGGATGAATTGCAGGGAAGGGCTTATATATTTAAGCCCTTCCCGACAATTCATCCCACGATCGCCGGCAGCCCATTGCTTTCAATGGAGCCGGCTGTATTGCCGGCTCCATTGAATTCAATGGTCAGTGCTCGTTTAATCGAGACGAGTACCGCGTGGTGCTCGTCTCGAGTAACGAGCATCTCGAGTACCCTAATACTCAAACGAGCATCAAGCTCGGACGAGTATGCTCGCTCATCTCTATAAGTAATCCATACAGTACCGCTAGTAATAGTACAGTAGTTGGTGCAAAGCAATTCATCAGGTTACTGCTACAATAGAATGGTCAGCGGTAGTACCAGGGCTTTGATCATTTTTGTTCTTAATATGTTATTCATTCACACGTGGAAAGCTTAAAGGAGATGTCTCGAGGAAGCAGTTAATTTTTTTTTTTGCCCAGTCCCCCCCATTAAACACACATTACTAAGCCCCCCTGTAAATGACATTTCTAGCTGGTTCGTACTTACCGTTCCAGCGTTTCAGCAACTTATAAAAGTTTCCTCAAGATGGCCGCCGGCTCTTTCCCCGTCGCTCGCTGCAGCCCGACGTGCGCGCTCCCGAGACGCCGCCAGCTGTGTCTCCATGGCAACCGGACGCCCCGCAGCCGCCGACCAGACGCCCACCGCCAGGCAGCAGGTAAGCGGCGCTAGCCCCCGGCTCCCCAGCGCTAGACCCTCAGCCCAGGTGAAGGCCCCGGAGCCCAGCGCTAGGTTCCGGAGCCCAGCGCTAGGTTCCGGAGCCCAGCGCTAGTTCCCCCGGCCTAGCGGCAGCCCCCCCCCGGCCTAGCGACAGCCCCCCCCATCGCAGCGACAGCCCCCCCGGCCTAGCGACAGCCCCCCCCCATCGCAGCGACAGCCCCCCCGGCCTAGCGACAGCCCCCCCCATCGCAGCGACAGCCCCCCCGGCCTAGCGACAGCCCCCCCCATCGCAGCGACAGCCCCCCCCCCGGCCTAGCGCTAGTTCCCCCATCACAGCGGCAGCCCCCCCGGCGCAGCCCGACGCAGCGGCAGCCCCCCCCCCCGGCGCAGCGACAGCCCCCCCGGCCTAGCGACAGCCCCCCCCATCGCAGCGACAGCCCCCCCCGGCCTAGCGCTAGTTCCCCCATCGCAGCGACAGCCCCCCCGGCCTAGCGACAGCCCCCCCATCGCAGCGACAGCCCCCCCATCGCAGCGACAGCCCCCCCCCCGGCCTAGCGCTAGTTCCCCCATCACAGCGGCAGCCCCCCCGGCGCAGCCCGGCGCAGCGGCAGCCCCCCCCCGGCGCAGCGGCAGCCCCCCCCGGCGCAGCGACAGCCCCCCCGGCGCAGCCCGGCGCAGCGGCAGCCCCCCCCCGGCGCAGCGACAGCCCCCCCCCGGCGCAGCCCGGCGCAGCGGCAGCCCCCCCCGACCCATCACTTACCTGGGAGGCTTCTCGGGGCTGCTGGGCTGGGCTGGGCTGGGCTTCTCCGCTGGGCAGCTCCAGTTTCTGCACCTTCCTCTAACAGAGGATGGTGCAGAATGGCCGCTCCAGCGCGCTCCCGAGCAGTGACAGCTCGTCTGCGCATGCGCAGAAGAGCTGTAGCGGGGAGCACACTGAAGCGGCTCGTGCTGAATGGAGAAGACCGGACTGCGCAAGCGCGTCTAAAAAAGCAAGCTGCCAGCGAATTTAGACGGAACCATGGAGACGAGGACGCTAGCAACGGAGCAGGTAAGTGGAATAACTTCTGTATGGCTCATATTTAATGCACAATGTACATTACAAAGTGCATTAATATGGCCATACGGAAGTGTATAACCCCACTTGGTTTCGCGAGACCACCCCTTTAAGATCTACAGATATGTCTTTCCCTCCATACTAATCCAGTAGGTCTTTATTTTGCAGAGCTGTGATGGCGCTATCCCCCGTCAGCGAAGAAAGTTCAAACTATGAAGAAGTTCTGCACAAGAGCAACTCCTTGAGTAGTGCATCAAACTATTCCGGAGATTTTTTTGAATCCAGTACTGATAAATCACATGGAAGATATGATAGAGATTCTTTTGACTCCGTCACAGATGAAAATATCGAAAATTATCAGAGTGATTCATTTGAGTCCTTTGCAGGTGAATCCAGTCGTCGGCAGAGAACCGATTCCTTCTGTTCCATTAGTAATGATTCTGGTAGGAGCTATGAAGGTGATTCTTTTGAATCTCTCCCCTTCGAGTTGGACGTTCATCAGACATATTCTTCTTCTAAGAGCTCATACGTTGAGTCTGTTCCAGTGGACGGCGATCACAAAGAAAATGAACAAGGTACTTAAGGCTTTGATTTTAAATTAGTCTACTCATTCCAAATACCCAATTCTAGTTACCTAAACGTTCTAGCTAGAATTTGCATTGCAGTACTTTATATCCAGTGTGTTTGCTTACATTGCAACAGCCATTTCTTACAGTGCTTATTGTATATTGTATCCTGCACACATTTTGTATTACCTAAAATATCTCTAGAACATTAATGTCAAATCACTAGAATTAGGCTAAACGCACAGCAAGTTATCACCAAGACGTCGGTCATCGTAGTGTTTCCTGTTTGGCATCATATCATGTTTTTCAGAAAAATTATTTTACCCATAATTCTCATCTTTAACCCCTTAAGGACCAAGCTGTTTTGTACCTTAAGGACCAGACACTTTTTAGGGATTTTACCCATGTGGCGTTTTTTTTTCTCCTTTAGCTACCAAAATTATTTTTGCTGTGTTTTTTTTCCGTGACATATAGGACTATTTTTTAAATATCTTTTTCACTGACTTTTTTTCCCGTTTTTTAGTTTTATTGGGGGTAAAAAGCGAGAAAAAATTTTTTTTTTTACATTTAGAATTGTTTTAAAAATTATTTTTATATTTACACTAAAATAAAGTATGGAAATGGGTTCCTCTATTTGTTTCGGACATTTTTATATATAGTATGTATGGTTTTGGTATACAGGGTGCATACGGCCACGGTTTTTGTTGGCGTCTGCTTTGTCTTATTCTCTTTCTTATGCATGTATTGTTGTTTTATTCTGTTGTTTTGTTTTACTTATTTATTTATGTAATTGTGTTTTTTACTATCTGTGTCCCCCATGACGTCATACAAGACCTCTGGGGGACATTCACATATTTTTTTTCCTTTATTTGACACTTTCCCACTGTAGCTAGGGTGTCCATAGGAGCCCTAGTTACAGGGAAAAGCAACCCCTGTGGTGACATTAGTCACCTGCAGAGCTGCCAGGGTGTAGTCTGACCCTCCAGCTCTGCAGTAGCAGGGAATCCCAGGAGGTCACATGACCCCCTGAGGCTCCCGTAGTGAAAATACATGTTACTTTTACTTTCCCCATACAGTGCTCATTGAGCACTGTATATCGGGGAAGCAGAAGGCAGGAAGGGTTAAAAACCCCTCCTGCCTTCTGCTCCGGGTTATCAGCTGTCACTAACAGCTGATAATAACCTGTTCCTGCCTCTGACTGATTGCAGACAGGAGACTTAGAACACCGCCATAATTTTACTATCGGTGGTGCTGTAAACCCAGGACCAGCCGCCGTAAATTTACCGTGGCTGGTCCTAAACGGGTTAAATAAACATAGAAGTCTTGTAATATGAACAGTTTCATCCATCTGGCCAACTCTTTCTCTACACGAGGATCCTGAAAAGCAGCTACCATCCCCAGTGACGTAACTATTGCTGCTTCTTGTGTTGAGCTCCAGGATGGTCGCTGGGGGCAGCTAAGTGGCCATTATTGAATTACATAAAGAGTAACTGTGTTGTAATTCTACATGTCACACAGACAGTCTGGTGCAGAATGAACAGGAATTTGCCTGACAGTCTTTCATTTTGCAGCATTTTAATCTGGTCCACAGACCTTCCCTGGCACTGTGGTCTAAATATAAAGCAGTGAATACTTTACAGTGCCAACTCTGATAGAAATGCCAATTTGATCACTGGCATTTCCAATGCATATCATTGTTGGATCTTACTTAGTCATATTTGATAATGAGACATCAATTTTAAAGTTCTGTAGTGCTAAACAATGATATAGTGGAGAGGACATGAAGGACTACCTGGTTTTAGTGTCATGGGTTACAGTCTTGATTAACTTCATTCGATGACCCACTGAATAATGAAACCACTTATTTTTATTTACAGTAGTGTAACAAGCAGTTGGACCTGTTTCACAATGGGGTCTGTCCAGAGAAGGAACCATGGGGATTCCTCTTCTTGCTCCCCAAACAGAGCAAGAAAGTGGAATCTCTAATGCTGGTGTGAAACCAGCTTTACATGTTTTGTAAGGTTGCAAAAAAGCACACATTCATCCAGCTTAGCCTGTTATCTTGCAATGTTGATCCACAAGGAAAAAAGAAAACCACAAAGCAGAGCCAGTTTTCCTCACTTTAAGGAAAAATATTCCATTCCGTCTCAAATCCCAGGACCAACAACCCATCTGCTGTAATCTAGTAACCATAACTTGTAAAATTACACTCCAAAACGCGTCCAGGTCCCTTTCGAATTCTTTTAGTGAGTTCACCATCACCACATTCTCAGGTAGAGAGCTCCACAGTCTCGCTGCTCTTACAGTAAAGAATCCCCTTCTTCGTTCTTCTAGAGATAAGGGATGTTCTTCTGGTTCAGTCCTGGTATAAATAAATCATGGGATTGTTGCTTCAGTTCCACCAGAGGTCATTGTCAAATGTGGAAAATCATCTGTGCCACACTGTTGGGTCTCAAGGCAAAGCGGGCAAATCACCTTTCTTCAGTCCACCAACACACTTTGAATACTGCCTCTTGCACAAATTTTCCAGTGTCAGCGAAAATGCTGAGACAATATCTTCACCCAACACCCTGAATTTGCACATCATGCACAGGCTTTTTGAAATTAAAATATTAAACAAATTAATATCTTAATTTAGGATGAGCCAAAGTTTTTGAACAACCTTAATTTTGTCTCCCTGTACCAATCCACTTTTGATACCTTGTTAAATGTGATCTTGACATAACAAGTGTAAGCTGGAAACATGAATGTTTCTTCTGCTCCAAGTACTAAGTATTAACTAGGGTACCAGAAGGCAGTACAACCAAGTACCTATGGTGATTCACCCTGCCTTTACGGTATAATAGTCGCAGAAATCTAAAATGAAAGCGACACGCAATGTTCCTCTCACATGACTCACCTCCCATTATTTTATCTTACAATGGATCGTCTGTGCTGTTAGAACTTCATAGGGTTCGTACAAACTGCATTTTTTTTTCTTGCCTCTCAGACAGTCCTTTAACAAGCTGCCAGTCAGTGTTAACCGCTTCCCAATCCATGTCCTAATAGACTGTGCCACTTTCTACAAGGACATGAATAACTGCCCATTTCTCCTTTAACACATATTCCATTGCCTGCTAATCTACCTGTCTTTTTGCTGCCAAAATCAGGCTTGGCACTTGGGGCCCATTTATACACAACGAGCGAAAGTGAGCCATAATTGTTACGTGTAAACGCGAAGCCATCGTGCACTTTTCGTAGACTTGTCATTGAGTTCCATCCTGCATAAAAATAGCCGTTAGTTCATTCGCTTGTCGTTAGGTTAAATTGTAAACAACAGGTAGAAATGATTCTTCATGCATTTTTCCATTCCAAAAAATATATAAATTAGTTAACAGTAACTTATTTGCACTCCAAAATTATGCTTCAAATATCCAACTAGTCCTGCAGAAAACAAGGCCTCGAATAGCAAAGTAAACCTCACTCAAACAAGAGGGGCATGCTTGGCCAGGGACTGGCTCTCCATCCTATCCTTCTTTGGAGGTGACGACATGGTGGTCAGGGCTACACTTGCACTGCAAACTATAAACTGTAGGTGGTCACATTGAATATTGGGGCAAGAAGCTGATGGGGCCAGCATTGTATTCAACTGTATCTGTGTCTTGCGGATATGGATATAGTTTAAATCAGGACATGTGGCATACCTCACGGGACAGTGGAACAGCACCCATAAATCATGACTGTCCCACTGGATTCAGGTTGTCTGAGAGGCATAGCTTACCTAGTATGCTTCAGCGTACAGCAACTTGATACCCTTAGTTCTGTATAGAGAGTTATCCTCTGCTGGATCTTGTAACTCTATTTATGTATAAAAGTACAAAACATCTACAAACACAATCAAGGCATATTTTCCATTTCTCAACAAAACTCCTAAGGCCCCTCTCACACACAGCATCGGCAAAGCGCTGCATTTTTTATTGCAGCATTTTGCCATGACTTTACCGTCATTTTCGGATGTAGGTTACTGTGTTCAGCCACGGTTTTTAATACAATCCATCATTGTGATGGTTGATGAGGTGGGTAAAAAGCGCATGTAAATGATGGAGGGAAGGCAAATCTATTAAATAGTTTCTTTTCAAGCGTATTCACAAACGAAAAGGAAATGCCACACGAGATACAGGGGAATAAAATAAACCCCTCGCAAAATATTTCATACCTAACGCAGGAGGAAGTGCGGAACAGGTTAAAGAAGATTAAAATCGATAAATCACCAGGCCCAGATGGAGTACACCCAAGGATACTAAGGGAACTAAGTGATGAGTTAGCTAGGCCGCTATACCTAATATTTCTAGACACTATCAAGACTGGCGTTGTACCATTGGATTGGCGCATTGCCAACGTGGTTCCAATTTATAAAAAGGGGACCAAAAGTGAGCCTGGCAACTACAGGCCGGTAAGTCTCACTTCAGTAACGGGAAAAATTTTCGAGGGGATTCTGAGAGATGCCATCGATGAGCACCTCAAGGAGAACAAGGGAATAACTCCTCACCAGCATGGATTCATGAAGGGTCGCTCATGTCAGACAAATCTGATCAGTTTCTACAATGAAGTAAGCTCTAAGCTGGACTTGGGAGAGTCTATTGATCTCGTATATCTGGACTTCTCTAAAGCGTTTGACACCGTGCCACATAATAGGCTAATATACAAAATGAGACAGCTTGGATTGGGTGAAAATGTGTGTAAGTGGTAAAAAATTGGCTCAATGATAGAAAGCAGAGGGTGGTAATAAATGGTTCATATTCTGATTGGGCCACAGTCACTAGTGGGGTGCCACAGGGTTCAGTATTGGGCCCCATTCTATTCAATATATTTATCAACGACCTGATAGAGGGGCTGCACAGCAAAATATCAATATTTGTATACTATACAAAATTATACGATATAATTAATGCAACGGAGGACAATGTGCGGCTACAAACGGACCTAGATAAGCTGGGGGCTTGGGCAGAAAAATGGCAAATAAAGTTCAATGCTGATAAATGTAAGGTTATGCACATGGGCAGGAGAAACGGATGCTACCAATATTCACTTAATGGGGTACCGCTAGGGAAAAGTGATATGGAAAAAGACCTGGGGGTACTAGTGGACTATAGACTAAACTGGAGTAACCAATGCCAATCAGCTGCTGCAAAGGCAAATAAAGTTTTGGGATGCATTAAAAAAGGTATAGGAGGAGGGACGAGAACATTATCCTCCCATTATATAAGGCACTTGTTAGGCCTCACATGGAATACTGCACACAGTTCTGGTCACCGGTGCTCAGGAAAGATGTTACGGTATTGGAGGGGGTTCAAAGAAGGGCAACTAAACTAATACATGGAATGATGGGACTGGAATACCCAGAGAGGATATCCAAATTGGGACTATTTACTCTAGAAAAAAGAAGGTTAAGAGGTGACCAAATAACCATGTATAAGTACTAGAGATGAGCGAACGTACTCGTCCGAGCTTGATATTCGTGCGAATATTAGGGTGTTCGGGATGCTCGTTACTCTTAACGAGCACCACGCGGTGTTCCGGTTACTTTCAGTTTCCTCTCTGAGACGTTAGCGCGCTTTTCTGGCCAATTGAAAGACAGGGAAGGCATTACAACTTCCCCCTGTGACGTTCAAGCCCTATACCACCCCCCTGCTGTGAGTGGCTGGGGCGATCAGATGTCACCCGAGTATAAAAGTCGGCCCCTCCCGTGGCTCGCCTCAGATGCCGTGTGAGTTAGCTGAGGGAAAGTGCTGTTCTATTGGAGTTGCTGTAGGGAGAGTGTTTGTAGTGAGTGTAGGCTTCAAGAACCCCAACGGTCCTTCTTAGGGCCACATCTACGTGTGTGCAGGCTGCTGTTAGCAGTGGAGACATTTTTTTTCTTTCTCAAAATCGGCAGTGCAGAGCATTGCACCCGGCATTAGGGACAGAAGTGGTGCTTAGGCAGGGAGAGTGTTAGGAGTGAGTGTAGCCTTCAAGAACCTCAACGGTCCTTTCTAGGGCCACATTTAACTGTGTGGAGTACTGTGCAGGCTGCTGTTAGCTGTGTTGCTTTTTTTTTTTTTCTCAAAATCGGCGGTGCAGAGCATTGCACCCTGCATTGATACTGCAGGCACAGAATTGTGTAGGCAGGGCCACAACACAGTTATTAGTCATTGAATAGGCACAGTGGGCCTTTCCTTTTAAACAAAAGGGAAAAAAGTATATTTGCCCTGCCTCTGTCAGTCCTAAGGGCTCTGTGTACGTGTGTGCTGCGTGGAGAACGTAAAAAAATCAGACGCAACCAGCTACGGTTGAGTGCAGCCTTGCGCCAATTTCTTTCCTGCCTGGGAAATACCTGCTCTGCCACAGTTAATAACTCTGCAACAGTAAAGTTCTGTGACACTTTTGCAGGGCCGCAACACAGTTATATTAGTCATTGAATAGGCACAGTGGGCCTTTCCTTTTAAACAAAAGGGAAAAAATTATATTTGCCCTGCCTCTGACAGCCGTCAGGGCTCTGGGTACGTGTGTGCTGCGTGGAGAACGTAAAAAAATCAGACGCAACCAGCTACGGTTGAGTGCAGCCTTGCGCCAATTTCTTTCCTGCCTGGGAAATACCTGCTCTGCCACAGTTAATAACTCTGCAACAGTAAAGTTCTGTGACACTTTTGCAGGGCCGCAACACAGTTATATTAGTCATTGAATAGGCACAGTGGGCCTTTCCTTTTAAACAAAAGGGAAAAAAGTATATTTGCCCTGCCTCTGTCAGTCCTCAGGGCTCTGGGTACGTGTGTGCTGCGTGCAGAACGTTAAAAAAAATCAGACGCAGCCAGCTACGTTTTACTGCAGGCTTGCGCCAATTTTTTTCCTGCATGGGAAATCCCTGATCTGCTGGAGCCAATAACTTTGCATCACTGCAGTTCTCTGACACATTTGCAGGGCCACAACACAGTTATTAAACTTAGTAGTATTCATTGAATAGACGCAGTGTGGCTTGTCCTTTGAAAAACAAGGGAAAAAATTCTATTTTGGCTGCAGGCTTGCGCCAATTTCTTTCCTGGCTTGGAAATCACTGGTAATACAGCATGCTGAGGGGTAGGGGTAGGCCGAGAGGACGCGGCCGAGGACGCGTAGGCCCAAGTGAGGGTGTGGGCACAGGCCGAGCTCCTAATCCAGGTGTGTCGCAGCCGACTGCTGCGCGATTAGGAGAGAGGCACGTTTCTGGCGTCCCCACATTCATCGCCCAATTAATGGGTCCACGCGGGAGACCTTTATTAGAAAATGAGCAGTGTGAGCAGGTCCTGTCGTGGATGGCAGAAAGTGCTTCGAGCAAGCTATCATCCACCCAGAGTTCTGCGCCGTCCAGTGCTGCAAATCCGAATCCTCTGTCTGCTGCTCCTCCTTCCTCCCAGCCTCCTCACTCCACTACAATGACACATGCTCAGGAGCGGGAAGACTCCCAGGAACTGTTCTCGGGCCCCTGCTCAGATTGGGCAGCAGTGGTTCCTCTCCCACCAGATGAGTTTATCGTCACTGATGCACAACCATTGGAAAGTTCCCGGGGTCCGGGGGATGAGGCTGGGGACTTCCGGCAACTGTCTCAAGACCTTTCAGTGGGTGAGGAGGACGATGACGATGAGACACAGTTGTCTTGCAGTGAGGTAGTAGTAAGGGCAGTAAGTCCGAGGGAGGAGCGCACAGAGGATTCGGAGGAAGAGCAGCAGGACGATGAGGTGACTGACCCCACCTGGTGTGCAACGCCTACACAGGACAGGTCTTCAGAGGGGGAGGCACGGGCAGCAGCAGGGCAGGTTGCAAGAGGCAGTGCGGTGTCCAGGGGTAGAGGCAGGGCCAGACCAAATAATCCACCAACTGTTTCCCAAAGCACACCCTCGCGCCATGCCACCCTGCAGAGGCCGAGGTGCTCTAAGGTCTGGCAGTTTTTCACCGAGACGCCTGACGACCGACGAACAGTGGTGTGCAACCTTTGTCGCGCCAAGATCAGCCGGGGAGCCACCACCAACAGCCTCACCACCACCAGCATGCGCAGACATATGGTGGCCAAGCACCCCACAAAGTGGGACGAAGGCCGTTCACCGCCTCCGGTTTGCACCGCTGCCTCTCCCCCTGTGCCCTAACCTGCCACTGAGATCCAACCCCCCTCTCAGGACACAGGCACTACCGTCTCATGGCCTGCACCCACACCCTCACCTCCGCTGTCCTCGGCCCCATCCACCAATGTCTCGCACCGCACAGTCCAGCCGTCGCTAGCGCAAGTGTTGGAGCGCAAGCGCAAGTACGCCGCCACGCACCCGCACGCTCAATCGTTAACCGTCCACATAGCCAAATTTATCAGCCTTGAGATGCTGCCGTATAGGGTTGTGGAAACGGAGGCTTTCAAAGCTATGATGGCGGCGGCGGCCCTGCGCTACTCAGTTCCCAGTCGCCACTACTTTTCCCGATCTGCCGTCCCAGCCCTGCACGACCACGTCTCCCGCAACATTGTACGCGCCCTCACCAATGCGGTTAGTGGCAAGGTCCACTTAACTACGGACACGTGGACAAGCACAGGCGGGCAGGGCCACTACATCTCCCTGACGGCACATTGGGTGAATTTAGTGGAGGCTGGGACAGAGTCAGAGCCTGGGACCGCTCACGTCCTACCCACCCCCAGAATTGCGCGCCCCAGCTTGGTGGTGGTATGTTCGGCGGTGTATGCTTCTTCCACTAAAGCACCCTCCTCTTCCTCCTCAACCTCTGTCTCGCAATCTAGATGTGTCAGCAGCAGCAGGACGTCGCCAGTAGTCGGTGTCGCGCGGCGTGGCAGCACAGCGGTGGGCAAGCGTCAGCAGGCCGTGCTGAAACTACTCAGCTTAGGAGATAGGAGGCACACGGCCCACGAACTGCTGCAGGGTCTGACAGAGCAGACCGACCGTTGGCTTGCGCCGCTGAGCCTCCAACCGGGCATGGTCGTGTGTGACAACGGCCGTAACCTGGTGGCGGCTCTGCAGCTCGGCAGCCTCACGCACGTGCCATGCCTGGCCCACGTCTTTAATTTGGTGGTTCAGCGCTTTCTGAAAAGCTACCCACGTTTGTCAGACCTGCTCGTAAAGGTGTGCCGGCTCTGCGCACATTTCCGCAAGTCCCACACGGACGCTGCCACCCTGCGCACCCTGCAACATCGGTTTAATCTGCCAGTGCACCGACTGCTGTGTGACATGCCCACACGGTGGAACTCTACGCTCCACATGTTGGCTAGGCTCTATGAGCAGCGTAGAGCTATAGTGGAATACCAACTCCAACATGGGCGGCGCAGTGGGAGTCAGCCTCCTCAATTCTTTTCAGAAGAGTGGGCCTGGTTGGCAGACATCTGCCAGGTCCTTCGAAACTTTGAGCAGTCTACCCAGGTGGTGAGCGGCGATGCTGCAATTATTAGCGTCACCATTCCTCTGCTATGCATCTTGAGAAGTTCCCTGCAAAGCATAAAGGCAGACGCTTTGCGCTCGGAAACAGAGCCGGGGGAAGACAGTATGTCGCTGGATAGTCAGAGCACCCTCCTGTCTATATCTCAGCGCGTTCAGGAGGAGGAGGAGGAGCATGAGGAGGATGAGGAGGAGGGGGAAGAGACAGCTTGGCCCACTGCTGACGGTACCCATGCTGCTTGCCTGTCATCATTTCAGCGTGTATGGCCTGAGGAGGAGGAGGAGGAGGAGGAGGATCCTGAAAGTGATCTTCCTAGTGCGGACAGCCATGTGTTGCGTACAGGTACCCTGGCACACATGGCTGACTTCATGTTAGGATGCCTTTCTCGTGACCCTCGCGTTACACGCATTCTGGCCACTACGGATTACTGGGTGTACACACTGCTCGACCCACGCTATAAGGAGAACCTTCCCACTCTCATTCCCGAAGAGGAAAGGGGTTCGAGAGTGTTGCTATACCACAGGACCCTGGCGGACAAGCTGATGGTAAAATTCCCATCCGACAGCGCTAGTGGCAGAAGGCGCAGTTCCGAGGGCCAGGTAGCAGGGGAGGTGCGTAGATCGAGCAGCATGTACAGCCCAGGCAGTGCAACAGTCTTTAAGGGCCTGGACAGCTTTATGGCTCCCCAGCAAGACTGTGTCACCGCTCCCCAGTCAAGGCTGAGTCGGCGGGAGCACTGTAAAAGGATGGTGAGGGAGTACGTAGCCGATCGCACGACCGTCCTCCGTGACGCCTCTGCCACCTACAACTACTGGGTGTCGAAGCTGGACACGTGGCCTGAACTAGCGCTGTATGCCCTGGAGGTGCTTGCTTGTCCTGCGGCTAGCGTCTTGTCGGAAAGGGTGTTTAGTGCGGCTGGGGGAATCATCACAGATAAGCGTACCCGCCTGTCAACCGACAGTGCCGACAGGCTAACACTCATCAAGATGAACAAAGCCTGGATTTCCCCAGACTTCTCTTCTCCACCAGCGGACAGCAGCGATACGTAAGCAATACGTAGGCTGCACCCGCGGATGGAAGCTACGTTCTCTCTCACCATCCAAAACGGGGACATTTCTGCTTCATCAATCTGTGTCTAATATTCCTCCTCCTCCTCCTGCTCCTCCTCCTGAAACCTCACGTAATCACGCTGAACGGGCAATTTTTCTTAGGGCCACAAGGCTCACTCATCTAATTTTTCTAAACAATTTTTATAGGTTTCAATGCTCTTAAAAGCGTTGAAACTTTAACTTGAACCAATTTTTAGTTAAACTGGGCTGCCTCCAGGCCTAGTTACCACTTAAGCCACATTAACCAAAGCGATTAATGGGTTTCACCTGCCATCTTGGTTGGGCATGGCCAATTTTTACTGAGGTACATTAGTACTGTTGGTACACCAATGTTTTGGGGCCCTCACCTACAGTGTAATCATAGCAATTTCTATGTTCTTCGCCTGCACTCATGGTACAGAAGTGTGTGTGGGGTTGGCCTACACTTTAGCTACATAAATGTAACTTGGGCCTTGGCTATACTGCAGCTACTGAAATGGAACTAAGACTGCGCTCCCACTATACTGCTGCTTCGGAATTGTTCCTGGGGCCTGTGTAGGCTGCTACAATGACTTAAATGGAACTAAGACTATGCTCCTCCTATACTGCTGCTTCGGAATTGTTCCTGGGGCCTGTGTAGGCTGCTACTATTACTGAAATGGAACGAAGACTGCGCTCCCACTATACTGCTGCTTCGGAATTGTTACTGGGGCCTGTGTAGGCTGCTACTATTACTGAAATGGAACTAAGACTGTGCTCCCCCTATAATGCTGCTAGTGATATGTTAGTGGGGCCTGTCGCTAATGCTACGGCTGAAATGTTACTAATTCTGGGCTCTGCCTATACCGCTGCTAATGGTATGTCTCTGGGGTGTGGAAACAGAGGCTTCCCAAAGACATGATGGCGGCGAGGCCGTTTCCCACCAACGCTGTTACTGTTAAGGTGCATATAACCACGGACACGTGGAGAGGACACGTAGTGCCTCCAAAACATCCCCCGCCACGGCCCACTTAATCCTGGCCACATTCCGAAAACCAACAAAATAAAACCGCGCTACTAGGTCCGCAGTCACCACCACATTACCACCAACGCGGTTACTGTTAAGGTACATATTACCAGTCTGACTGGGGCATGCAGTGTTGGCCGGAGCCCACCTGCATTAAGCACGACATTACTACCTCAGCTGTGTTGGGCAATGCAATGGGATATTTTTGTGTATCGCCGGTGGGTTCCAGGGAGCCACCCATGCTGTAGGTGCACACGGAGTTTAACCTACATGTGTCCACTTGTAAAGAACCCCAGTATGACTGGGGCATGCAGTGTGGGCCGAAGCCCACCGGCATTAAGCACGACATTACTACCTCAGCTGTGTTGGGCAATGCAATGGGATATTTCTATGTACCGCCGGTGGCTTCCTGGCACCCACCCATGCTGTGGGTCCACAGGGAATTATAAATGCATCTGTTTCCACTTGTAAAGAACCACAGTCAGACTGGGGCATGCAGTGTGGGCCGAAGCCCACCTGCATTAAGCACAACATTACTACCTCAGCTGTGTTGGGCAATGCAATGGGATATTTCTATGTACCGCCGGTGGCTTCCTGGCACCCACCCATGCTGTGGGTCCACAGGGAATTATAAATGCATCTGTTTCCACTTGTAAAGAACCCCAGTCTGACTGGGGCATGCAGTGTGGGCCGAAGCCCACCTGCATTAAGCACGACATTACTACCTCAGCTGTGTTGGGCAATGCAATGGGATATTTTTATGTACCGCCGGTGGGTTCCAGGGAGCCACCCATGCTGTCGGTCGACAGGGACTTCACAATAGGGAGTTGTACCTGCCTGTGTCTATGAATTAAAAAGCCCGGTCTGACTGGGGCATGCAGAGACACCTTGACAGAATGAATAGTGTGTGGCACATAGGTTCCCCATTGCTATGCCCACGTGTGCAGCTCCTGATGGCGGTGGCACAGAATTCTATTTCTCATTGCTTCTGTACAGCATTGTGGGCTATCGCCCCGCCCCTTTTAAAGAGGGTCGCTGCCTAGCCGTGCCAACCTTTGCAGTGTGTGCCTGCGGTTCCTCCTCATGGCAGACGCACTTCTAAATAGACATGAGGGTGGTGTGGCATTAGGGCAGCTGAAGGCTGCGCAGGTACACTTTGGTGTGCGCTGTGGGGGGGAGGGTGGGGCGGTTGGGCAGCATGTAAGCCAGGAGAAGTGGCAGCAGAGTGTCATGCAGGCAGTGATTGTGCTTTGTTGGAGGTAGTGTGGTGCTTAGCTAAGGTATGCCATGCTAATGAGGGCTTTTCAGAAGTAAAAGTTTTTGGGAGGGGGGGGGGCCCACTCTTGCCGCTATTGTGGCTTAATAGTGGGACCTGGGAAATTGAGATGCAGCCCAACATGTAGCCCCTCGCCTGCCCTATCCGTTGCTGTGTCGTTCCCATCACTTTCTTGAATTGCCAAGATTTTCACACAAGGAAACCTTAGCGAGCATCGGCGAAATACAAAAATGCTCGGGTCGCCCATTGACTTCAATGGGGTTCGTTACTCCAAACGAACCCTCGAGCATCGTGAAAAGTTCGTCCCGAGTAACGAGCACCCGAGCATTTTGGTGCTCGCTCATCTCTAATAAGTACATGAGGGGACAATACAAGGATCTCTCCCATGATCTGTTTATACCCAGGACTGCGACGGTAATGAGAGGGCATCCGCTACAGTTAGAGCAAAGCAGGTTTCATCACCAACATAGAAAGGGGTTCTTTACTGTTAGAGCAGTTAGACTGTGGAACTCTCTGCCTGAGGACCTAGTGATGGCAAAATCCTTAGAGGAGTTTAAAAGGGGACTGGATGTCTTTCTGGAGAGGAAGGATATTACAGGATATAAATCTTAGGTTAATTGTTAATCCGGGTATACAGGCAGGTAGGAACTATTAGGGGTTGATCCAGGGAACAGTCTGATTGCCATTAGGGAGTCGGGAAGGAATTTTGTTCCCCAAAAGGGCTAATCGGCTTCTGCTCTTGGGGTTTTTTGCCTTCCTCTGGATCAACAAAATAGGAGGCTAGACAGGCTGGACTAGATGGACATTGTCTTCATTCAGGCTTATGAACTATGTTACTATGTGTGAGAGTGACCTAAGGCCTCCTTCCCACGAACGGATTTCCGCCGCATAATTCGTGGCGGAAATCCGCTGCGTTGCCCGCTGCTATTAGGTTCTATTGAACCTAATAGGACAATGCTCACGGTGCGGAATTCCATCGCGGAATTCCGCACCGTGAAATCTCCCGTCCTCACCCGCGGCATGCTCTATTTGCCGCGGGTGTACGCACGGACGGCTTCCATTGCAGTCAATGGAAGCCGTCCGTTCACGCTATCTTCCGCTGTAGCACAGCGGAAGATAGCGTGAAAATGCTTCCCCGCCTACCACCGCGTCACATGACATGGCCGTCCGCGTCATGTGACGCGGTGAGCATGTCATGTGACGTGGCCGGCGTGTCACATGACGCGGTGGCGGTGGGCGGGGAAGCGTCATGCGGGAGTGAGGACGCCGGATCCGCTGGTAAGTATGGGGTCTCTGGGGGGCGCCGTGACGGGCTTCGCCGCGGAATATTCCGCGGCGGAGCCCGTCACGGCTGTGTGCAGCCGGCCTAAATCACACACTATCAGGCCCAAACTAAAATAAATAACAACCAACTATAAAAAAAATAACATAAAATAAATAACACAACAAAGTAACATGACAGAAGTACCAAAATACCAACCCCGAAGAATAAACAGAATTAACTGAATAA
The DNA here is from genome assembly GCF_035609145.1 of Eleutherodactylus coqui. NCBI lineage: Eukaryota > Metazoa > Chordata > Amphibia > Anura > Eleutherodactylidae > Eleutherodactylus > Eleutherodactylus coqui. The sequence goes on from NC_089846.1 coordinate 103,998,047, forward strand.
CTCAATAAAGCAAAAACAAAACATAACAAAAGAAAATGTTCTTTGAAACTTTTTTGCTTCTACTTGTTCTTGACTCTTAGTTTATCTTTTACTTGTCTTTGGATTTCTGCATCTTTGGATTCGTACTTCTGTATTTTTGGATCTGTTTTAACAAAAAACCCTTTACACCCCACCTACTCTTTAGGGTTCTTTCACATGATCGTATATCGGCCACCGTTTTCACGGCCGGCCGATATACGCTACCATCTGATGCATTGGATTCCATTGCATCAGATCACAAGGCCGTATTTCTGTGGCATAAAAGTGCCCGGCCGGGAAAATATAATGCTGGGCACTTTCACGCCAGGCCGAAAAGATGAGCGAGGGGGAGAGTGAGAGAGATCTCTCTCTCTACCCCCCGCTAACCCCCATCACCCCCCCGAGCTTGCTCGGACCAGTAAGCAGTTACACGAGAAGAGCGATGCTCGCTCGAGTAACTGCTTTATCCGAGCGTGCTCGCTCATCTCTAATACAGAACATTTCTGCTGGATCTTGTAATGTCTATCAGTGTACTAATATATGCAGATGCCACTGAGGTCATGATAGCCAATAAGTAGCCCCGAATCGTCCTTGAGTGATCTCCATTGTAAGACTTCAGTTAAATTTGGAGATTTTGCTGGCAAGTATACTTTTCGGATAGCTGCAGTGTATATATATAGGAGTATTTTTACATCTAAAGTCTTTATCTGATTATTTAGATTTTAAAGCTTAAATTGCTATGAGCCAAATCTCTTATCTATTTTGTTCTTGCGAGTTAAAGGACAATATTCCATGCTCAGCGAAAATGACAGCAATTAAAGTTACCATTTAAGACTATGAAATCTTGAACTTTCTTCCTTCTGGTGTTCCCTTACTGCAGTATAACACTTTATATGACCTTTTAGATAAAAAATTTTGTATCCTTTTATTCCCTATCTCTGATAAACTGGTGAACGGCCGCGCCGAATCAAACAACATCTATAAAGCATCTTTTTTATCTCCAAATTGTTTTATCAATCCCCAGTAAAAAAGAATCCAAGTAAAATAAAAACTGCAATACCGGGATTTTATTCTCATCTGATTTCACGAATTTAACGGTGACAGTTAAGTAAAGGTGAATCGGGACATTCTAATGCCAAGAAATATTTTTCTCCATTCCCTTCCTTCGTCATTCGGGTTGTTTGACTCATTGTAGTGGAAACGAGCAAATATAAACTCTCCGTTCAGATTTTCGAAATATCCTGTTTAATCTTATGAGGGTCTGTGGGAATTGTAATGAACAGATGGGTCTGTCAGTTTGATAGCCTCGCCGAGTAAGATAAGTTGTTGACATTTCTTCTTTCATGACCTTGTGTGTTGCTTGTAGGAAAAGTCCTGATTGAGAAATGGATGAAGACTCTTGTTGATGGGAATCTTTGGCCAAATCATTTATTTCAACATCCGCTTAAAACGGGTGAGTAGAACACTTATGGAGGACTCCTGATGATTAAACATCTGTGTGCGTGTATGGGAGCTAGTACAGAAGGCAATCATGATTTAAACTGGACTTTTAGCCAGCTGTTTCATGGCAAGGCTGTCAGTGACATACACACAAGGACATGGAGTCCATACGTAAGCTGTTTAATGAGGTGTCTTCAGATTTATAGCACAGTGTTATGGACATTTAGTCTTGAAGGTTATTCTTGGACAAGGACGTTGATTTGCAAGTATTATTTATCTTCAAGCGCTTACAAATCTCTTTTAGGGTCCGTTCACATGGTGGAATTCGAAGCTTTCTGTGCGGATTTCACCTCTAAAATCCACATCAAATTTTTGCGGTGGATTCACAATAGAGACTATGGTCACTTCTCTTCATCCAACTGAGTGATTCCTGTGGCCCCGGCACCAGCTCCTGGCATATATGTCGAGCAGAAGTCAGGTGATCACTGTGGCTCCTGATTGGCTGCAGCAGTAACCTGATTTCCACAAGATGTACATACCGGGAGTCAAGACCAGAGCCACTCAGCTCTGTCGTAAATGACTGAAGAGAGGTGAGTTCATCTCTTGTTATTTTATGCCAGGCCCAGCTATTAGAATTTTTTTTATAATAGGATAACCCCTTTAAGAAGCTACAATCTCCATTTATATTCCACCTGGATGCGGCATCAACAGCTGACCACTTCTCCAGGTGGAATGGTAGATGGGTGACAACTGTCTTGGAGATAGATGTGAGCCCCCCTATGAGACCTGCATCTATTAGACATTACAGCATATTTTGTGTTTTCTCAGCTCTTTACCTCAACATGCCCTAACAAGAAATTTAACAGGAAGTTGTTTAAATCTAACCATTGATTAATTAATCACTTGTGTATTGGAAAATTACATAAATAGCAATTTGCTGATATTTACACTTGGAGTTTTGCCACTTGTGCCAAGTGTTGTCCATCAAATATTTTACTTTATAGCATTAAAGTAATGGTGAGTGTCATGGCGCCAGCTGTGGTTCTGCGGTGCTGCAAAACTGATTTGGTCTAGGGTTAAATCCGAGGGCTGCATATGGGGTCAACCCTTAACCTCATCAATCGGAACCTGGTCTTTGCTGCAGTGGAACCCAGATCATTACTCCAAAAATAGTCTCTGTTATGATACTGCTGATGCAAACTGGTAGATGTTTCCGTAACGCAATACCAGAGGGTGTAGACAGACGTGGTTACAGAACAGAGCCAAGTTCAGAACAAGCAGAATACTTTCATAATGATGAAACACACCAAGGAGCTGTGTAGCTCCACATGTAAATAAAAAAGAAAACTGGCACTACATATGAAGATTTCCCCCCGCATAAGTAATACAGTGATAAGTTATATGCTACTCACCTGGGTTAGTTGTAAATACACAACAGTATATAGGCAAGATCAACAATCCTTGGATTGCTGCTGAATAGGGATGAGCGAGCGTACTCGGAAAAGCACTATTTGCTCAAGTAAAGTGCTGTATCCGAGTATCGCAGTGCTCGTCCCTGAAGATTCGGGTGCCGCTGCGGCTGACAGGTGAGTCGCAGCGGGGAGCAGGGGAGAGCGGGCAGGAGAGAGGGAGAGAAAGATCTTACCTCCGTTCCTCCCCGCTCTCCCCTGCAGCTCCCTGCTCCGTGCCGGCACCCGAATCTTCAGGGACGAGCACAGCGATACTCGGATAAAGCAAATTACTCGAGCGAGTAGTGCTTTTCCGAGTACGCTCGCTCATCCCTACTGCTGAATCAACAAATTCCAGATACCTGAGATTCAGGTGAAGGATGGTGATCAGATTCTACAGCAAGGATGCAGTACAATCCAGCAAAGGTGCTAATAGAAGTCACATAAAATGACTTTTTGGGTAGATAATCTTTAATGATCTCACAGCTTCCACTACATGTTTCAAATCCAGTAAGGATTGGAAACCTGTAGTGAAAGCTATTTAATCTGTAAAGGTTCTCTAGCCGAAAAGCCATTTTTGGCAACTTCCATTAGAACCTGTGCCGGATTGTGCTCCATATTAGCTATAGGCTGTGTAGAGAAACCTTACTAATGTTTATTACCCAGTTATCAATTTTATTGATACGTTTCCAGGAGAAATAACAGAGGAATGCAGAGTTATAAGAAAATATGCTCCAGAATTATTTAATGAAGAATATCAGTATTTAGTTAAAAAAATGTCAGAAGAGATGACTGCCCCTCTTTAAATACAAGAACATATTTGTGGTCAGGATCTGCATACTCAGACATTCCTATATATAACGTGTGTTGTGTGGAAAATGGTAGATGGGGTACCATACGCAAAATGCGAGGAAGCTCTTAAACCCCAGGCGCTCACCCCAAGTGGATGTCTATGGGAAATCACGGCAGCTATGGTTCCTTGTTTTGTGGAGGTGCTGCCAACCAGATGAACGCTCCACTGGATGAGCTTGGTCAGAACGAATATAAACAAGGGTGAGAAGGTTAATGTCTGGCTCAAACATCCAAAGATGGATCATAAACAGATGGACATGGAATCCAACTTCTCTTTTATCAAATTAAAAACCAGCAGTAAAACACTTTTTGGATTAAGCCCCTTCCTAAATTAGGAAGGGGATAGGAACAGAAGGGGTACTAATTCAAGTATTTTTGTACCAGCAAGGTAATAGCAGGAGTACAAATAGATAGGGAAGCCTACGTGTGGTTCGGCCAGTCAGAGAGGCGTGGGTCTCTGAACGGCCCTACCACATGTAAGCTAGTACCCCCTCTGTTCCTTTCCTAGTAAACCCTGGGGAAGAAGCTTGACCCCGAAACATGTTTTACTAATGCTTTTTAATTTAATAAAAGAGAAATTGAACTCCATGTCCATCTGTTTCTGATTCATCCTCGGAGGTTTGCGCCAAGCATCAGATTCTTCGCCCTTGTATATATTCATAGTGTGGAAAATGGCATAACTGAAGTCTCCTACTGGAAGGTACAAGCACAAGTCTTTAGTGAATAGTGCTCTCTAATTACAGCCTTGTAACAGAATATTAATGTAAAAACACTGTCTGGCTACCACCTCACAGGCTACTCTCTTCTACTTGCCTTAGGCACCAGTATCACATAGCTGTCCTCCATGTATTCATTTCTATAGGATGCATCTTGGCTTTGCTCTTAAATGGTTTATTTCATTTTTTTATGCAAAACTAAATTGGAGCTAAATCAATTACAGTGGTAATCTTCAATTTCCAAGTGCAATAAGCGTCTGTTTATTTCAGGCACTCCTGATGTTTTTCCCCATTGTCCCTTGGGGCTTTGTCCTGTTGTTTTGTACACTTAGATGCAGCCTAGATTACCTCTTAATTGTTTTTGCATAAAACTGGAGATGATCTTGCTTAATACATTCGGCTGCATAATTAAAGTGGTTTTCTAAAAGTACAATCAAGCAAAGGTGCATTAAGGCGTTAATTGTCGATATAATGGGATAACTATTTCATGTGAACCTTTAAAAGGTTTTAAAGGGGTTCTATAGCGTTAATGCACTAAGCAGCAGAATACGTTTAGTGTTCTCCTTTTGTTATACAGTCTGGTTTTGATTCTTGGATTGTTTACACGTGTTTCGAGGATGGTTAGTCAGGCACAATGTTGGACATGTAATGAAAGTGTACGATTTTCTAGCTGGACAAGTGTCTGTCGCACAGGGCACAGACATAGCAAGTTTAACTTGATGGTGATAACTCTGTTCGACAAGTTGTCTTAAGCCATTATAAAGCTATTGCTGTCGTAACACAAAAACATTAATAAACTTAACGGTGGTTCCAAAAATGATCAAAATACATTGTCACAAGGTAAACTTTGCTACATCTGTAGTAGTCCCGCTAAGGAACCACTTTGAATCCCAACATACTATATAAAGTGAACCTTCGTGCATTGTAAGCAGAAACTGTTTTAAAAATACAGAACTGGTGTAGAAGTATCCTACACTTGTCTGGGGAATGATATGGTCTATTCACATACCATTTAATATACTTTATTAGAGACACCAATGTAGTGGCACATTGGACCTCCTTCAGAATCGCAGCAGTTTGTTGTGGCATGGATTTCACTAGGTGTTGAAGTCATTCTGCTGTGGGATATTGGCCCATGTGAACAGGATGGCTTCTAGCAGTTACTACAGTTTAGACGGAGGTGCTGATACGCTCCTGAACAGCTGATAAGAATGGTTCATAGATTCATGCTGCTTGCGCCAAATTCTGACCACTCATCAGCATATTACAATAGAAATCTGGACTCAACTGACCCTGGCATGTTTTTCAATGATTCCATTTTTTGCACTGCTTTACCCACTGGCATATTGCCTTTTTGATTCTCTTACACAGCAATGGTGCTTGACCTGGTCACCTGCTTTTCTAGCCCATCTACGCTGAGGAATAATGAGCTGTGCATTCGGACACCTTCATTGAGCATAGTTGTATATACAACCAGTGTTGTATTTGGCTTCAATTTGCCTCCCTGTACACCACCTATTTGTCAAAATGATGCTTGACATCCTCTTCTTACCCCTTTTTGTAAAAGGGTTGCTTACATCAACAGGATCCCCCTTCGTTGAATGCTTTTTCTTGATCGTAGCATTCTCGGTATACTCTCGTTGCATGAGAAAATCCCATAGCATTGGCAGTTTTTGAAATACTGTTCCAGGTTAGTCCAGCACCGATGACCAAGTCTCATTTGAAGTTGCTCACATAGCTCAATTTTTCCCATTTTAATGTGGATTCACAATGAAACTGATCCATGGAAAACTTGCTCACTTGACTGTATGCTGAACTCCAGGATCACATTTCTAATTTCCATATGGGGAAAGCTACAAATTGTGAAAGATCAGATGTCTCTAATAAAGTGTACATTCAGTGTGTATAAAGGGAATTGATTTAGCCAATTTGCAGTAATTCACACTAACTTGCTTGGTCTATGGAAGTAAGAGAAGTAAGTAGCTTGCAAAGAGGAATAAGAGTAAAACATAGCAAGATGATGACTATCAAGTTGAGCAAATGTGCTGCAGTTACATCCTTGTCAGAAACGCACTGCACACTGATGAGAGGCAAAACCCCCTGAAACAGCTGTCCGTATATGGATTTTGGCTTGGTCTTCAATTCCCAGTCATTGTTATAAGACTTGTATGAAGAGTCTTGCAGGAATGCTGCCTTCCAATAGGTGGCGCTGCAGAGGTATTATTTTATCTTCCTTATTTGCATATATTTCCCAGAGGAGCGTGCAAGACCTTATAAGTCTCCTCACTCACCTTTTTCTTACGGAGAAACAGTACCCTTCCCGATCCATGTAAAAACACTACTACTCCCAATTTCTGGCCTCATAAAATTGCCGGGTCTTAGGACTCCAATATAAGTCATTCGGGTCCAAGGAAGTTCTCCATATTCCCTTCTATCGGAGTGCAGCTCAAGCTAAAAAGTTGCATGTATTTATTTGTAGGGCAAATGTTTGATTCCCACCAAATATACTATTGCTACTAACATCGTGTTCCTACATTTGCTATCTGGGCTTGTAAACCAAAAGGTGCAAATACTGTTGACGAGCTGCAAAGAGCACTGCGACACATAAGCATCCGGAGAGATGCAGCAGGGCTGACTACGTTGGTGGGGATAACTGGAGTTGGAAACCAAACCGAACATCTAAGATAAGATGCAGTAAGGGAATTGTTACTTTTTTTCTACTAAATTAAATAATAATTAACTTCAAAGCACTCCCAACACTATTATCACACACCGCCTATTATGCCCATTAAATGCACCGCATGAAGACAGTGCCGGTACACTCAGAGACATGTCATGTATCCCTTGAATGGAGAACCTAGATGGTAGCCTATTTAAGGGCAGGGGTGAGATGGATGAAGGAAGAGGAGACAACGGGGTCATGGGAAGAGCATAGAGGGCTGTTGTAGAGATGTATGCAGGGTCGGGGCTAATACATTCTTATTAACACTATATATTTCCCATCTGTCTGTGATTTATGGTTAATATTCAGTCTCGGATATATAATTGTGATTCCTGTCACGTAATGACTATCTTCTGCAATACAGATCTGTTCTACGCTGACATGTAAAATTTTATTACAATAACGGATGATATGACATATGCATAATTAGAATCTGAGATGAGCGATCCTAGTGACTAGGCTATACATCTATTATGAATATGGACATTGCTGAGATAGTAGGTCTAGAATATATTATTGTTACAGCGCTGATCTAGTCTACAGTATTGTACACTGGATCCAAAGTGATGGATGAGCTGCATATTACTTTGTATTTAAAGTCCTGGTTCGTTAGTATACACTAATGTAGACCTGCAGAGGCATAACTAAAGGCTCAGGGGCCCTGATGCAAAACGTGAGCTGGGGCCCCCCCTCTATCTGTATCTGTACCCGTACCCATACCTAAACCATGCTGCACAGAGACATAACTTGAAGCTCCTGGGCCCCAATGCAAAACCTGTAACGGGGCCCCCCCATAGTACTGAGATCCCTATATGGAGAAGAGAGGCCTTATGCGCCCCCTAAGGCTCCTGGGCCTGGGTGCAACCGCATCCCCTGCACCCTCTATAGTTACGCCCCTGTAGACCTGTATAGCTTTGTGCTATACGCACATGCCTTATCTTGGACCATGCAGCCCTAGAGCAATTGATCTGGTTCTGTCCATACGCTTTACTTGTAAGTAACGAGCTTGTTGTACAGGCATAGATTGCTACGGTCGGTTTGAGAAGTCGTAGACCATTAGCTTGATTTGAGAGAATTGCTTTAAGACTTGGTATTCTTTACATTAGCACAGCTATCCTGTCAGCTCTGACCAGTCTTGCTGTCATATGTCCTACTAATAAAGCCAAGCTATGGGATGTCTTTTCGAATCTGAATTCATTTAAAGGGAAAGTCTGTGGAAGTCTTCTCATTTTTTATTTACACATTGAGTCTTTCACTCTTTTTTTTTATTTTTTAATTGGCCGGGCTATTTTCTAGGGTAGATGACTGCCAGTACCCAAAATATAAGGCCGTCTGCACATAGCTGGCAATCCTGCGGATGGTCCGGAAGGCTTGCCATTGAACATGTGCAGTACAGATTGTCCCGAAATCTGTGACCTTTCCCCAATGTTAATTGCGGAAGGGCCACGGGTTGGATGTCTTCCATTGATGTCAATGGAAGCCATCCGTGCGGAATCCACTCAAAAATAGAGGATGCTGCAATTTTTGCTCCACGAGCGGAAATGGCAATTGATTTTGGCTCGTGTGCAAGAAGAATCACTTTTACATAGCATGCTATGGACGGTATTTGCTGCAGAACCCGGAGACGGACGCCTGCCCTGGATTCCACAATGCAATTCCGTCCCGTGTGCAGACGGCATAAAGAACACTATGATTATGGATTTTTTTTTTGTGTGTGTTTTTACGGAAGCTGTTGGTAAGGGCAACTTTGAATGCACTGACTTTTTAGAGCAGCACTTCAAAAGAAGGTTGCAGCTCTATGCATGCTGTAATCTCAATGCTAATAGGGAAGATAGAACAATAGCTCCGCAGTGCCACCTATTGGAAGACAGTATTCCTGCAAGTCAATGTCAGGCTCTTTAGTTAAGCTTGATAACAATAACTGAGAATTAAAAACCAAGCCAGCATACCATACACAGACAGCAGTTTGGGGGTTTTGCCCCTCATCAGTGTGCAGTAAGATTCTGGCTTGGCTAGTGAGAGGCCTATAGACATGGGTCAGGAAGGGTATCATTTCTCCTTAAGGAATGCTCCTAGAAGGTGAGTGAGGAGACTTCTAAGACCTGCTGGATGTCTCCTCACACACCTTTGGTGTTTGTAATTAAATTCCACTGACATGGAAAAGGAATTGGGGATTTTAGTTAACTGTAAACTTAACTGGAGCAATCAGTGTCAGGCAGATGCCGCCAAGGCAAATACGATAATGGAGTGCAGCAAAAGAGGTCTAGGAGAACATGATGAGAACATTGTTCTTCCTCTTTACAAGTCACTGGTCAGACCACACATGGAATATTGTGTACAGTTTTCGGCTCCGGTACTCAAGAATGACATATCAGAGCTTGAGCGGGTTCAAAGACGGGCAATTAAAGTAATAAACGAAATGGGCGGACTACAATACCCAGAGAGGTTATCAAGATTAGGATTATTTAGTTTAGAAAACAGACGGCTGAGGGGTGACCTAATAACTATGTATAAATATATCAGGAGACAATATAGAGGTCTCTACCATAATCTGTTTATACTCAGGAATGTGACTGTAACAAGGGGGCGCCCTCTACGTCTAGAGGAAAGAAGGTTTCTACACCAACATAGGAGGTTCTTTACTGTAAGAGCAGTGAGACTATGGAACTCTATGCCTGAGGACGTGGTGATGGCAAACTCAATAAAAGAGTACAAGAGGTACCTTGACGTAACATAGAAACATAGTATGTTAGCCTGTTTCCATTCCCCCTTATTGATCCAGAGGAAGGCAAGTAAACCCAATGAGGCAGAAACCAATTTGGGTGAAAAAATTTGTTCACGACTCCATAATGGCCGTCAGAATAATCCCTAGATTAACATTTTGATAGTTCCTACCGGACTACAAGACCCAGATCAACAACCCCACTGGTTATTTGATGTCTATATCCTGTAATATCGTAGCACTCTAGAAAGGCATCTAGTCCTCTCTTAAACTCCTCCATTGATTTTGCCATCACCACCTCCTCAGGCAGAGAGTTCCACAGTGTCACTGCTCTTACAGTAAAGAACCCCCTTCTATGTCGGTGTAGAAACCTTTGTTCCTCTAGACGTAGAGGATGCCCTTTTGTTACCGTCGCAGTCCTGGGTATAAACAGATCATGGGAGAGATCCTTGTATTGTCCCCTAATGTATTTATACATAGTTTTTTGATCGCCTCTTAGCCGTCTTTTTTCCAGGGTGAATAATCCCAATTTTGATAGCCTCTCTGGGTATTCCAGTCCCCTCATTCCATGTATTAGTTTAGTTGCTCCTCTTTGAATCCCCTCAAGCACTGCTACATCTTTCCTGAGCACCGGTGTCCAGAACTGTACACAGTATTCCATGTGAGGCCTGACAAGTGCCTTATATAGTGGAAGAATAATTTTCTCGCCCTTCGCCCCTATACCTCTTTTAATACACCCAAAGACTTTATTTGCTTTTGCAGCAGCTGACTGGCATTGATTGCTGTAGTTAAGTCTACAGTCAACTAGTACCCCCAGGTCTTTTCCCCTATCTCGTTTCCCTACCAGTACCCCATTTAGTGTATATTGGTGACATCCATTTCCCCTGCCCATGTGCATAGCCTTACATTTATCCACACTGAACCTTTAGATCTCTAGGTCCGTTTGCAGCCATATATTGTCCTCCACTGTATTAATTGTCTTGTATAATTTTGTATCTTCTGTAAATATTGATATTTTACTGTGCAGCCCCTCTATCCGGTCATTGATAAATATATTGAACAGAACGGGCCCTAATACTGAACCCTGTGGCACACCACTAGCATCGGTGGCCCAATCAGAGTACAAATCATTTATTACCACCCTCTGCTTTCCATCTCCAAACCAGTTCTTTATCCAGATACAGACGTATTTCTTGAGTGATGCAATATTATGGTATATGGTATAATCCTTAATACCTTCAAAAGGGTTGTTGATCCAGGAACTTTTTCAATTACCAGATTGGAGTCAGGAAGGATACCTTAAAGGGGTTGTCCCGCGCCTAAAGTGAATTTTTTTTTTTGCCCAGTCCCCCAGTACCTGTAAAAGAATACTGCTGCCAGGTGTTATTAAAAAAAAAATTCCCTTACCTGAATCCCCGTTCAGCAACTTTAAAAAATCTTCTTTCTAAGATGGCTGCCGCTGGTCTTCTCCCACGATGCACCACGGGTCTTCTCCCATGGTGCACTGTGGATGTTCTTCTGCTGTCTGAGCTCCATTGCCGATTCCAGCCACCTCATTGGCTGATCGGCACCATGTGACGGGGGCGGGGCTACGTGATGATGCTGAGAAGGGGGAGGAGCCAGGACGCAGCTCGTGAGCAAGGACCTTACAGAAGGGGATTCCTCTCTGCGCAAGCGCGACTGTTCCGGCGACCAAAGAAGCAGTTTGCTCGTCGCCATGGAGACGGGGACGCCAGCACCAGGAGGGGGTAAGTGTATAACTTCTATATGGCCAATATTTAATGCACGATGTATATTACAAAGTGCATTAATATGGGCATACAGAAGTGCATAACTGCACTTGCTTCTGCGGGACAACCCCTTTAAATATGGAAAATTGGTTTCCACCTCATTGGGGTTTTTTTTGCCTTCCTCTGGATTACATTGGGGGGTTAATAGGCTGAACTGGATGGACATATGAGTTTTTTCGGCCTTGCATAGTATGATACTACTATAGAGTGGTAAGATCTGAATACTACAAAGCATGAAATAAGCTGTATATGAAGAAGTATAAAGTCAATAGTCACTCTCCTCATATATATAATCACTTTTTACAGGTGCTCACAAAGAGTCTACAGGGAGGGAGAGTAAAGCACTGAAGTCTTATTGCGCCTTAAAGATAGATCATCTGCGCCAACCATCAAACAGGCACAGACAAAATAAGGATCAACCTCCAAAGCATCCAGGCAAAGTAATAAGCATTCATCAAGCATGTCCCGTTCCCCGTGAACTGATGAACAGACTTGAACTACAACGTATCAAAGAAACCGTAAGCCAGGTACAATAAATATTCACATTTTAGCCAACAATATCCTGTGTTTTGTTCTCCTAGAAGTACTAGTGTGTGAACATGACTACATATTTAGGGTCATATTTACATGGCCAAGAGCACTGGACAGCACATGGACACCCCATTCGTGTTGTTGTCCGATGTGCAGAACAAAGTACATCGCAAGTCCTAATCTGGTCTGAAAAATCGATACATATTCTATTCTGGTCCGATTCTCAAACTCGGACTGTCAGTCCAAGTGAAAAACCACTTGTCTGAATGAACCCATTCAAATGAATGGGTTCTTCGCCCATGCGAGTTCTGTCCATTTCAGACACAGACAGAACTTGTGCAGAAATCTTGCCCATGTGAATACAACCTAAGGAGGAGCTGTATGGTTTAGCGAAAATGATCCTCTATGACATTGTTTTCAAAGAGAACCTGTCAGGTCCCCTAAGCTGCTGGGCTGTGAGCATCTCTGATTTCAGTGGTCTGTCAATTATGCTGATCAGTTTAGTGGTTTTGCCAATCTTTCCTTTGAAATTTTGCAAGGCTGGACTGGAGATGAGTCCAATGAAACTCCTGCATATATGTATACAGAAGCTTCATTGGACTCTAGTCCACAGTACAATTTACAAAACCACTAAAGCTATGGATATAAGCGCGAGACCACTGCAGTCGTACTTGCCACAGCCGAGAGGACATGATGGGTGCCCTTTAAGTTAGTTGCCTATTGCTATAAATAAGACTTATTTTTATTAATAACGATCATAGTACTATTAACAGCTGTACAATTAGTCCCCGTTTCTTGTTTCCAGGTAATTAGGACAGAGATGCATGACCCTGCCACCTGCCCAGACTGCCTTGATAAACAGGCTGAATTGGCTCAATGTCAGTTTATTAGAATGAAAAAGACAAAATTGGAAGCTGATTTGCTGCAGAAGAAAATGGAGGAACACTCGCATAGCAAGGTAGAGTTAGATCTGTAGGAATTAATGGCAACATGAATGCAATTTGTCAGCCTGACGTCTTCACAAGTTGTTTAGTATACCGTAACAGCAGGAAGAGTGAAGCCATCGGCACAGCATGTAAAATCTGTAGTTAGACCTCCTGACTTTCTGTAAGCTATATAGTGTTACATTGTGCCGTATGCAGATGTGAATAAAAGTGGAAAATAGATGATCTTGAGGAGTAAATTCTCCTATTGTGGTTATCCTTAGTGATTGCATGTTCAGTGATTGCATTGATCATGCAATCACTAAGTATAATCACAATAGGAGAATTTACTCCTCAAGATCATAGAATCATAGAGTGGTAGAGTTGGAAGGGACCTCCAGGGTCATCTGCTCAATGGATGATTTAGTGAATCCGACATTGAGCAGGGTGTTCGACCAGATGACCCTGGAGGTCCCTTCCAACTCTACCATTCTATGATCTTGAGGAGTAAATTCTCCTATTGTGGTTATCCTTAGTAATTGTATGTTCAGTGTTTGACTGCACTTCCACCCCAAAAGATGTGTATAAAACGAGTGTCTTGTTAAGTAGGAAACACCAAAAGTTGGCCAACATCACGGAACCAGTTCCTCAGTTAAACACACAAGGACTCCGCTACAAACACAATATAACAATCTAAAAAAAAATGTCCAGTGTGGATGAGGAGCATAAAACATCAAGCTTTATTAATGTATTTTAAAAGCAAACAATGTATAATCCATATCTGTGATCCTTGACGCATTTCGAACATATTATCCTACATCCTACCTGTCACTGAATGAGTCAACTAACATATTTACCTGTCAAATTCCAACCTTAGACAAACCATCATGGTTGCTGGTACAGGAAGTAAACCCATAATCTGGAAGAACAACTGGTCATGTGACCAGCTTACAACATACCATATGCGATATACCAAAAAATATGTAAAAAAATAACAGCAGATATTACTAAACGACTCCAGATATAAGAAAACATTTCAACAGAACACGCAAATATAAGACCAAAGTACTGTAATTCAAAACGAGTCTTAGAATGCATGAGTATCGTGGACATTAAGTTCAAAATGAGGCTTGAATCTATATGTTACCATCGCCCATCTACAGAACTGATCACGTAATCAAAGAGTGTCACATGATCCATGCAACACAAAAAGAGGCTTGGAATGTATATCTAACAAAATATATAAAACAAATAATGAAGGCTAAAATATTCTGCACATGCATTCATTGTATGTGAATGTTCCAATAGCTCCATAAATTACCAATAGTCTTAGAGTCCATCTGTGTTATAGTTGTAAAATTCAAAGTGAGGCTTAAAGGGGTTCTGTCACTAAAAAAGAAAAATGCTATACTTCTCTATTCCTCCCCCATCAGTCTACTTACCAGATCTTCACCTCCCTTATCTTCTCCTGTCTCCTGCATTCCAGGGGCTCACTTCAGCTTCAGCTGCCTGCTTCTGCTCCTTCCTGTGAGGTTACCGTACATTAGGTTGGCAGTCTGCCAATGTACATTATGTCACAGCTCACAGGCCAGCAGGAGGACTGCCTATCTTCTTCAGAGATTGCTCATGCGAGCTATCTCTGAAATAGATTACAATTCCTTCCTAGGCAGTGAAGCTACAGCACAGGGATGTGACCTTCACTGACCCAGCAGGAAGGAGTTTGTGATAAAGCAGCCTTCATAACAAGCTGGGCCGAGCCTGCAGTGAGCTGACATGGGGCACTGGAGAAGCTCAACCAGGAGAAGATGTGATAAGGAGACTGACAGGGAAGGAATAGGTAAGTTTAGATAATTTTTCTTTTAATGACAAAACCCCTTTAAGTATATATGTAACCGTTGCCTATTTGCAAAACTGATCACATGATCAAAAATAGTCACGTGATCCATACAACTCAGAAAGAGGCTTGGAGTGCCCATCTACAGAACCGATCCCACAGCGTCATACTTTGCTCTTCCGAAGCTTAATGAATTTTAAAATAATTTAAGCACCATTAAATGTTTGGACTTTAGCAATTAAATTGTACTCTATAGGCTATTAGATACTCATTTGGCAATGATTAAAGTGAAGCTTCAGCGTAGAACCACTTTGTGGAATGCATAATGGAATGCCTTAAGGAGACGCTTGTCATCTAGGACGACCCCATAGCCTAAAGGAATGAGTGAATAGTAAAAAGGACGCTGAGTTCAAATGTGTAATTTATATTCTTGTACTCCTCCTATTCCCATGTTGGGCACAAAGTGCTGGTTCGCCGCGTGCTAAAGCATAAGAGGAGTAGTCCTCTGTATTAGGTGCGTGTGCTCAGTAGTCCTCTTTATGCAGCAAATGGCCATTTTGCAGCGGAACAAGATAGGAGTGCAAGCATACAAATTACACATTAGAGCTCTGCCTCCTTTCTACCATTACTTTAGGCCATGCGAGTGGCCATGGTGACCGATTCTCTTAAAATATCAAAATGTAGGTTTTTTTTCCTAATTCATGGTGCGTTAAGATGTGATAGCATACAATGGTAAAGTTGCATGCAGACCAAAAAATATGTTCTTTGTCTGCACAATAACTATAGGTGAAGCATATTAAAAATGCACATTTCACCTCGAATTACCATGTCAAGATCAATCACCTACCATGTCAGAGATTGTTTTATACACTGACTTGCCAAAAGTCATGGGATAGCATTATGTCAGTTGTTCATGAAGTGGTGTTACCTCAAGTGATGGCTTGCAAACACCCACACCTGTATAAAATGTGAGGTGTTCTTTTGTGAGTGACGCTGAATACCAGTGTGCTCATGGCAAGGCAACATGAGCCGGAGCTTGCATGAGGCATTGTGGAAGGTGCCAGATTGGTGGGATATTCCATTTTTGAAGTTTTGCAGGAATTTAACATTTCTCGATTCACACTGTCATTTGTGTACCAGGAAAATGCCATGGAAGGCATTACCACCCATAGTGGGCAACACAGTGGCACCCACTAGTGTTTAATGATTATGACTGGCAGCATTTGGCTAGAATTGTCCATGCGAACAGACAAGCAACTCCTGTAGAACTGACATCCACATTCAATGTAGGAGGCCCCGTACACATATCTCGCAGATCCGTTCAGCGTTCTTTAGCTTCCATGCAGTGCGGAGTACCAGACCCACCAGAGTGCTTGTGTTAAGACCACAACACTGGACACAGAGCCTCACCCGAGCTTGTGAGGTTACTAACTGGACCCTAGAGGACAAGGCAATGTGTGGTATGGTTCAATGAGTCTCAGTACCAATTGTTTTTAGCTGATAGTAGGTTTGTGTTTGGCACAATCTCCATGAAGCCATGGTCTGTGTAGGCTGGTGGTTCCATACTGATGTAGGGTGTGTTCTCATGGCATGGGTTGGGTCCACTGGTCCGCCTAAACATGTCATTAACCGATGTCTGCTTGGGATGAGGTGATAGGTCTATTCGCACCCAAGATCCTGCACCTACAAATTCGACAGAGCTGTAGATTGCTATCTAGACAGCATGGCTCAACATTCCTTCAGGTATCTTCTGTCCACTTTTGTAATTAATGCCACATTGAGTTGTTGTAGTTCGCTGGGCTTGAGGCGGTCCTACACAAAATTCTTGTCCCATGACTTTGGCAGGTCATTGTGTGTGTGTGTGTGTGTGTGTGTGTGTGTGTGTATATATATATATATATATATATATATATATATATATATATATATATAACAAAGGTGCAAGTTTAGATGTATATTATCTAATGTGTATGTACTACTTGGCTACACTAGTATTATTGAAGGCTTCTACAGTATAGCACAATATTCCATTCTAAAGCCATATATTGACCATTTCAGACCTACAAGTTTATGAGCGAATGCTACTGTGGATGTCATTATTGTTGCTATACTTTGTTTCTTTCACCCGATCTTAATATTGGCATTACATTTTCTTTAAGGATCTGGTTACATGTATTGGAGAAATGCTCCAGTCTCTTCCCAAACCTTCCGAGGAGCGAACTGCTATCTGGCAGAGACTGAACGTCAGTGTCACGAAGACGTAACCCCATCTTTTTCTGAAGCATATTCTTGTTCTTGATGTTATCTCTGTAGTTACTTAATACGTGGGAAAAGAATGAAGAACTTCGAAAGAAACAGCAACTTCTAAACATTTTGTGCACATCATTATATAAACACAAGTGAGATCTATCACAGTGTGCTCCCAGTTTCCAAATCTTTCATTTTTTGCACCACTGCATACAGTTTACTTGATGAATGACTTGTTTTATTTTCATTTTTGAGCTTTAATTAAAATTTAAGTCAGCAGTTTTGGAAATAACCAAGTTTAACGCATTGGGTTTCCATGAATCAGGATCCACTTGTGCTCTATACAAACCTTTTCTGCGAAACATTTGATTACAGAACTGATGATCAGAGGGGATTCCATTGGTGGGACCTCCAGTAATGAAACATTGAAGAGGTATTCCTATCTCATAAAGGATATGCCATCACTTTATGATTGGTGTGAGTCTTACCCCTGACACCTCCTCCAATCCTACTGTACATTGGAACTGCAGCATAGCACCATTTAGATGAATAAGGCCGGTTGCAGTAATCTGCACAGCCGGTTGACCGGGAGTGCCTCAGTGCAGAGGGAAACCATTGAGAGGCTGCAATGCTGCAGATCCTTCATTCTCAGGATCAGGGGGGTCTGGAAGGTCTGACCTCCACTAATCATAAGGTGATGGCATATCCTAATAGCATTATGCAATCACTTTACAAAATGAGAATTCTTCTTTTAGTCATCTATCCTGTGGATATGTGATACATGTTGATTATGAGATAAGATTTTTTATTCTTCTCACAGCTATCCATTACTTATAGGGCAATTCTGGTGTTTTTTTCATTCATTATGTAGATAGTCCCCCACTATATATAAGTAGCTAGCATTGCCTTGTTTAGTTATGTTTTTCTACATGAAAATTCCTGAAATCCTTCTCCTCAGGTAGGTCATGTGATCTCATCTTGACCATCTGAGATTTACTTGTATCTCTGTATTGTCCTGGAGTAAGTATTTCAGTCAACAGGACCTCTTGTATGATGGAATTACATGGACTGTTCCACACACACACTTCATAGTTCGGGACAAACTCTGAACACTGCTTCGTGGTGATGATTAGAGGCTCCTGTCACACGGTTATATAAAGGATATGACAGTTCATTCATCATCTTTTTTTTTAAAGGAACGTTTATTTAGCCAAAAGACAAATATTCAGTAACAGCAGACATCATAAAGAATGCACACCTTGCTGATACATTACAGTACATGAGAACTGAAAAAAAAAAAAAGACAAAAGTGAAAACACTGAGTGTCTCGCATATTCGTGTGCATTTCTCGTAAAACATAATACTTGGCTGTTCATTTTCACATTTATCAACTACTCATAATGGAACAAACCCAACCAGGGAGGGCTCCTAGTCTGGAGCCCCAAGACACCAGGAGAAAAAAGAAGGAAAAAACAAGACAAAACAACCAAAAAAGGGACAAACAAATAGAAAGAAACCCCCCCCCCTCCCCTCCCACCTTAAACAACAACCCTGCGCGACTCTTAAAGAAAAAAAAAAAAAAAGAGAATTAGCCTAAACAGTAGATTGTTTCAAGCGAGTATCCCTCACCATATCCATTCCCAGTATCTAGACAGGCATCTCTGCTGCTGTTGCCGGACAGTTCATCCAGTGCCCCCAAACCTTGTCAAACTTCTCAGGACATCCCCTCGCCATATAAGTCAGTTTATACATTGGAAGCACAGAGTTCACCACCTGGATCCATGCGTTTCTGGTCGGCCTACCAGGGTGCTTCCAATTTAACAAAATCACCTTCTTAGCATAGAAAAACAGTAGCTTATATAAGGTGCGGGTTGCGGCTGCCACTGGTAGGTCTCCAACAAGCCCAAAGAGGCAAACCCCAGGGTGCATGATCCTCGGGGCCCCCAGGTGAGACTCCATAAATACAAGAATGTCCCCCCAGTAGTCTCGCATGACACCACAGTCCCAGAACATGTGCATGATGGTCCCATCAGCAATTAAGCATCGGGGACAGGTCGCTGAGGGGAGCAGACCCATTACATGTAGCCTGGATGGGGTGTAGTATATACGGTGTATGAACTTTACCTGGATAAGCCTATCTCTAGCACTAATCAAAGGAGGACCAGAGCTCACCAATATGTCTTCACTCTCCTCCGCTAACAGATCAGGAATGTCAATGACCCACTTCTGGGTCGCCCTCTCCCTCAACGGGGCAAGACACTGCATCAGGTGGGCATAGAAACTGGACAGTGGTCTTACTAGGTTGCACATCTGTGCCAAGCCTTCCAACCGAGTCAGGGACATCGGTATGGGCAGGCCCTGAAACTGAGCCCTGATCACATGTCGTAGCTGGTAGTACCTGAAATAGGAGTGCTCAGGCAGGTTGTAGATTATCTGAAGCTGGAGGAAAGTGCAGAAGATGCCCTCACTGACTATGTCCGATAGTACATTAATACCATGAGCTCTCCAGAATGCAGACTCTGTAAAGCGCTGCAGGTGCGGCAAGTGTGGATTATCTCACAAAGGAGTATGTGGGGACCATGTGACTTCCACTACAGGGGTCAGCTGCAAGGCCTTGTGCCATATTTTAAGTGTTACCAGCATGGGGTCAGGTAAGGGGGCAATAGGAGAGGAGGGGCCACGCATCAGCAGACCCCTCAATCCTAGGGTGGAGCCCACCACCCTGCGCTCCAGTCCCACCGCCGGATTGTAATCCGATGAAGTCAGCCACCACCCAGCATACACCAGCTGGCTGGCCAGATAGTAGTAGTAGAAGTGGGGTAAGGCTAATCCTCCCCAGCTCACTGGGAGGCACAAGGTCTCCAATTTAATCCTGGGGGTGGAGCCTCTCCACAGGATACGCAGTACAATCCCACGAAGCGTGGCAAAGAATCTGGTTGGGACCAGGACAGGGGAATTATGCAAGACGTACAAAAATTTTGGTAGTAGCTTCATCTTTAACAAATTGACTCTGCCCACTAGAGTGAGCGGGAGAGAGGCCCAACGCGTCGCCATTCCCTCAGCCCATTTAAGAAGGGGAGCTAAATTAAGGTCAAAGAAGGTAGAAACCCCCACCGACACTCTTATACCCAAATAGTTTGTCTGAGCTGTCCAGCTTAGTGGAGCGGGCAAAGGGAGCTCAGCTGCCGCAGGGTCTATTGCAATTAAATGGGTTTTGTCCCAATTGACCCGAATACCAGAATGTAGGCCAAATGTGTCAAAAATGGCGAGTGCAGAATCAAGAGAGGACTCTGGATCCTGGAGGAAGAGGAGGGTGTCATCAGCATATAGTGCTATGCGCTCTTCATAATTGTGAAGCTTAAATCCCTTTATTACCGGCGAGGTCCGGACCCAAATTGCAAGGGGCTCTATAGCAAGGGCAAACAGGGCAGGGGACAGGGGGCAACCCTGTCGTGTGCCTCTACCGAGGGGGAACTGGGCAGAAACATGGACATTGGTTTTGATACTGGCTACTGGGGAGTCATATAGGATCTTTACCCACCTAATAAATGCTGGCCCAAATCCAAACCGTTGCATCACTGCCCACAAATACCTCCACTCTACTGAGTCGAAGGCCTTTGCCTGGTCTATAAATACCAGGGTGCGTTTCCCACAGTTAGAGTGTTCATATGTCAGATGGTCAAAAAGCCGCCTTAGATTCATGTCTGTACTTTTGCCAGGCATGAAGCCAGATTGGTCAGGGTGTATAATCTCTTTAAGAATGGAGTTTATGCGCATCGCTAGTATTTTTGCCAAAATTTTAACGTCGTTGTTAAGAAGCAAGATGGGCCTATAGGAACCACAATCTGCAGGATCTTTTCCAGCTTTAGGAATCATGACAATTATGGCCTTGCGCATGGTGTCCGGCAGGGCACCATCACGCAGAATAGAATTATATAGCGTTAGAAGTCGGGGAGCTAGGAAATCCGCATTCTTTTTATACCATTCCCCAGGAAGTCCATCCAACCCTGGCGATTTCCTATTGGGGAGTGACTTGATAGCATCCATTACCTCCTCTATACTCAAGTCCCCATCCAAATAAGTGGCACTACTTTTGCTCAGCACTGGGAAGGGGATATTACCAAGGTAAGCTATTAGCTGTTCATCCGAGCAGCTAAGTTTGGAAGTATAAAGATTACTATAGAAGTGGGCAAACGTTAGATTGATCAGTTTGGGATTATCCACCAGAGTCCCCGAAGCATCGCGCACCACCGTGATTGGCGGCAATGTCTGATCCTCCTTTGTTAAATAGGCCAACAAATGACCGTTCTTATCTCCCTGGTCAAAGACCTGGTGACGGGAGTAAAGAAGCTTCTTTTTGGTATACTCAGCGAGTAGTAATTTGTATTCCCGCCGTAGGTTATTTAAGTCCAGATAGGCTTCTGGGGAAGGATCTGCTATGTGCCTGGCTTCCGCTGCAACAAGGCGGCATTCCAGGTCCAATCGGGCAGCTTGCAGAGATCTTCTATATTCAGCAATGGCGGATGTAAAAGACCCCCTGGTAAAGGCCTTAAAGGCATCCCACACAGTCAGTTCTGAGGCAGTCCCCTCATTGACCTCCCAGTACATCCCTGCCTCCTGCTCAACATACTCATGTATCTCTCCCTGTGCCAGCCACAAGGGGCTTAGTCTCCACAAAGGGCGAGAGCCCTCCACACCAAGGTCGAGGACCAGCTGGAGTGGGGAATGGTCTGATACACCTCTGGGCAGGTAGGACACATCCCGCACCATAGGGAGACAGTCCAGGGAGCCAAAACACAGGTCGATACGGGAAAAGGAATTATATGTTAGGGAGTGACATGAATAAGCAGTGTCATGCGGGTGTCGCAGGCGCCATATTTCCTGCAGCAAGTAGGAGTCAGCCCACATAAGCAATCTGGTTGATATAGAAGCAGCTGGAGTGAAACGGTCCCGCACCGGATCTAAAATAAGATTGAAATCCCCCATAAATATTATTGGGGCGGGTTCGAGCAAGACCACCTGGGTCATTATGTCAGTAAGGATTTTAACATCAGCGGGGGGCGGCAGATAAATATTGATTATCGTGAGGAGCCGGCCATAAAAGGTGCCCTGAAGGATCAGAAACCGACCCCCAGAATCAATGTGGATTTGTCGGAATACAAATTGGGCTGATTTAGCTACCAGCACGCTGACTCCTCTGGCATAGTTGGAATAAGTAGCGTGATACGCAGAGCCTATATTGGCCCTCTTAAGAGCCAGCATCTTTGAGCCCTGCAAATGCGTCTCCTGGAATAGTATGATGTGGGGAGAATGAACTTTCAGAAAGTTGAAAGCCAAGGCTCTTTTAAATTTGGAATTCAAGCCCCTAACATTCCA